>NC_047092.1:165971735-166276844 GCF_902459505.1 Geotrypetes seraphini | reverse complement strand
GAGATTCCCTTTTGGCAATCAGCTCAGCGGCAATGCGATTCTCTAACCGGCACCTGTGACATGGACGTCGGTTAGAGACTCAGAGATGGTTAAAAGGGGTTTTATATAGGACGCCGGTATGCGACTCTCAAAAGCCGCGTAGGCGGCTGCTGAGACTAGGCGTCCTATATAGAATCCGGCCCTCAGTTCTGAAGCCCAAACATGATCTAGCCCTAAATATCTTTTTTTGCCAGAAGAAATGTACCTCCTGATGTGATGTATTTTTATGGTGTTTGATTGATTATTAAGATCAGCTTCCTCCAGGCGCTTTTCTGTGATGAGTCTTTGTTGATGTTTGCATGTTATTGATTGTTTTGTAACATGTTTTGCATGTTGTTTGTTTTCGTATTTCATTATGTATGTAACGTTGTGATCTGCCATGTATAAAGCAGAATATAAATAGCTAGTCTTTAAGCCCATTACATTAATGGGTGCTAGAATAGATGTGTCTGTCTGTCTTTCTTTCTTTCTGTCTCTCTCTCTCCTTGGCCGCTTTCTGTCTTTCTTTCTGTCTCTCTCTCTCCTTGGCCACTGTCTGTCTGTCTTTTTTTCTTTGTCTCTCTCTCTCTTTGGCCGCTATCTGTCTGTCTGTCTTTCTGTCTCTCTGGCTCCGTCTGTCTGTCATTCTTTCTCTCTGTTTCTTTCCCTGGCCCCCTGTCTGTCTTTCTTTCTTTCTCTCTCTCTCTCTCTCCTTGGCTGCTGTCTGTCTGTCTTTCTTTCTCTCTCTCTGCTTGGACGCTGGCTGTCTGGCTGTCTTTCTGTCTCTCTGCCCCCCCCCCCCCATCTGTCTGTCATTCTTTCTTTCCCTCTCACTCCTTGTCTGTCTGGTTTTTTTTCTTGGCCTCTTTCTTCTTGGCCGCTGTCTGTATGTATGTCTTTTTTTCTTTGTCTCTCTCTCCTTGGCTTCTGGCTGTCTGTCTCTCTTCCTGGCCCCCTGCCTGCCTGTATTTCTCTGTTGTGCCATGCCTGCCTATCTCTCTGTGGATCCCTTCTGATTTCCCCCCCCCCCCCTAGAGCAAAGCATGATTGCTCTCTGCCTCAGTACACCCCTCCCCCAAAGAAGCCCCCTTTCCCTCTCCCCCTCCACTTCCCTGAACAGTAGCAGAATTTTTACCAGCATGGGACACCTTGCAGCACCCGCACGACACCCTCCTGCCGTTGCTCTAGGTGCCAGCTATCAGGAGACAAACCGCCACCTCTGCTTAAATCGCTGCACGCGCTGCAAGTCAGCATACATGCCGCAAATAGAATACAGCCATGGAGGCACACATCACGGCGGCAGGGATCATGGCAGGGTTTTATTATAGAGGATAAATTATAAACTATATCTGGGAATAACGCCGGCGACAACTAAAAGAAAGTGTAACGCTGTTAGGTGAATGCCCTGAAAAAGTTCATTTTAGAGATCCTTGTTTTACTAGACTCTGAATGCATTCATTTTTCTACAATTCATTATTAGAAATATTTTTATAAAGCTGAAACATAGAAACATGATGGCAGCTAAAGGCCAAATGGCCCATCCAGTCTACCCATCCGCAGCATCCACTATCTCCTCCTCTCCCTATTGGCTAAGGCTCTTAACATTTGCATCTCCTCTTCCTATAGGCTAAAGCTCTTTACAGCTGCATTGTGATGTCATAAAACTTTATGGTTATTGAAACATTGTAACATGATGGCAGATAAAGGCCAAATGGCCCATCCAGTCTACCCATCCACAGCATCCACTATCTCCTCCTCTCCCTATTAGCTAAGGCTTTTAACATTTGCATCTCCTCGTCCTATAGGCTAAGGCTCTTTACACATGCATTGTGATGTCATAGAAGTTTATTAACATAGTAACAACAGAGAAACATGATGGTAGATAAGGGCCAAATGGCTCATTCAGTCTGCCCATCCGCAGTAACCATTATCTCTTCCTTTCTCCGAGAGATCCCATGTGCCTATCCCAGGCCCTTTTGAATTCAGACAGTCTCTTCCGGGAGACAGTTCCATGCATCTACCACCCTTTCTGTAAGAAAGTATTTCCTCAGATTACTCCGGAGTCTTTCACCTCTTAACTTCATCTTATGCCCTCTCATTGCAGAGTTTCCTTTCAAATGAAAGAGACTCGACTCAAGCCGATGGACAACAAATGCTCATCGTTTGCCAATTTGACAGAATTTTCTTCTTCAAACAGAATAATGCAATGGGGGACTGAAGTCTGAAAATAGAAGCACAGGAAGGTGGAGAGAAAAACATAAGCTGGTAAGGTTCAGCTCATGCAAATTTCTCCAGTATAAATCCACGAACAAAGACCAGAAATGACCCATAGCAGTAATTGATATGTCTAATAGACTCCACTTTCAAAAGCAGCTTTTAATTGCTCTGGTTATTGTCACTTCTAAAAACAGCAATCACCATTTGAAATGCCTTAATGATATAGCACATTTCTTTCTGTAACTTCCTGTTTAGATTATGTGGAATACTGTGACAGTGATAAAGATTACATGCACTAAAGATTTTGTAATAATGGTGTTGTGTCCTAATATCTTCATATCGCTAGCGACTGTGAACAATAGCCCCTGAGTGAACAATTGCACATCTGGGTAATGAGCAATCTCACTGAATTACACATTAAATCACTTCCTATTCCACTAGAAAAGAATCCTGTTTTGGTAATGAACATTCAGTCACAAACCTCCATCACATGAGCATGAGCTAGAATCACTAATAATAAAACCCTAAGCGCGCACGCGCACTCCTGCCTGCGTGTTCCGTGATCTGTAGCTCCATGGCCGGCAGAATGTTACAGAATGCGGCGCATGCGCTTGGACGTTTGGAGCACGTGCGCACGTTCGGAGCTGACATCGGGGAGAGAAGGAGGAGGCGGCGACCGAGCTATGGAGCTAGGGGAGGGAAGGCCACAACCACTGCCGCTCCCTGGTCACACGGCCTTCTCCTCTGCCTCCACTCTCCCCTCTGGGTCAGAGCACCGTTGCAGCTCGCAGGAGCCGTGCTCTCTGCCCGCCTGGTGGTGAACCAACACCCCTTACCTCTGAATTTCAGTTCGTTGGGCAGGTCGAGGATCAGGATTTGTTTATTTGCGGCCATGGCGCTGGAGGCTGGTGGTGCTGCTGCAGAGAGAGGGGTGGGGTGGGGGCAGCCAAAGGAAGGGGAGCGGGGTGCAGGTGGGGAATGGGAGGGAGGGAAAGAAACAGCGGCCATGGAGAGAGAGAGAGAGAGAAAGAGACAGAAAGACAGACAACGGCAAATGAGAGAGAGAGAAAGAGACAGAAAGACAGAGAGACAGCAGCCAATGAGAGAAAGAGACAGAAAGACAGACAGACAGCGGGCAACGAGAGAGAAAGAGACAGAAAGTCAGAAAGACACAGACAGCGATCAACGAGAGAGAGAGAGAGAGAGAAAGAGACAGAAAGACACACAGACAGCGTCCAAGGAGAGAGAGAGAGAGAAAAAAAAAAGAGACAGAAAGACAGACAGACAAACAGATAGCAGCCAAGGAGAGAGAGACACACACAGAAAGCGACAGAGGGAGACAGGAAGACAGACAGCAGCCAAGAAGAGAGAGAGAGAGAGACAGAAATACAGATAGACACAGACAATGAAGAAAGAAAGACAGACAGCGGTCAAAGAGAGAGAGAAAGAGACAGAAAGACAGACACACAGACAGCAGCCAAGGAGAGAGAGAGAGAGAGAGACAGAAAGACAGACAGACACACAGACAATGGTCAAAGAGAGACACAGAAAGAAAGAAAGACAGACAGTGGCCAAAGAGAGAGAGAGAGAGAGACAGAAAGACAGACAGCGGCCAAGGAGCGTGAGAGACAGAAAGAAAGACAGACAGACACATCTATTCTAGTACCCATTAATGTAACGGGCTTAAAGACTAGTGTTCTATAATGCCTGTAGTCAAGAACTGCCGGATTCTCTAAACGGTGCCTAAATTGGCCAGCCCACCTTAGTAAAAGGACCCCTAGGTGAATTAAAATGTATTATAATTTTTAGTAGAAACAAACAAAAAAACCCAACAAAAGTCTCAATATTCAGCAAGCAGCTCTCAGGGTTCTGCTGACTGCCACTGGTATTATGTCAAAAAATTTCAATTCCAGGTCATGTCCAGACTATGGCAATTATTTTCAGGTTTGCAGAGCCAGTTAAAGCATAGATGGTTAAGTGCAATTTTCAGCACTGAACCAGTTATCGGGCACTGCATAAAGATCAGACTATTTATGTGGTTACTATGGCTGGTTAAGAGCTAAATAACAGCATTTAACCAGCCGAGTGAGACTCCAACCCTGAACATCACCAAAATACATATATATGAGAGCCATCTTTGGATTATAATATTTTACTGACTTCTAATAAAAGTTCCTGTACCTTGTACATTCCTTTCTGCAGTTTCTTTTTGTTAGGGGCTCTCTCCCTTCACTGCAGACTTGTTGGATTTTTCTTTGTTTTGATTTAGAGGGGCCAGCATTCTTATTAGACGGGTCACGCAGACATCTGTGCTGTCCCAGCAGCACGGGGTGTGTGCCGTTGGCTGTAGCGCAGGAGTTCCGAGCACCGACCCTTGCAGGAGCTGGCTGAGAATTTCGGCCAGCACCTGCATTACTCCTGGGGTCTGCAGCTTACTCAGATATCCAGTTAAACCAAAATAATTGGTAAAAGACCCTTAACTCCCAACAAGAATATCACCCGCAGTTTAAATTTAGCAAGAATTAAATTATGCTAATAATAAAAATGGGATTTCAATACGGGCTCAATCAACCCTTCGAATCATAATCAGCCCCGGGCAAGTGTTCATAAGTGACTAGCACCAGACTGACAGTCTAAATCAGGGGCACGGCCCCGTGAACTATTTTCTGTGGCCCTGGTCAAGGGCGATGCAGTGTTTTCCTCTGCTGCCCCCGGGTGTTTACCGTCTTGCTGGCTCCCTCCTCTGTCTTGCTGCAGCGTTTGCGCGGCCCCAGAAACATTTTGTTCGGCCAATGCAGCCAAAAGGTTGGACACCCCTGGTCTAAATAAACACTGCCCCGTACATCATCAGCTCCCCAGTTTCAAAACAAATTTCTTATGGCAAATAAATATAAAGTGCAGGTGTGCATTCAAAGAAGGGGGGAAAAAGAGGGCATAAAGTGCTTTAAATGCCTGAAAATCAATCAAAGATAATAATGATCACAGCATATAAAAAGGACAAAAGAGAAACAAGTCCAAAAAATCACAATTAAATATCAAGCAGCTACAGTGCAGTACAACTTAGCTGAATACTCTCAGGTTTGTGTCGCCGCTTTGTCTCCACTTGACAGAGCCCCGTATCGAAATCTTCGCCAGGAGTGCAAAATACCGGCGAGACGAAAGAATCAATCTGCTCAATCAAAATAAGTCGCAATGAATCCTGCTAACGACAGCGCAGTATAAACACATTGGAACTGGGGGCAATAAAAAAACAATGGCGTCCAGGGCATTTAAAGACGCTCAGGAGCCCCGCCCACACCAACGCACTCAAAAGTGTGATGATGTAGAGCTGGCGTCCAAACGCACAGCTGCGGGTGTTATGCTTAGTGGGAGTTAAGGGTCTTTCACCAATTACTTTGGTTCAGTTGTCTATTTTTAGTGGTAACATTTTTGGATTTTTGAAGCCTATCAGATATCCAGTGCCCCGACAAAGGCCCAGTCTGCTTTAGAACCACTGACCACCACGGGCTGAATATCGAGGGGTATCTGGACTGTAAATGCCACCCGCACAACATAAACAAAGACTACAGCATTCAACACAAGTTTTGTATTTTTCAACCAGCATGGTAAATGAAAGCACACTCATGTTAATCAAATGAGTCAGACTATGCATAAAATTAGGGGGTTTGTAATTAATTACTAAAAGTTGTATAATTAATCAGTACAACTCATTAAGTAAACAATGCTAATAGGATGGTTCGGTAGTTACAGTGGAAGCGAGATTTTGCAACTTTTACTTGTGTAAATATCAATGTACAAGGTAAGAACATAAGAATTTGCGGCTGCTGGGTCAGACCAGTGGTCCATCGTGCTCAGCAGTCCACTCCCGCGGTGGCCCCAGGATCAAAGACCAGTGCCCCGAGACCAGCCCTACCTGCATATGTTCCGGTTCAACAGAAACCCATTCAACTTTGTCTTGAATCCCTTGAGGGTGTTTTCCCCTATAACAGAGTCCTGAAGAGCTTTCCAGTTTTCCACCACTCTCTGGGTGAAGAAGAACTTTCTTACGTTTGTATGGAATCTATCCCCTTTCAACTTTAGAGAGTGCCCTCTCGTTCTCCCTACCTTGGAGAGGGTGAACAACCTGTCTTTATCTACTTTGTCTTGAGTCCCTGGAGGGTGTTTTTTCTTATAACAGACTCCGGAAGAGCATTCCAGTTTCCTACCACTCTCTGGGTGAAGAAGAATTTCCTTACGTTTGTACGAAATCTATCCCCTTTCAACTTTAGAGAGTGCCCTCTTGTTCTCCCTACCTTGGAGAGGGTGAACAACCTGTCTTTATCTACTAGGTCTATTCCCTTCATTATCTTGAATGTTTTGATCATGTCCCATCTCAGTCTCCTCTTTTCAAGGGAGAAGAGGCTCAGTTTCTCTAATCTCTCGCTGTATGGCAACTCCTCCAAACCCTTAACCATTTTAGTCACTCTTCTATGGACCCTTTCGAGTAGTACCGTGTCCTTCTTCATGTACAGCGATCAGTGCTGGATGCAGTATTCCAGGTGAGGGCGTACCATGGCCCGGTACAGCGGCATGATAATCTTCTCCGATCTGTTCGTGATTCCCTCCTTAATCATTCCTAGCATTCGGTTCGCCCTTTTCACTGCTGCCGCGCATTGCGCGGACGGCTTCGTCGACTTGTCCACCAGTACTCAAATAAGCTAAAACTTGCAGTGTTCAAAGTTCACATGCTTTTCGTCTCATTAAAATGGAGGTTTCCTTTGGTAGCATTATCCTCACAAAGGTGCAAATGCACATTTTACCTTCAAAAATGATCTAAGGAAAGCTTCAGTGTGTTCTCGCTATCCGTGTGGTTCTGTATTCATGAGTTCGCTTATTAACACAAAATAAAGTCTAACCCATCTTTGTTATTCATGAGGCATTTTTGCTCATTCGTGCAAAATAGAGTAACCCATTTTTGCTATTCATGGTCATGCAGAGTAGGTTCCCATGAGGATGAAGATATTCGTAGAACTGTGCGTATTGTTACACCAAAAGATTTTTTTTCCATGAAAAAAAGTGTGTATAAAATCTATCTATATAAAATCGGATGTATCTTTGTGTGTGTGTGTTCCAGCATAACTCTGAAACGCATGGAGAGATTGCAACCAAACTTGGTATATATATCGCTTCCTATCTGGGGGAAAATACTGTGGGGGTGGGAAGAGGGTGACGTACAAATTATCAAAAATGACAGATATTAATGTCTAATCCATAGTTTTTGGTCTCCCTGAGATTAATACTGACAGTCCCAATGCCATTTAAGACCAAGTTCAGCCCCATAGAGAGGGACATTCTTGCTGCTAAAAATGAAGATGCCCACAAAATAAACAATCAAATGCTTCCCGTTTTACCAGGCGTAATCACTGCATACAAGTCTAGCGATACCGGAAGATTGGGATAAATAAATATCCTGGCAATGCCGGGTGACAAGCTAGTACATTTATAAAACGCAGAAAATAAGCAAGCTGTTCTTTACAAGAAGGGTATACAAAATGATAACTTTATGGTGTTAGCAAAAAAAAAAAGTACAATAAGCAAGGTCACACAGGAGCCTAACCCCCCTTTACCCATAGGATCAGTGGTTCCGTATTAACGTTTTCGGTATTCACGGGGTTTTCCAGGAACCTAATCCCAGAGAATGCACTGTATCTGCATGTATTCAACACCTGCTTTATAAAACTGCCAGGATAAAATTATGGCTATAATTCCATTTTAGAAGCAGAAAATAGTGGTGACAACCCAGATAAGGAGGGAAAGTAGTCGAGCAGAGTACTTTTAATGCAAGGTTTTATTGTGAGTCATCAAGTTTTATCTGGTCTGGTGTATAAATGACTTGGCATGGCCACGTTTCGGTCTGTGTTGCCTGCATCAGGGGTTTGTTGTCTCTCCCCAAATACACATGAAAAATCAATGGCAGATCTAGAGACTCTAGGTTTAGTGCAGCCGCACACCTCATATTCTGGGAGAGCTGCGTTACACTTGTTACTCCTCTCCTAAAGTCACTTCATTGGCTTCCCATCCGTTTCTAAATACAATTCAAACTCCTCACTGAGCTGCCCCTCACTATCTCTCTTCTCTCCCCTCTTCTACCCCTCACTTATCTCCCCCTATGATACCCCCCCCCCCGTGAGCTCCACTCAGCTGGTAAGTCCCTCCTATCTGTGCCCTTCTCTTCAACTGCCAGACTCTGTCCCTTCTGCCTTGCTGCACCATATGCTTGGAACAAACTGCCCAAATCCCTGTGTTGGGCTCTGTCTCTGGCAGTGATCAAGGCCGAGTTAAAAGTCCACCTCTTTGAGAGCGCTTTCGACTCCTAACTCCTCTCACCTTGGGTTCTGCATCCCCAACCCTATATGTCATGTCTGTTTGTCCAAATTAGATTGGAAGCTCTTCTAAGCAGGGCCCGTCTACAAATGTCAGCCTACCTCTTTGAGAGCACTTTCGACTCCTAACTCCTCTTAATTTGGGTTCTGCATCCCCAACCCTATATGTCATGTCTGTCTGTCCAAATTAGATTGGATGCTCTTCTAAGCAGGGGCCATCTATAAATGTCAAAATGTACAGCACTGCATACGCCTTTCAGCGCTCTATAAGTGATAAGTAGCAGTAGCAGTAGTTGTGCAGCTCAAAGAACAGAACTGAGGCAATCATGTGCACCGTATGTAAGGCAAGGGAGCACCCCCCCCCCCCCCCGTGTCCCTAGACATACACACACGCTCCGTTTTGCAAATCTGTGTTGGAAGATGCTCCCAGTCAAGCATCTGTATTCCTTCCTTATCGGCTATTAAAGCAGATTTGGTTAAATTCTCAATCTATGACGCTTTTCTTCTGAGCTGAAAAGGTTCTCTCACTTGCAACCTTTTCATTCTTTTCTCAACTCGTGCCCTTAAAAGCAAGGTCGTTTATGATGCGACTTCAAATTTTTTGTCATGCTGTTTGATCCTAGTAAGATAACTACAGCTCCAGCTGAGCATACTGCAGCGTCTAAAGGGTAGTTAGACTATGCTGAATAGAAATGATCATGACTTTCCTTTCATTTTAAGACATTTTGCTATCTACCCAGAACACTGTTGCTTTTTTAATTGCTTCTTTCGTCTGTCATATTTATGATGAACTGTATCCATTATGACTTCAAGCTTCCTTGAATACCCTTCTCTCTGTATCAGTCCCGTTTATTTAATAGTACTGGCATCATTATTTCACCTCCCCCCCACCCCCATGCGGAGCTTTTCACATCCTAATCCCCAAACGTGTTTGCCTTTCATGTGCACAATTGCAAAACAGATCTGCATCTTCTTTCCTGGGGGGTCTCTTTGTTACATTGTAACTACGCATCATAGCTTCATATTATCAACACATTTAAGCCGGCTTTTACAAATCGGCGGTAGAGGTTTTAACCGTGGGTAAATTCTCCGACGCTCATAGAATTCCTATGAGCATTGGAACATTGACCTTGCCGGCCCGGCTTTGCAAAAGCAGCCCTACATTGTTATCTTTTACGAGGGTCATTTCAGAAATAATGCACGCTATTCTTTTTTTTTTAATTTACATGTTGTTGTTTTTGTTTTTTTTCAAGTATTTCTTTATAATCCTTCAATATAGTCTCCCTGCTTTGCAATGACCCAACATCTGGGAAGCTTCATTATTCCATCCATGACACCGTTTTTGTTCAGTTGCCGAATGGCTCGGGTACCGGCGGAAGAAAGCTCTCCCAGAGATGCAAAACGATGTCCACGCATAGGTTGTTTCAACTTTGGAAAAAGGTCAAAGTCTGGTGGACTCATGTCTGGACTGTAGGGAGCATGAGGTAACACCTCCCAGCCGCATTTGCGTAGTTTTTCAATGACGACATTCCCTATGTGCGGGCGAGCGTTGACGTGAAGAATGAGTGGCCCAGCCAAGAGCAACTGAGGTCAGGTTTTGTGCATTTTTCTTCGCATTTTTTTGCAAAAAATCATGCTGTGACCCTTCTTCCACATGGAACTTTGTCTGTGATGATGATATCTTCAGGATCATAAGCAAAAATCATCATTTGTTTGACTTTTGATTGAGCTCATTGAAATTTTTTGGTCATGGGGAAGATGGAGCTCTCCACTCGTCAATGAAAAACTACGCAAACATGGCTGGAAGGTGTTACCTCATGCACCCTACAGGCCAGACATGAGTCCACCAGACTTTGACTTTTTTCCAAAGTTGAAACAACCTATGCGTGGACATCGTTTTGCATCTCTGGGAGAGCTTTCTTCCGCCGGTACCCGAGCCATTCGGCAACTGAACAAAAACGATGTCTTGGATGGAATAATGAAGCTTCCCGGATGTTGGGACTCGGCCATTGCAAAGCAGGAAGTCTATATTGAAGGATTGTAAAGAAATACTTGAAAAAAAAAAAAATAGTGTGCATTATTTATGAAATGACCCTCGTAGTAAAAATCATTCACAGATGTGGGACCATTTGCTGCAGATCTTTACTATGTACTACCACACAAGTCCACAAGCTTTCAGCATTGTGGTTCATTTGTTAGCATTTGCTGATTGGAACATTGTGCTTTTTGTGATGGGGCGGGAACTAGGCAGGTCTTAGATGAAGAAAGGGCATGGATACCATATTACAGTTGGCACGGAAAACATACCGTTTGCTGCCAATTGTGCAGTTAGCGTAGGATCAGAGCAAGAAGGCAGTAAGGTCTGTGGCTCACTGGCTGAACTGATGCCTTGGCACCAGAGGTTCTGAGATCAAATCCTGGTGCTTCTCCTTGTGATCCTGGGCAAGTCACTTAACCCTCCGGTGCCCATTGCTTTGAAATGCCAAAGTCGCAAAAAGGCAGTCTACAAGTTCCCCTTTCCCTTTACGATGCGGTTCCACAAGGTGCTCATACTGCCTGCATGTGGCGCATAAGTTAAATGCAGTCATTTAGGCCAGCTACAATCAGATGTAAATGTCTGCGCGTAAGTCCTGTGCACATCCGTCATATTCTATAACAACTCGCATAACTTTTAGGAACACCCGCAAATTCGCATCTAACCATTCCCCTTTACAAATTTGTGCTTTCTGAGTTGTGCGCATAACTTTTAATTAGTGCCAATTAGCATTGATCGGGAGGCAGCAATTGCCAATTATTGGTGCCAATTAGGCCAATTAAGTGGTGTGCACGCATTGGCTACATGCACCAATGTGCGCCCACAACCTTAGGTGCGATATACAGAATTTGAGGGTTAGTGTCCGCACTAATTCTGAGCAGTGTTTATGCATGGTAATGAGCATTTCAGCACCCAGAAGTGACGTCAGCAGGAGAGCATGTTGTTGACTGAACATAAGAATTGCCACTGCTGGGTCAGACCAGTGGTCCATCGTGCCCAGCAGTCCGCTCACGGGGCGGCCCTCTGATCAAAGACCAGCGCCCTAACTGAGACTATCCCTACCTGAGCACGTTCGGGTTCAGCAGGAACTTGTCTAACTTTGTCTTGAATCCCTGAAGGGTGTTTCCCCCTATGACAGACTCCGGAAGAGCATTCCAGTTTTCTACCACTCTCTGGGTGAAGAAGGACTTCCTTACGTTCGTACGGAATCTATCCCCTTTCAACTTTAGAGAGTTCCCTCTCATTCTCCCTACCTTGGAGAGGGTGAACAACCTGCCCTTTTCCACCAAGTCTATTTCCTTCAGTACCTTCAATGTTTCGATCATGTCCCCTCTCAATCTCCTCTGTTCGAGGGAGAAAAGGCCCAGTTTCTCTAATCTTTCACTGTATGGCAACTCCTCCAGCCCCTTAACCATCTTAGTCGCTCTTCTCTGGACACTTTCGAGTAGTACCGTGTCCTTCATGTACGGCAACCAGTGCTGGACGAAGTACTCCAGGTGAGGGTGCACCATGGCCCGGTACAGCGGCATGATAACCTTCTCCGATCTGTTTGTGATCCCCTTCTTTATTATTCCTAGTATTCTGTTTGCCCTTTTCGCTGCCGCAAATAACTTCAACTTGAGGAATGCTATGTATGCTATGCTATGTACCACCACCCCTCCTCGAACCCTCTTGCTACGCCACTGGTTCTGCAGTTTGAAACATATACACTTGAGACTATTAAATCGAGCTATGTATGTAAACCAGTGCCATATTTATTAGGTGTCATAAAAATATTTGGTTTAATGTCACTGTAACTTTAAAAAAAAAAAAAAATTCAATCATGCCCTTTAGCCCATCTCCAGCTGAAAGTTTAGCTAGGCTGGCTGAATCTAATTTCTATATATAGTCAGTAGGTTTAGACATTTAAGAACGCTGATCGAGTAAACTTAACTTTGCGTACTATACTTTTTGAATTATGGAAGGTTGTTGACCAAGGTTAAATCCAATTTGCTGAGTTGGAAGGAAATTTCTGTTTCATGGCTACTGAGATTTATCTTTTATATTTGCCTACTAGCTTTCCCAGAATCTTTTTCCTTCCTACAGAAAGCTGTTTAATGTTTTATTTGGTAAGGTAAAACGGCGTACATTTGTTATAACACTCATGTCCTCCAGAGGGTTAGAAAGAATAAGCTTGCCTACTTTGTCTCTTTCTTATTAGCATACCTGTCTCAGATCTACTTCTCATATACAAATAACAATTCTCTTTACGCTGTCCATGACTTTATTGAAATTTCTTTTTGACGATGGCAAGAGGTGCCCTTTTACTGCATTGTGAATACTGAGCATAATTAAGATTTGGGAAAGGGTGTGTATGAAGGCAGGGGTCTCCTTCCTTATATTATCACACATCACTTTTAACTCAGGGTTTTATAAAGGCTTTGAGGAGTGTAGCTAGAGCAGAGCTTCCTAGACAGCGGGTTGGGACCCCAAGTAGGATCATGAAACCTGTGTTTGGGTCATGCATGACCTTTGAAATTATCTGGATATTGGTGATGCTCAGTCACTATTTGAATAACATTTGCATTTAGTTTAGGCTTCTTAACTGTTTTACTCATGTTAATTGCCATTGATTATATAATGAGGGGATAATATTCTAAAGTTAAGCATCAGGATGACATGCGCTAAGTGCAAAGTCTATGTCAGCAATTAGCCATACACTTGCTGTCTTCGAATATTAGTGCATGGGATAGACACAAAGGATCTCTAAATAGAAAGAGGATAGAACTGACACAAGACTCAACAGGTCAACAACTATAACATCGTTTATGTTGCAAAGTGGTGCTTAAATAGAAGCCCCAACAGTGGGGAAGCAAAGCCAATGCTGGACAGACTTATATGGTCTTTCTCCCTTATATGGCAAGACAGATCGGAGCGGTTTGGAATTAGCTTTGACGGCAACTGCAGCAGTGGGGCAATGTAGCCAATGCTGGACAGACTTCTACAATCTGTGTTCGGTTATTCTTGTATACCGCCAAAGCCACAATAGTTTGAGGCGGTTTACAATGAGAAGTACTGGACAATCAGTGAAACAAATACAATACAAATCATCAGAAAAACATACAAGATAAAAGGATAAAAGATTAAAAACAGTGAATCAGGTTACAAATTGATCAAACAACTGTGTTTTTATTAATTTTCTAAAAGTAAAATAAAATGGAGCACGCATAATAATATTACCCAACCAGTCATTCAATTTGCCTGACCGAAATGCAAGAATTCTATCCAGAAATCTTTTAAAGCAACAAGCATTTACTGTTGGGTAAGCAAGCATATGGATTCTGCGTGTAGGCTTGTTAAAATGGTCTAGAAAATAATGAGAGCCATACCAAATATTGATTTAACACAGATACAGGAAAATTTAAACAAAACTCGCCTCCATCGGTAACCAATGCAGTTTCTGATTTTTTCAAACAATTTTTTCAAACCAAAAATCAGCCGAACTGCTAAATTTTGAATAACTCGAAGCCTTTTCAGTGTTTTCTTATATGTACCCAAATAAATAGTATTGCAATAGTCGAGCATACTTAAGATGGAAGACTGAACTAGCAGACAAAATGATGCTACATCAAAATATTTTTTAATGGTTCGGAGTTTCCATAAGACCAAGAAACATTTTCTGATTAACATCCAGGACCTCCCCCAGACCTTACCTGGTGGTCTAGTGGCGACGCGGGATAGAATCAATCATTCTACGCTCCTGCCCCATGCAGAGCCATCATCAAAATGGCTGCCGTGAGTTCTCAATCAGGGACTTCCATAGGTACTCACTAAGGAAGTCCCTGATTGGCTGAGGTGCATCAGGCCCCTCCCAAGGGAGGAGCCCGAGGCACCTGAGCCAATCAGGGCTTTAGGCCCCGCCCTGTGCATCACATGATGTACTGGGGCGCCCGCCTCAGTCTAGTTGCAGGCGACATTGGAGCAGGAGAGGTTGAGCACCCTTCTGATCCGTTAAAGGTATGGGGAGGGGACCGGGAAAGGGGAGGGAGTATCTGGTGGGTGGCAGGAGGAAGTTGGCATCCCTCCTGCCATTTGATTTTTGGTTGGTTGGTGGGTGGGGAGGCATTGGAGCAGGAAGGATTGAGCACCCTTCCTGCTCCATTAATGGTATGGGGCTGGGGGGGACCAGGTGTCCTTTGGGTGGCAGGAGGGTGCTGGCATCCCTCTTGCCATAGGCAGCGATGGCAGCGGGCATCGGCATGTGAATCTAGCCCTTAGAGGGGAATACATCCAGGGACGCTAACCAATTTAGCATATACTAACAAATGGCGCGTGCTAAATGCTAAGACACCCATATAATGGATATCTTAGCATTTAGCATATGCTAATCATTAGTGCACGCTAAATCAATTAAAAACCATTTAGTGTACTCTATATTAAATTATGCATGCAAAATAGAATTAGGGGGAGGCAGTGGTGTTCAGTATGCGCAATGAAGGCAGCACAGCTGTTTAAGGCCCCCTTTTATTAAGCATTTTAGTGCGGGCTGGTGTGGTAAATGCTCCAGCGCTCCTAGGAATTGAATGAGCAACGGAGCACTTCCTGCGGCAGCCGCCCTACTGTGATTCGATAAACGGGACCTAAATGAATATGGCCACTGCTGCCACTGAAACTTTATCCTTTTCTGTTTTAAGAATAGATCGTCCGCATTCCTTTTACGATTTAAATGTAAGGACAAGGGGAAGGAATTGAATCATTATTTAAAAAACAGCTTACATATTTCACCCTCTACAGTAATTCAGTGCTGAGCACACAAGCACAGGTCCTGCGGGGTTTGATTATGTTGCTGTATTTCATTTTTACTTTTATTGTGCATAAGAGATCAGTTGAAGGGCTAGAACTTCAAAGCTGCAATCGGTTGCCACTTTTGTGGAAATATGTCCCAGTTTGGACTTAAATTAGAAAACATTAACCATTATAACCAGGAGCTGTATCAATCAGCCAGAAAAGAGATTATTTAAAAAGAAAAAAAAAAAGATCATCTGCTTTTTCCTTAATTATTCATCTCCTTCTCTACGTACATGATATATCATATATATATATATATATATATATATATATATATATATATATATATATATATATATATACACTGTTTAGAGAGAGGGAGAAAGAGAGAGAAATTTCTGTTTATTCTATCTAAATAGGGACAAGTATTCAAAGAGAATTATCCAGAAACTCCCAAACTTATCCAGATATATCCCTGAGCTATCCACTAGTGTTTAAGCCCGTTACATTAACGGGTGCTAGAATAGATGTGTCTGTCTGTTTTTTTATTTTCTCTCTCTCTCTCTCCTTGGCCGCTCTCTGTCTGTCTTTCTTCCTGTCTCTCTTTCCTTGGCTGCTGTCTGTCTGTCTTCCTTTCTTTTTGGCTCTCTTTCTCCCTGGCCACTGTCTGTCTGTCTTTCTTTCTGTCTCTCTTTCCTTGGCCGCTATCTGTCTTTCTTTCTGTCTCTCTCTCTCCTTGGCCGTTGTCTGTCTGTATTTATTTATTTATTTCTCTCTCCCTCTTTCTCTCCTTGACCACTGTCTGTCTGTCTTTTTTTCTTTCTGTCTCTCTCTCTCCTTGGCCGCTGTCGGTCTTTCTTTCATTCTTTCTCTCTCTCTCCTTGGCTGCTGTCTGTCAGGGACTTCCTTAGACTTCTCCCTAAGGAAGTCCCTGATTGGCTGAGGTGCGCCGGCCCCTCCAAAGGGAGGAGCCTGAAGCGCTTCAGCCAATCAGTGCCTTAGGCCTCTTCCCGTGCATCAGATGATGCGCCGGGGCAGGGCGTAAGGTCACTATTGGGTGGCGGCCAGACCGAAGAGTAGGAGCAGGAGGACTTTCCTCCTGCTCCCGAAGATTTTGGCGGTGCAAAGGAGCAGGAAGAGGGTCCGGGCAGCTCTCCTGCTCCCGAAGATGTTGGGGAGCCTTGCCCAAGGAGCAAGAGGGACCGGGCACCCATCCTGATCCCAACTATTTTACAGGTACCGGGTGGGTGGGCCGGGCCCAACTGCCTGGGCCAACCAGGGTTGGGCTGGAGGGTGGTTGGCCTAGGAGCAGGAGGGACTGAGCACCTCTCCTGCTCACAACTTTTTGGTGCCGGGGGGTGTGGGCCCTGCTGGGAGGGGGGCGAGGGAGGGCCATGCCGGTCGGAGGGGGGGCGAAGGCCGTGATGCATGCATGAAGCATTTTTTTTTAACATTGATGGCAGGAAGGAGTTGGTATCCCTCCTGCTTTTTTTTCAGGGGGGGGGATGCGGCAGGGCAGGCAGGAAAGATCGGGGCCTGGGGGGGTGTCGAGCAGATCTCTCTTGCCTGCTTCCGGACTCTCCTGCTCTCTGCCCCTGTTCCCCACAGTGCAGGCCCGCTTTTTTTTTTTTTAATATCATGTTTATTGAGACAAGAGGCAACCGGCAAACAAGTACAAAACCACGGGCTTGCACTGCAGAGAATGGTGGCAGAGAGTAGGAGAGTCCGGGAGCAGGCAAGAGAGATCAGAGCAGGCAGGAGGGATCGGGGACTGGGGGGAGGGGGGATGTCAGGCAGATCTCTCTTGCCTGCTCCCGGACTCTCCTGCTTTCTGCCGCCATTCTCCGCAGTGCAGGCCCACTTTAAAACCATGGGCTTGCACTGCAGGGAACAGCGGCAGAGAGCAGGAGAGTCCGGGAGCAGGCAAGAGAGATCTGGGCCGGGCTGAACCCTGACAGCAGTGACAGGAGGCTGCTTCTCCTGTCACTACTGTCAGGGTGTGCGAATGAGCGGGGATCACTCTGGCCATGTGTAGGGGGCATGCTAACAATCGTCCCCATTTGCATGCAGGCCTTTACTGAATCAGTCAGCCGGCATGCAAACGGAAACGGATCATGCACGGTTTGGAGGATTCACTAACCTGCCAGATCGGGCCGATCCGGGCCCAATCCTGGCAGGTCCGACCAATTCAGAAAACAAAATATGCAGATGGGGGCGATCGGAGGAACGCCCCCCATCTGCCTGCATGGATCGCGAATGCGTGATCCGCGCAAATGCACAGATCATAGGAGCAGCAATTCTTTTTTTTTTTTTTAACTTGGGTGGCAGGACTTCGGGGAGACTGAACCAAACACCGCCACCTCCACCTCCACTGACCCCAACCCGCGTGGCTCTCAGAAAGCTGGTCCCGCTCTTGCCAACTGCCACTAATAATAAAAAGATAAATGGAGCCCGTGGTTTTAACCCGCTTAGAGCCCATGGGTTAAAACCACAGGCTTGCACTGCGGGGAAGGGTGGGAGAGTCCAAGCAGGCAGGAAATCATGGCAGTTCGGGGCAGGCAGGAGAAGAGCATCGGAAAGACGAGCAGCAGATGATAAGAAGCAGGGTAGCATTCGGGGCGAGCAGGCAGGAGAGATTGCAGGGCAGAGAACAGGGCTTCCAGTCGGAAAGACGTTTTCGACTGGTCCCCAGCAGTCGCTTCTTCAGGTGATCGGCCAGCCCAGTCGGATCGGAAATTTGGTGTAGTGAATCGGGTCGCTGTCCAATTTGCATGCGTTTCATCTCATTTGCATGCAAGGATTCCAAGCGGATCGCAGGAGAGGCAAGTGAATCAGACCGGATGGAAATTTGATAGTAAAGGGGTCGCAAACCAATTGGTACACGATCGGTTTGCTTTGTGAATCTAGCCCTTAGTTTCTAGCTGAAAGGGAACTTCAGAACAATTGATAAGAGTGAAGCTGTGAGTGGCAGCATCAAAGCAACACGAAAATAAAAAGAAGCTTTACATACTTGAGCAGAAAATAAGCTCATTAAAGAAACATTTCATACAGTCAAAGCAGTAGACGCTTGTGTTAGCCATGGCTCTTAATTGAGCCTACTTCGCATGTTAAGGATATTGAGCTGGCATAATATGCCCACAAAAAAAAAATTAATCCCTTTGTTTTCAGTTTGGGTGAATCACTTATATGGCATCCAAGGACCAGTGGAAGATTAAGTCTATAATGAGACTGTAACCTCCCCTCTTCTCATTATTTTGTCAGGAGCAATAACTGATGTGCCATTTTCTCTACATGCCAGAAGGATGGATTAGTGTGCAGCATTTTCTGTTCTGGGTTTTTTTTTTCTCTCAGATTTTTTTAAAGACTTTCCTGGATTTAATTACTATATTCTCTGAAGACTGCCGAAACATGACTGTATTGTTTCATATGCTCACATTTTCAATGTCAGTTTGAAAATGTAGGAATACAGAGAAGTTTAATTTCTTCACGCGTGTTCCGTAACTTTTGAATAATTATAATTATAAAGATAATTTTGCTTCTTTCAGAGATCCATCCATCCCAGTCTCCTGCTTCCAACAAGTACCTGACAGAAACTCAAATAGTAGCAAGATTCTGGAATCCCAGGGCAAGACTCCATGCTACCGATCCAGGGCAAGCAGTGGCTAAGCCCAGACATGGGCAACTCCGGTCCTCGAGGGACGGAATCCAATCGGGCTTTCAGGATTTCCCCAATGAATATGCATGAGATCTATTTGCATGCACTGGGGAAATCCTGAAAACCCGATTGGATTCTGGCCCTTGAGGACCGGAGTTGCCCATGTCTGGGCTAACCCCAAGTCTGTCTCGATAGCAGCGTGTAGACTTTTACTCCAGGAACTTGTCCATACCTTTCTTAAACCTAGCTACCCTAACTGCTGTAACCACCTCCTCTGGCAATGAGTTCCAGAGTTTAACTATTCTTTGAGTAAAAAAATATTTCCTTCTATTTGTTTTAAAAGTATTTCCATGTAATTTCATTGAGGGACCCTGGTTTTTGTATTTTTGGAAAGGGTGAACAATCAATTTACTTTTTACCCATTCTACACCAGCTCAGAATTTTGTAGACCTTGATCATATCCCCCCCTTATCTGTCATTTTTCCAAACTGAAGACCCCCCAACATCTTTAGTCTTCCTCATACGAGAGGAATTCTATTCCCTATATCAGGGGTCGGCAAACAACGGCTCGCGGGCAAAACCCGGCCCACCGCTGCTCCCGACGCTCATTGAGTTCCTATGAGCATCGGAAGCAGCGCGGACCATTCAGCACGGCTCCCCATGCTAAAAACTGCTATCGCAGTTTTCATAAAAGGGGGGGGGGTAAGTGTGATTCTATAATGGGTACCTATGGTTTATAGAATCAATGCCTATATCAGCGCCTAACTTTGGCAGACTTTGTGGGATCAGGGCTCATAATTGGAAAAAAAAAAAAAAGAAATTAATTGGGAGATAGACACCTATCTTCTTAGGCGCAATTCTACAAAAGATAAGTGCCTATCGCATGGCGCCTAACTCCAAAATAGGTGTTTTTAGGGGTGGTGAAAGACAGCTAGGCATAATTCTCTGTAATGTAGGCCTTTAAAACCCCAGCCAATATTACAGGGGCCTACATTTTAAGTTAGGCGTTAGGGTTACCAGACGTCTGGATTTCCCCGGATGGCTTTTCAAAACCTGACACTTCCCCCCTGCTTTACTAAGGTGCGCTAACCGATTAGCGCGTGCAAATCAAATTAGCGCACGCTAAATGCTAACGCGGCCATAGACTAACTTGCAGGCGTTAGCGTTTAGCGCGCGCTACATCGATTAGCGCGCTCTAATCGGTTAGCGCACCTTAGTAAAACAGGGCCTTTGTCCGGGTTTTGGAAATGCCTCCCGAGAAAATTGCGTCAGGAAGGAGCATCCGCACATGCATGGAAGCTGTCTGGGGGGGGGGGGGCAGGGTTGGGGGTGTAACAGGGCGTGACAGAGCCAGCACTGTGCAGTCCTGGAGGTGTGGCCATGGGTTCGGATTTTGTCGAAGGAAAATCTGGTAACCTTAGGCGCCACTAAGCGCGATTCTCTAATGGGCGCCTAAGGGTGGTTGACGTGCAATACGCACCTAACTTGAGGCTCCCTATATTTTTAGGTGCCAATTACAAAATCTGCCCCTGACTGCATTTGTTAAAATTCCCTAACAAATATTATTATAGTTTTAAATAAAAACTGGCTTGATGCCCTGTGCCAAGTTTCAAAATTGTCCTCTATGTGTATTTTGCCACTTTATAGCCTTCTGCTTCAGCAACTTTGCGATCTTGCTTCTGTTCGTACCCCATTCATTGTTAACAAGGTAATAAATTTATATCCCAGCACACTTTATAATTTTCTAAAACATTTATTCTCAATGGCATTTTTTAATTATCTGGATCTCATATTCATATATCATGAATTGCAGTCAGACTTTTATTGCTAATTGCAGTCAGTAAGGATAAAACTAAAAACATAATGGTATACCTAAGTTTCCAGAAACGCTATTATGAGGAAGAACTATCCATGGTTAAACTTATTGCAATTAGTAATTTATCTGATTACATACACAATAGCTAAGGAGAAAAAAATAAAGTGTTGACCATACCATCCACTTCCCTATAAATGTCTTTAATGAGCCCAGGGAAGAGTAACTGCAATAAAATAAAAGCAGAAAATTATAGACCTGTTAATTTGTGCAGTTCTTCCTCCGTATTCGCTGTGATTGGAGATTAACAAAACCACAAATACAGAAAAACCGCAAACAACTTTTTCATATGCTATTTGCTGTTTTCTATATATGTATAACAATTTTTATTGAAAGAATCAAATAATCAGTACAATAGGATAATACAAAAATACATTCAATACAATAAGAATTACAATAATATTTCATACAAATTTAAATCATTCTTTCAAATTTAATTTCCATATGAATTAATTCAATCTTATCTACACCCCTCTTAATTCCATCCCCTACCCACTATCTTCCCCTAAATGAAATCCCTCTATTAAAAACCATTGTGAATATAGTGAAACCGCGAATAACATGGCGGGAGACCTGGCCTGTTCCTGAAGGAGAGGCAAAACACGGTGAAGAAAGTGCTGGGAATCAGCGATTTTCTCTGTAAACGCTTGGAATCAGCGATTTCTCTATGCAAGCTGAGGAGCCAGCAAGCTAAAAACTGTGAATAATCGAAATCACGAATGATGAAACCACGAATGCGAAGGGAGAAGTGTAGTAGACAATGAAGAAATTTCCAAAGGCTAGAGAAATGAAGTGGAAACAAACTAGCATACCACTATAACCATGAAGTGCATCATACTCTTCTACCACGGTCTCAGAACTGGAGCCTATGCATTGGAATTTATATCACAAACTCGAGTGATCAGCGTAGCAATTTAGCTCCCTGCTCCCAATTGGCTTGTGCAACTATTTGAGCACTGCTGAAAAAAACATATCCAGAGACAAGCGCCGTTTAAAGATAAGTAGCTTGTCATTTTTTTTCAAACCCTTAATAGTGCATACAATGTGGGCAAATTTGCACTGATAGTGAGGTTTTCTATAAAACAAATAAAATGAACTAAAAGTATAAATAAAAAAAGTTTTCTACAGGAAATATTTTAAGATTAAATTATTAAAGCTTATATGTTTTAAAACCTAAGCGGTCAATGATTGGAGCAGGGAGCTAAATTGCTACACTGATCACTCGAGTTTGTGATATAAATACCTTGCGTAGGCTCCAGTTCTGAGACCGTGGTAGAAGGGTGTGATGCACTTCATGGTTATAGTGGTAGGCTAGTTTGTTTCCATTTATAATTTACTACCACTTGGGATACTTGTTTAATAATAATAATAATAACTTTATTTTTGTATACCGCCATACCCAGAAGAGTTCTAGGCGGTTCACATCAATTAAACAGAGTTACAAAAGAGAAATGAAGTGCCATTACCATAGTATAGCAAGATGTAAGTAGCTACTTTGACATACATCTACACAGAGGACCGGATTCAGTAAATGGCACCAAAATTAGATACTGTTAAAATCCATGCCAAGCGCCAGTTCTATAAAGTTCGATTAGTGCTTAGCGCAGATTCCCAGGTCCAACTTTGGCCGCGAGGATTTATACGTGCAAAAAGCAGGTATAAATCCTGGTGCCCAACTGATGGCAGTTGGGAATGGAAGTAACACCGAGCCTAATTTCTGGGAATGTCGCGTCCCTTTTGAGTTGGCGCTATAGAATTAACCGAATTCTGTAATGCTTTACCGCAGGGGTGTCCAACCTGCGGCCCAGTGAAAGTATTTTGTGTGGCCCCGGTCGAGGGCGATGCAGTGTTTTCCTTTACTGCCCCCGGGGTGTTTACCGCCTTGCCGGCTCCCTCCTGTGTCTTACTGCAGCGTTTGCACGTTTGTGCAGCCCCAGAAACATTTTTTTTCGGCCAACGCGGCCCAGTGAAGCCAAAAGGTTGGACACCTCCTGCTTCACCGTTTACACTAAAACGTTTAGGCCCCCTTTGCTTTATTCCGGAAAGCTCTGAAAACCTTCTTGTTTGTTAAACACTTTGGAAACTAACTACTCTAGTCTACTTTTCCTTGTCATTACTGTTAACCGAGTCGAGCTCCTTTTGGTTGATGACCTGGTCTATAAAATTAAAGTTTAGTTTAGTTTAGAATTTAGGAGCCAGTGGTGTAGAATAGCACATAGGCAAATCTGTACATAAGTCCTAATCAGTGCCAGTTGCCTCCAACAAATGATTTTTTTTTTTTTTTTAGCACTTAATTGACACATTTCTGTGTGCATCTGGGGTCTACGCCCTTTTGGCACCCAAATTTTGGTAACCTAAGAATCTTAGAATAGCCTTACTAGATCAGACCAAACATTCATTAAATCCAGTAGCCCGTTCTCACGGTGGCCAATCCAGGTCACTAGTACCCGGCCAAAACCCAAAGAGTAGCAAGGTTCTAGGACCCCAATGAAAGCAACATTCCAGAGCTGAGACTGTGACATCATAATGCTTCATTCCAGAGTACCTCAGAGCCAACCTCATCAATGATGTTACAATAGCTTAATTGTCTTATACTTGGTTCACATAAGAACATAAGAATAGCCATACTGGGTCAGATCAATGGTCCAAGAAGCCCAGTATCCCATCTTCACAGTGGCCAATCCAGGTCACCAGCACCTGGCAAAAACCCAAGGAGTAGCAACATTCCATGCTACCGATCCAGGTCAAGCAGTGTCTTCTCTCCCCCCCCCCCCCAAGTCTTTCTCAATAACAGACTATGGACTTTTCCTCCAGGAAACTATGCTATCCGCTATTACCACCTACACACAATCTGCACAGAAACAGCATAGCACTCTGAGAAATCGGTTGAGAACCATAAATCAAAGAGTGATAGCTAGTGAGGCACTGCTAAAGAGAAAGTGGCACTTATTTATTTTACGTGGCCTGCTATAGATGTTTTTGATAACCGTGTATTATAACAGTGTTTTACTATCATCGACGATCTGAGCCGAGCCGAGCTGTTGGGATCATTTACGTCAATAATTAAGCATATTGCTGACAGCGTGAAATCAGCTGTCAGCGTGCAAACAGCTGTGAACCGCAATAGTGATGTCAGACGCCATTAAATTTGAGCGGTTCGGGTCCGCAGCCATCTTGGCCTGTATAAGCGTGAAAAGTAACTCCGCGGTAAGCCAGAGACATATGGATGAGTGGTTTCTTCACTATTTTTGTCCTGACAGTGCTGTATTTTGTTGTTTTTTGTAGGAATCCATTGCCCTGATGCAGCTTTAAGTGAAAACGCCAGCTAGCTCACATTGGCAAAAGTGGACCGGCAAAGACAACAGGAGATTCACTATACCTACAGCACTTAACTGGAGCCCTGCCTAAGCTAAGTTCATTGCTTTGTGGTTTTTGAAGAGAGAAGTGTTGTTGCATTTTGTGCATTCAAATGAATAGCTGAATTAATTACAAGCTAGCATTGGAATATTTCAACTTGGCAGGAGAGGGTGTGGGGCCGATGAGGTATCTTCCCTTTCCAGTGCAGTTGTCCAGTTAACATACTTACAATGCATGGGGATCTGAGGCATTTGAGACAATTCAAGAGAAGAACATTCATTGCTGTTTCTTCTAAAGAATTACCGTATTTTTTGCACCATAAGATGCACTTTTATTCCCCCCAAAAAAGTGGGTGGAAATAAGGGTGCATCTTATGAAGCGAATATACCACCCCACCCCACCCCCCACCTCCGGCAGTACCTTTAAATTTTGGAGGACGGCTGCCTGCTGCTTGTCGGGGGCTCGCGGCGCACAATCGCACTAATGCCTGGGCCCGCGACACTTCCCTAATTGTGCCAGTCGCTGGCGCTTCGCAGGACGGCTGCCTGGTGATTACCAGCATTCCCCCGAGCGCCCTCATTTGCATGTTTTCAAATTGTGAATTCATCGGGCAAGATAGGATCGGCCACGGATCGCCCAGGAAAAACGGGTTAGTGAAGCTAGCCCCCAGTCTTCTAAATCAAACACTTTTCACTCCAGCTGTATTCAAAGACCCTAAGCACTGAGCTTGCTATTTTCCTTTGCAATGGAGTCTCCCAACTTCTTCAAGTCTCTACTGACATTGCCCCTTAAATACAGCTTGGCCAGAATATGGTCTTTTGAATCTCTTGCATCACCATTATTGCTAGCTATGAGAAAAAACAAGCTCCGATTCCGGATAGGGAGGAGCGAAGACAAATCGGCCGAAGCCTTGGGGCCAATCTACAAGGAGTAGGGGAGGTGGGAGAGGCGAGATAGATCGGGGATGAGCAGAAGGGAGGTCGCCCCTTCCGATCCGGCGATCACACGAGGCGGATGCGGCCGTCTGCGGCCCCAGCAGCAATCCATCCTCTCCTGTTGAAGGCGGCCCCTGGCCTGGCTACCAGCGTGCACTCTCCGATGGGTGCATGCCCAGCATGAGTCGCGGCGGACGCGCCTGAGTCTCTTGGAGCTGGCGGGCGGAGTGTCAGTTCTACAGGCCCGCCGGGACGCTAGGTAGACAGGTGCCCCGGGTAGCCTGGATGTGGGTCGGGCCGGTGCACGTGGAGAGGGTGTCGGGCCGCTGCACACGCGGCCAAGGGGAGTCTCCAGCCTGGAGCGACGGCCAAGTGCAGTCTGTGGCGTGAGCCGCGAACCCCAACGTGGCCGGGAGGTAGGTCAGGCCGCGCTTCAATTAGGACGCAGCCTCGCTCTTTTCCTCACCTGCAGTTTCGTTTTCCTCACGTGCACTCTCTCCTACGGAGGCACGCACGGCATGAGTCGCGGCAGACTCGCCAGACTCACTCGGGGCTGTTCTTGCATCACCATTATTGCTAGCTGTGAGAAACCACTGTAATTCTTATCATGTCATTTTGGAGGACATCATCTGAGGTAGTGGTCACAAGATTGTAGTGTAAATGGTAATCGGTTCCAGCATTTTGCTAATTGATATTGCTTTATAAATATAAGTCTCACGAGGAAGTTAATAGATTACAGTCCGAATCACATATCAGTGTCTAACGTTCTTGACGCTTAAGGACTTCTCAGTCACTTGAGATCCATTTTAGAGCTTATGTAGTACCTATATCTGAATTGAGCATCTAAAATGTCATTTCAGTTTCTCTGGAGACTGACCATTTTTTTCCCCCTAATTCCCCAAGCATAATAAAGAAGTTCACGACACGGGCAGTAATTTGCCGAAGCAAGCTCCTCGCCAAAGGTCATTCAAACCCAACATTCAGCGATTAAATCTCCAAAGAGCTGTAATGCATTTCTCGCCGGGATGTCAGCGGAACAAAAAGACAAGCCAAGATATTCCCACAGAGGAAGAAAGAAAAATCATTATCCTGATGTGTTTCAATTAAAAAAAATATCTTAAACTTAGGACCAATTTCTTTTTCTTAGAACAGTCAAAGCATTTCACACTGAGATTTTTGCAATGTTATACTGCATGTGTTCTATACTTGTGTCAATAACCCTGTGTTTGTAATATCAATACGCTATGAAACTCCAGCCTTCATTTTGAAGTTGCTTTTTGTGTGCACAAATCTGAAAGAAAACACACCTTAAATTATGCTATCAGATAGAAAAAAAATATATAAAGGAAGCCACATCATACAATATGTAACTAATGAACTACAAAGAATACCGCACTATAGTAAGATCATTATATTGTGTCACTGTCAAAATATATCTTGTTTTCATGTGGCATTTTCGAAATGTCATCTTTAGTACATTTTCTTCACCAGAAGCTCATGAGAGGTCACGCAACTTGGAAGGGACGCAATCAATGTGGGCTATCATTAAGAAGTGCTATTTTGCTGTTAATCCCAATTATTAACAACTAATGCTGGATTTTACAAGGCTCCTCACTTCCCCGCCTCTTCCCACTCCTCCCCTCGCCTTGCGCGCTCCCGCCCCTTCCCATCTCCTGTGCCTCTCGTTGTTCACCGCCGTAACAACTTTAAACGCGCTTCTCGCGACCGCGTCATCTCTCCTGATGATGGCACTTCCGGGTGTCGCACACAGGACGTGACGTCAATTGGAGAGTCAACGGGGTCGCGAGGGGCACATTGAAGCTGTTGTTGCTTGTGGCAGTGAACATCTAGAGGTACGGGGGAAGGGATTGGAAGGGGGAATGGGGGAAAGAGCGGGAGATGAGGGCAGGGGGAGGGGCGCCTCTACCCTCGCTACTTCCCTTCAGTCTGTGTCATCTACAAACTGCAAACTCACTCCCTCTTTTACTAAGGAGTGCTAACCGATTAGCGCGTGCTAATCAAATTAGCACGCGCTAAACGCAAAAGCGTCCATAGACTAACATGCATGCATTAGCGTTTAATGCACGCTACTCGGTTAGCGCATCTTAGTAAAAGAGGGCCTCAGTGACTCCATGGAAAATGACGAATTTCCTAGGGGGCTCATATAAAGAGATTGTGGATTGAAAATGCTGGATTTATATGCAGGAATAAGATCTGGAGAGGAAAAAAAAGGAAAATGTTGGTAGTGAAATATCTTTATTGAAGAGCCTGGAATTGAATACATGAATAACTTGGCCTTTATTGAAATAAAATAGGAAATTAACTGAGCATAAGTAAGGAGTTTTATGTCCTACGCATGGGGGGAAGAAGGTGGGTTGAAAAAAAAACCAACAGAGCTCTAGAGTATACTCTAATCCAGGGGTGTCAAAGTCCCTCCTCGAGGGCCGCAAAGCAGTCGGGTTTTCAGGATTTCCCCAATGAATATGCATGAGATCTATTAGCATACAATGAAAGCAGTGCATGCAAATAGATCTAATGCATATTCATTGGGGAAATCCTGAAAACCCGACTGCGTTGCGGCCCTCGAGGAGGGACTTTGACCCTCCTGCTCTAATCTATCTGTAGGAGAGAAACTAAAAGAGTTTGATGGAAGAAAAAGTAAAAGCGTGAGTGGCAGAAACCCATACTTCATGGCACTCACACAGCACAAAGTCAATCTTCAGGAAAGAAGTGAATAAGGAAGGCTGGAGAAGCCCAATGTGGTGGTAGCTCTCGGCCTCTGGCAGAGTAGCTGGAAGCCCATTGCTGAATCGATACACATATCACAAGCAAGATAAAGAAATCTATTAAGAAGTTCTATGTAATGGAAAGGACAGTGATTTAAAAGATGCCAAATAAAAAAATAGCTGAGGTAAAGATAGATGATGCCTGTTAGACTAAGATAGCAAGTTGATTAAGACAAGCGTGGGAGGAAGCCGAAACCTTCAGCGTGGTGAAAGCTGAACAAGAGTCTCAGATTACGGTTCATACCTAAGTGGACAGTGAATTTAAACAAACAGAGTGAGAAAAAGTCCCACAATTGAGAAGATAATGAGTGAGAATAAGCTCGGCAGGGGAGGTGGGGGCAAGAAAGTCAATTCAAGTCAAGACATTTCCATAACAACATGCCAGATTTAAAAGCAAGGGGCAAACTATTTGAAGCAGGAATCTGAGCTCTTTAAAATAAAATATAAATTGAGTAGGTTTGAACGGGTAGTTTAATGAAATCATAGATTTTCGAGAAAACATACCCCCTCTTCTATTAAACAACGCTAGCAGTTTCTAGCGCAAAGAGCCACGCTGAATGGCCCATGCTGCTCCCGATGCTCATAGGAACTCTATGAGCGTCGGGAGCAGCGCGGGCCATTCGGCGTGGCTCCCCGCGCTAGAAACTGCTAGTGCAGTTTAATAGAAGAGGTTCATAATAAATGAAAAAATGTTCACACCATATTATTGTCAAAGTTCCAAAGGTACACTGAAATCATCCAAATAAAATAATTTCATCCACATAAAAATGTATCATCCACATAAAAGCCTTAAAGGACCTAGTCCGCTAGGGATACAGGACCCAACACGGTCCGCGTTTCGACAAGAAGTCTTCTTCAGGGGTCCCTGGGGGTCCTATAAAGGTGAATACGTGGGAAACAATTGTGTGGTGAGCCGGAAGTGAGACACTGCTTGCATTTGCGATAGAAAGGGCTTTGGAACTTTGACAATAATAATAAGGTGTGAACATTTTTTCATTCATTATGGGCCTCTTCTATTAAAGATGATTCGGTCCTCAAGTAAAGCAGAAAGGACTTCCAGAGAATCGGGCCCATCGCGCGGAAACGAGAACTTCAGAAAAGATCCAGATGAACCTGATGGAAGGAGGGAACCACTAAAAGACGGTGCTGTGAAGAGTGGAGTATTCTTGCGGGTGAACAGAAGAACAAGAGACTGGCCAGAAAAGAAGGTAAACCAGAGGACTGGATCTGTTAAAATTGTAAGGGGTCCTGCATGCTACTGGGAGCAGGGGCTCCTTTTACTAAGGTGCGCTAGGGCTTTAACGTGCGGAATGCCGCACGCGCTAGACCTTAACGCCAGCATTGAGCTGGCGTCAGTTCTAGAAACGTAGCGCGCAGTAACTTCCTGCGTGCGCTAAAAACGCTAGCGCACCTTAGTTAAAGGAGCCCTAAGTGTTCAGAAATGAAGAGAGGGGCAACGTGGTCAAACTGTCTTACAGCCACTGAAAAGTTTCACCGGGGCATTTTGTATTAACTGTAATTTATGAATTTGATAGACAGGCCGATAAGACGAGAGTTGCAATAGCCAAGTTTAGACAGGACTGGTGAATGCAAGAGATTATGGAGGGGGCAGGGCTCATGGATAGAGTAAATGGAGCGGAGGCATCGAAGAGTTAAGAAAGGTGGATACTGTCTTTGAGATGTGAGTTAAAGGATAAGGCACTGTTCAGAGTAACACCTGGAATTTTGATTAACATACTGTTGAATATCCCTTTTTTCCTTCCATTTGAGTAGCTTATATTTGTTCTTTTCAAACTAGCTTTGTGTTCGATGTTTCTTGGTGGTGGTGTTTCAATATCATATTTGCAATAGTGAGGGACAGATAAGTTCTGCTAGACTCTAGAGCAGTGGTTCCCAACCCTGTCCTGGAGGACCACCAGACAGTCGGGTTTTCGGGGTAACCCAAATGAATATGCATGGGGAAGAAATACATGCCTGTCACCTCCATTACATGCGAATCTCTCCTGCCTGTTCCTAGTGACTGAAAACATAGAATTGAATCATCACCCCTCACCAGTAGGAATGCAGCTGGAGGATGTAGAGTGAACATTGTCTGTGGTTAACTTTACTAACTTGCATGTATGTAGCTTTAAAACAAACCAGAGGAGAAAAAATTCTTCACTCAACACTCTGGAATTTATTGATGGAGAATGTGGTGAAAGTAGTTAGCTTAGCAGGGTATAAAAATGTTTGGACAATTTCCTAAAACAAAAGTCCGTAAGCCATTATTGATATTGCTTGGGGAAATCCACTGCTTATTCCTAGGATAAACAACATAAAATCTGTTTTATTCTTGCGATCTTGCCAGGTACTTGTGACCTGGGTTGGCCACTGTTGGAAGCAAGATACTGCGCTTGATGGACCTTCAGCCTGTTCCGTAACTCTTATGTTCTACCTTTGGAATTTTTCAGACTTTTGTAATTTTGCTTCCGTTCATTCGCTTCAGAGTGCTTTGGCTCTTTCCTATTTTTCCTCATTGAGAATTCAGACAAAGAAACTGCTATTGCTAACCCACTAATAGTTTCTTTCTATGTTACAGATGACCTCATATTGTATCTAGAAAAGGCAATAAAGAATTTTACATGAAGGCATGCAGGTGCATATTTTTCCAGCTCAGGCTCAGAAACTGCCATGGTGATAGAGTTGCTCATATTTTTAGATTAAAGAATGGGATCCTTGAAACTTCTGATAGCTTTTGAAGGACCATCAGAAATGCTATAGTGCCGTGAGCTTTCGAGATGCCACAGGTGCCTTGTTCAGATCAAATTCTTTATCATCTATCCAGTTACATCTAATGAATGAAAATAATTGCTGGCATAATTACGAAGATGGAAAAGTCTTACATCATTCTGAGTGAGGAAAAAAAAAGGAATATTTGTAGTTGGCCAAATATTATTGAAATAATGATCATTAGACAACGTTTTCAATTGGTGTTTTACACCAATGTCAATTTAACTTGGTTTTGGTACAGCAATTTCTCTCTTTACATTTGGAAAAGAAAGAAAAATCAATTGCTCTAATGATTCAGAAAAATGAATTTCTTCTCTTGAAGTAAAAATATGCCAGAAAAATAAGAGCTGGATTTACTAATGTGTGCTACTATAGTTGCATGTGCTAATACTATCAGGGACATTTTACTAAAGTGTACTTTTTTTGCACTTATGGGGGGAATTCTAATGGGCAGACTAGATGGACCCTTCAGGTCTTTATCTGCCGTCATTTACTATGAGGCTCAAAATCAAAACAAAACAAGCTCCGAGCCACATAGGGAGGAGCGAAGACAAATCGGCCGAAGCCTTGGGGCCAATCGTCGAGGAGTAGGGGGGGGGAGGAGGCAGGATAGATTAGGGGTGAGCGGAGGGGAGGTCGCCCCTCTCGATCCGGCTTTACACGAGGCGGACGCGGCTCCCCTCCTGCCCACCCTCGGCATACCCGTTTATTGACTTCTGGACCTTTCCCTCGCCTTCACCGATCGTGGGCCGCATCGGCCAGTCGTCGGCAGCCTCAGCGGCACTCCGCCACCCACGCGGTTCGATCGCTGACGGAGGCACGCACAACGGGACTCCAATGGCCATGCCGGATCGGGCAGGGTTGGATGCGCCTGGGGACCGCCGTGGCGCTGCTTGCAACACAGCCCACCAGGTACCATGTAGCCCGGATGGTGGCTGCGGCGCATGCGGCCACTTGCGGGACTCCGGTGCCGTCGTGCGGGGGAGGATATGGCGCCCATGCGGGCCGAAATGGAGAGTCGACCTGCGGCACACGCAGCCGAGCGGCGTCTCCGGCCCGGGGGCCCTGCGCGGCCAGGTCTCTGGCCCCTTTCGGGCTGAGGATATGGCGCCCATGCGGGCCGGAACATGTCTAAAAACCCGCCCAAGTTGGCACTTAGATGACCTAAAAGACAGATCGTCCAAGTGCTGATATGGATCTGTCGTGGGGCTTTTTAGGCCTCTGAATGTCGATGTCCGCCCAGAGCTGAAAGGGGCATATCTGGAGGAGTGGTTAGGGTAGTATGTGGGCGGGATGGGGGGCCGACCTAGACTTAGTCGTCCTGCAGGGATAATCAAATATTTTACTAGACATCCTGAACTAAACTTAAATGTTGTGTTAGATCAGTGATCTCAAACTCAAACCCTTTGCAGGGCCGCATTTTGGATTTGTAGGTATTTTGAGGGCCTCAGAAAATATAGTTAATGTCTTATTAAAGAAATGACAATTTTGCATGAGGTAAAACTCCTTATAGTTTATAAATCTTCCCCCCCCTCCCCTGAAGGTGTCCTCCAGCTTCCCCCCTGGCCTCCCAGTCTTAGTTTCAGCTAATTAACGCAGCCTGCAGAGAGGATCGCCAGTGCTGTAATGTTCCTTGCAGGCTGCCATCGGCCTCCGCAACACGTTCCCTCTGCCGCAGCCCCGCCCCTCCTCTGACGTCAGGGGCAGGATTGCGGCAGAGGGAACATGCTGCCGAGGACCAAGGCAGCCTGCAAGGATCGCTGCAGCACCGGCAATCCTCTCTGCAGGCTGCAGTAATTATCTGAAGGTAAGAGTGGGAGGCCAGGGGGAAGCCAGAGGACACTGCGGGCCACATGTGGCCCCTGGACCGCAAGTTTGAGACCACTGTGTTAGATGATGTAAAAACAGGTATAAGTGCCAAAAAGGTCTAAAGATAACCACTGCAGAGACAAAGTAAAGACCCAACACACACTCCCCCAGTGTTCACTGACCCCCTTCATACCCCCACAAAGATTAGAATACAAAAGTACATACCTGTCTCCAGAACATCAGCACCTAGTATAGGAAAGCCTGGTAGAGCTGCACACAGGGGTTTTAAATAACCGGGGGTGGGCTAGTAAACCATAGAGAGGAGGACCCAGGCCCATAAGCCACTCTAACCATTACATTTATGGTGGAACATGTGCACCTACCAACCTCCCTACCAAACGCTACTCTACTGCCATATAGGTGCCACCTGCATCCATAAGGGCTATTGGGGATGTAGACATAAGAACATAAGAACATAAGAAGTCGCCTCCGCTGAGGCAGACCAGAGGTCCATCTTGCCCAGCGGTCCGCTCTCGCGGCGGCCCATCAGACCCACTGCCTGAGCAGTGGTCTCTGACTAATTTTACCATTTACCTCTAATCCTATCCCTATAACCTTACCTCTACTCTTATCTGTACCCCTCAATCCCTTTGTCCTCCAGGTACCTGTCCAGACCTTCTTTGAAGCCCTGTAGAGTGCTTCTGCTTATCACATCCTCCGGTAGCGCATTCCATGTATCCACCACCCTCTGGGTGAAAAAGAACTTTCTTGCATTTGTTCTAAACCTTTCCCCTCTCAATTTCACTGAGTGCCCCCTTGTACTTAAGGTTCCCCATAGTTTGAAAAATCTGTCCCTGTCCACTTTTTCTATGCCCTTCATGATCTTGAAGGTTTCTATCATGTCTCCTCTAAGTCGTCGCTTTTCCAGCGAGAAAAGCCCCAGCTTTTTCAGTCTGTCAGTATATGAGAGGTCCCCCATACCCTTTATTAGCTTAGTTGCTCTTCTCTGGACTCTCTCAAGTACCGCCATGTCCTTCTCGAGGTACGGCGACTAGTACTGGACACAGTACTCCAAGTGCGGGCGCACCATTGCACGATAGACAGGTGGGTTTAACCAAACCGTATTGTACAATTAACCAAACCGTATTGTACAATTCGGGACATGTCTTCTAATATGTCCCTCCTGAAAATTCTTAAACTGCACATTGTAATTTTCGATGTATTTTTTGTAATTCGCGACCTTTTCCTAACAGGTCCTCTTGGAAATGTATTAGCGTACTGTACTTTTTTATATTTTTGCATTCTTAAAGTTGATGTACTCTGTATTTCCTCTGACTATCTGCATACTGTAACTCGCTGAATGTCCAGCTCTCTTGAATGTAAACCGCCTAGAAGTCGCAAGATTGTGGCGGTATAGAAAAATAAAGTTATTATTATTAGTGGTTTTGGGGGGTTCTGGTGAGATGTTTATCTGGCACCCTTTTTGTGAAGTTCACAGCAGTGCCCTGTAAGGTGCCCCACTGCTCTGCTGCTATGTCTGGGTGGCCAGTCCATTACAAGATTGGCCCCTCCCATGTCCAAATGGTCTTGTTCTGGGCATTTGGGACTTGGACGAAATTTTGGTCGAAAATGTGGTCCTGGTGGTCTGGACAAAGAATAGCCTGGACGTCCAGATAGATGATTTTTGGGGGGGAAAAAATATTCTAGACGTATTTCTCGAACATGGGCATTTTCCCACTGCCGACTTTGGGCGTCTAGCCATACACCCAAATTGGACTTAGATGGATGTTTTGATTATGCCCCTCCATGTTACTATGTTAATTAAAGCCCCCCCCAAAAAAAAAAATCATCTGCACCATACATAAACTGTGGGATAATGCAGGCTATAAATATTTTAAATAAATAAATTGGATGCTAAGAATTAATTATTTCTCAATAGTGTTATACATGCACAAATATCTTCTATATATCAGTGCTCCAACCTGGACCATATATGCTTATATTTTTTTTTTCTAAAGGAAGCTTCAGCCCCACCACTCCACCGCAAAAGTACTACCTTACTGCGAGAAGCTTTATGTGGCGCCTCATCATTGGCCGTCCTTGTTTTGTATTGCTTAGTTGTACCATATAATAGCTTTAAATAAATATTTGCATGTTTCAATAAATATAAGTGCTGCAATAAAGTGCTTGTGCTTTTGTTTGTATATTACTTAGCTTTATATTGTTGAGCTTGATTCACAGCCAAAACTCAGGAGTCTGACATTCATTGTGAATCTACCTGCACACTATTCTATATTAGCACCCAAAGCCCATAGCTTGCAATCGAAAAGGGGTGTGGCTATAGGAAGGGAAAGACCGAGTGGATGCAGTGCTATAGAATACTGGGGATTCACGTCTGGATTGTGCACCAGGATTTCTGCCTGGTTTTCAACAGATATAAGTTCTCACACCCAAAGTTAAGCGCAGGAGTCAGCACTGCACGCTATCTTTTAAAGAGTGCTCAGCTGAGAACATCCTTTATAGACTAGCAGTGAGCCGATTTTTGAGCATCATTTGCTAAAGCTGCACTTTTGTAAAAGAGCCCCTTAATACGCATTGTGAGTAAATAAGAACCTTTGATAAGTATTGCACATTGATGTGGGCTGGCTCATGGTAACATGGTGGCACCTTTTAGGAAATCTAAAATTACTTCTTTAGAGAACTGATGACACCTACTGTGAGACAAATTCTGATCACGAATCATCATAAGAACATAAGAAAACTTAAGAATAGCCTTAATGGGTCAGACCAATGGTCCATCAAACCCAGTAGCCCGTTCTCACGGTGGCCAATCCAGGTCACTAGTACCTGGCCAAAACTCAAGGAGTAGCGACATTCCAGAATCTCAAAGAGTAGCAACATTCTAGAACCCTAAAGAGTAGCAATATTCCATGCTACCAATCCAGGGCAAGTAGTGGCTTCCCCCATGTCTTTCTCAATAACAGACTATGGACTTTTCCTCCAGGAACTTGACCAAACCTTTCTTAAAACCAGCTACGCTATCTGCTCTTTCCACAACATCTGGCAACATGTTCCAGAGCTTAACTAGTCTCTGAGTGAAAAAATATTTCCTCCTATTGGTTTTAAAAGTGTTTCTCTGTAACTTCATCGAGTGTCCCCCTAGTCTTTGTCATTTTTGACGGAGTGAAAAATGGATCCACTCTTCTCGTTCTATTCCACTCTATTCCATGCAGAATCCAAACTAGAAGCAAGATTCTGGAATCCCAGTGAGTAGCAAGATTCCATGCTACCGATCCCAGGGCACGTAGTGGCTTCCCCCATGTTTACCGCAAAGCAGACTATAGACTTTTTCTCCATTTGAAAAAGGCTCACCACCTTTACCATTAATGCCACGGAGATATTTTATGTAAATGTCTCTCTATATTTAGGTCTAAAAGGCTGTCCACAAATGCAATTTAACAGAGACCACCGATGAATTTTGTAACTGCCTTCTTGACTGACTCCATCCAGTATTCTAAATGGGGCCTTGCCAGAGACTTATACAATTTATTAACTGCTATTTCATGGAGAGATTCAGTCAAAGCCGTTTACAATACACTGAATAGTAATTGGATGCTTTCCCTATCTGTGGTACCTGTGGTAATTTCCCTATCTAATTGTGGTACCTGGGGCAATGGGTTAAGTGACTTTGCCAGGGTCATAGGGAGTTGGCTGGGATTGAACTTACAACCTCAGGGCCCTGATGCAGCAGCTCTAACCACTAGGCCACACGCCCCTCCAAATGGCGTTGTCATCTCTTTTATTCTATGTGACCGAGCGTGCTTCTGCACGGTTAACAGTGCAACAATTTAGACCTTGCATCATTTTCCAGTATCCTTCAACTTTGGCTTTGCTGCCAATTGGCAATCCATTTGTATGTCTTTTATTGCAGCCATAACTATGCCAACTGAATGATCAATTTCACATGTGGCACTGTGTCAAAACGCTCTAACAAAATCCAAATACATTATTTCCACACTATTTCCTTTTGTAATCATTTTATCAACTATTAGCTTCAAAGATGTTAATTAGGTTGCTTGAACATGATGTATTGGTAGTAAACCCGTGTTAAAATAATATTTCTAAAGCATGATGTTTGACCCTAGAAGGATCATTTTCATAGCTGAGAAAATATACTTATAGGAAGCTCTGTGAATGCAGTAGAGGCCCAAGCTGTCCGATTTTAAGCTAACTCATTACTAAGTCAGGGAAGGGTAATGTGTGTTGTGTCTTGACCTCTAATTCTTTTTCAAATGCTGACTTTTATGACGTAAAGTCCTTTTCAATCCACCAGATAAGTGAAAGACATTCAAGTGTCTTTGTATCTGTGTGCTTTGCAGCTAATTTCCAAATTAAAATTATCCGGTGGAACGAAACCTAGGAGTAATCATCAGTGCAGACATGAAAACTGCCAATCAAGTGGAGAAGGCTTCATCTAAAGCAAGGCAGATGATGGGATGTATCAGTAGAAGCTTTGTCAGCAAGAAGCCTGAAGTCAAAATGCCATTGTACAGAACCATGGTGAGACCTCATCTGGAATACTGTGTACAATTCTGGAGGCCACATTACCGTAAAGATGTGCTTAGAATCAATGGATGGCCACCAGGAAGATCTCGGGGCTCAAAGGTCTCTCGTACGAGGAGAGACTAAACAAACTACAGCTCTACACTCTACAAGAACGTAGGGAGAGGGGAGACATGATTGAGACATTTAAATACATCACAGGACGTATCGAGGTGGAAGATGATATCTTCTTTCTCAGGGGACCCACTGCCACTAGACGGCATCCGCTCAAACTCAGAGGCGGGAAGTTTCATGGCGACATCAGGAAGTATTTCTTCACAGAAAGAGTGGTTGACCATTGGAATGAGCTTCCAGCGCAGGTGATCGAGGCCAGCAGCATGCTGGACTTTAAGAATAAATGGGATACCTATGTGGGATCCCTACAAGGGTCAAACTGGAACATCGGTCGCTAGGTATAGACTTAAGAGGATGGGTCAGTAGGGTGGGCAGACTTGATGGGCTATAGCCCTTTTCTGCCGTCATCTTCTATGTTTCTATGTTTCTATGATGTATATGGGAACAAAAGCTACTCAACTGTTTTGCATTCTGTAGTTCTATAGGACAACTTTGATCTAGAATTAGAGACATGCACATTCCATTTTCAAATATAGGAGGGTTCTTCAAAATGTTTCTAGACTCTCAGATTTTTGCAGAAAGTGGTGCTCTGTTTTCTTCAGTGTTATCACTGTCTCCCTCCAATCAATTCTACATTCATGTATGTTCCATGTTCATATATATTTACTCACCTCCTTTATTACATGACTGTAAAAGCCAACTTGTGTCCTTGAAAGATCACGAATAAATTGGTGATCTGCTTCTTTTCCACCTTCTTTAGAGTCACAGATAACTAGGTTATAGGCTTTAACTATACTGAATGCAATTTGATTGATTAGCAATGCATAACATTAGCATTCGCATTCCCATCACCTGCAACTGAAAGCTAATCACCATCAATCAATAATCACACAACTCAGTTTTATTGGAATAAATATTTGGCCGCAGCTTTATTATGTGTCTGAATATTATCTTCACTTACAATACAATCTGTGTCCAAAAACCAACAAACCCCCAATGCATATTTCACACATCCCCAGGGAGCTATTCGGTGTCGAAACTAGCTCCCGTTAAGTCTTTAAATTTATAACATTCCCCCAAACATGGCCCACGGTGACGCAAGGCCATGCTTCCCCTCCCCTCCCCCCAAACATGACCCACGGTGATGCAAGGCCATGCTTCCCCTCCCCCCATACATGATCCACGGTGACGCAAGGCCATGCTTCCCCTCCCCCCAAACAAGACCCACGGTGACGCAAGGCCATGCTTCCCCTCCCCCCAAACATGATCCATGGTGATGCAAGGCCATGCTTCCCCTCCCCTCCCCCCAAACATGATCCACGGTGACGCAAGGCCATGCTTCCCCTCGCAGCGGTATCGCCTACGAGTGTTACATTTATTTATTTATTAACTGCTCATCTCCCAGATCCAACTGGGCCAAACTCCATTTTCCACCCCACCCAAAGCTGCGACCACCTCCCCCCAACCCCATAAGCTCCACCAAACCCACCCAAGTCGACATATAACATGTACACCCCCCACCCCACCCTGCAACACTGACACAAAACATAACACCAGCACAAATGGGAGGGAGGGAGGGATAATCTTTTCCTGAAGAGACTACTCTACTGTTCCCCTTTCCTCACAGAATTCACTCCAGACTGCCACAACATCCAACCAATCAGGTGACTGCTCCACCCCATCACCTTAGAAACCTCCCTAATCATTTCTCTTTCTTACAAGCTCTGTCTATTAACCCTTTCTTACCTCCTCTTATAAAATTGTCAATCCTTATTCTACAGACCCTTAACAACACCTCATATATTCCCCTCACCCTCTGCCCCCCTTCCCATTTTACCCACATAATCATTCAATAAATATTACCAGCCGGTGGCATCACCTCAGCTAATGTTATATCACACCAGATAAATCTGGTGTTCTTCTATAACAACTACAAAATGCAGCAATGGATTTGAGGATATACCATATTTTTCTTTTATATAGCAATTATATACTATCTCTAATGTTGTGTTATTAAAAGACACCTATAATATTAGCATTCTAATTGACCATTTCAGGAAATTATAATGCCATATACAGTACATCATGCATTCTTTAAATGAAAGTTAAGATGACTTGTTTTTGGTAAGCTATAGGAGCGCTGAAAATATCTGAAGATAGTGTCTATAGCTAGTGGAATGATTGTAAAAACTCTAAACTAATAATGAATCATCCACTGTTAAAATACCACATTAAATCATCAGGAGTCCGAACAATGTAGAATTATGATGTGGTGTGTATATATAAATACAAATGAAGTGACAAATTTATGTTGGCCTTGTAATAAAAGCCTAGAGTAGATATTCAAAAAATCAAAACACTTCATTTATTTATATTTTATAATATACTGTAGCGTACAAAGCATGAGTAATAGCAGTAAATATTATTTACTATTTCTTCAAAACTGCCCTTCTCTCAGATAGCGTCCAGCAAGAAGTCAGCTTAAAAGACAAGAATAACTTGTTTACGCATTTATCTGCATCTTTGCTGTTCTCAAATGTGGATAAATTAGAAATGAATTACTTATCAATCTTTGCCATTAGTAAATCTTAAAAAATAAAAATAATGGCCTCCAATTCTGAAAGGCCTAGATAATTATTAGCTGAATTGACTTTTTAGGATAATAAATGTGCAGGGAATTAATACGTTCATTCCATGATTCTCCCTCACAGATTTGTATTCCTGTCATAACTAGTCAACAATACAATACATGGGAGATTAGTAGTACAAGCATTATAACTTGATAAATAACATAACTGACATAAAATATTACCATAACTGAACAACCAAAGATTTCAGAATTATTTTGACAGGATATGTTCTACATTCTACAAGATTTACCAAAGAATGGCAGATGAAATTTAATGTGGACAAATGCAAAGTGATGCACATTGGGAAGAGTAATCGAAACCATAGGGGTCCTTTTACTAAGGCGCGCTAGCCATTTTAGCGCTTGCTAAATATTAGCGCGTGCTAAACTCTAACTCGTCCATTATATCCTATAGACGCATTAGCGTTTAGCGTGCGCTAAAACGGCTAGCGTGCCTTAGTATAAGGACCCCCATAGTTACTGTATGATAGTGCCCACCTTGGGGGGGGGAGTCAGCGCTCAAGAAAAAGATCTGGGTGTCATCATGGACAATACGCTGAAAACTTCCGCTCAATGTGCGGCAGCAGCCAAGGAAGCAAAAAAGATACTAGGAATTATTAGACAAGGGATGGTAAATAAGAATGGTATAATGCCTCTGAATTGCTCAAAGGTGCGACCTCACTTTGAGTATTGCGTTCAGTTCTGGTCTCCTTATCTCAAAAAAGATATAGCGGCACTAGAAAAAAGTTCAAAGAAGAATGACCAAGATGATAAAGTGGATGGACCGCCTATCGTAGGAGGAAAGACTAAAGAGGTTAGGGCTATTCAGCTTGGAAAAGAGATGGCTGGGGTGGGGGGAGATATGATCGAAGTCTACAAAATCCTAAGTGGAGTAAAACGGGTACAAGTGGATCATTTTTTTTTACTGTATCAAAATTTGTAAAGACTAGGGAGACACTCAAAGTTACAGAGTAATACTTTTAAAACCAATAGGAGGGAATATCTTATCACTCAGAGAATAGTTAAGCTCTGGAATGTATTGCCAGAGGATGTGGTAAGAGCAGATAATGTAGCTGGTTTAAAAAAAAAAAGGTTTGGACATGTTCCTGGAGGAAAAGTCCATAAATTGCTGTTGAGACACACATGGGAGAAGCCACTACTTGTCCTGGATCGGAGGCATGGAATGCTGCTACTATTTGAGGGTTTTCCAGGTACTTGTGACTCGGATTGGCCTCCGTGAAGAAGGGATATTGGGATAGATAGACCATTGGTCTGATCCAGTAAGGCTATTCTTAAAAAAAAAAAAAAAAAATCTTTATTGATTTTCCAAATTTCCAATGTGCAAACAAACAATTTCAAAATACATAATAATATAAGAAAAGCACATTAAACATAGGCATTAATGAACAAATATTTCCCCCCATCCCCCACCACATAATCAGAAAGAAGATACCTACAAGAAACTACCCATATGTTCCCTGAGTTAAACTCCAAACCCCTACCCCTCCCACCCTCCCACCCTGGATGTGTATGCTAAAAGGTCAACAAAATAAAATAAATTATCATTCCTTATAATACTTAGCCAATGTTTCCCAAACATCCATAAAATTCTTGTACCGTCCCTGTTGTATGGCCATCGAACGTTCCATTTTAAACGTATAACACAGAGATTCCCACCAGAAAGTATAATTCAACCTATCCCAGTTCTTCCAATTCTTCATAATGAATTGTATGGCAACCCCTGTCATTATAAAGAACAGTTTATTATTCTGAGCTGATATTTGACTTTTTGCTCTCATTAACGTACCAAACAGGATGGTATCGTACGTCAATGTCAGTAAGGCTATTCTTATGTTCTTAATTGAGAACAAGGAACATGCACAATAAAAAAATGAGATACTGTTCAAACTGAAGATCAAGAACATTGGGCAAAAACTGAAAATAGCTAGTGTAAGGGCAACAAGCCTTTTTGTAAGGAAAGTAAATAAAAGTAAGAGAAAAAATGTCATCACTTTGGTTCTCAAAAATAGTAGCTGAAAAAATAAGGAAAATGAGTTTAGCCTTCATAAACTACAAAAGTTCACAGAAAGAGGAAGACAGGCAACAATATTTGGAACAGAGAAGCTGATAGAGTTGTTAGGAAAGCAAAGATGCAAATAGAAGGCAAAATAGCAAATATGGAATGAGGGGGATGGTAGAAATGAAGTGCAGATGTGGCATTGTGAGACTCAAATGTGAATGGGAGGAATATGTCGAAGATGATAAAGATAAGGCTGAATCATTTAACAGATAGTTCTATTCTGTGTTTCCCAGCTGAAGGACTGGGGGGCAGGTCCGCAGACGACAGATGCAAATAGGAATGGAGGTGTGGTAGCTCCTGAAGCCAGCATGGTTAACAAGTGAGGTGCATGAAGCTGTTAGTGCTAAAAGAGAATCCTTCAGAAAGTGGAAGAAGGATCCGACTAAAAATAATTGTAAACAGCACAAGGAATGTCAAGTCAAATGCAAGGCGCTAATAAGGAAGGCGAAGAGAGACCTTCAAAAAAAGATCGCGCTGAAATTAAAAGCACTCAGTCAAAACATTTTTAGGTATATTAAAAGCAAGAAGCTGGGAAAAGAATTGATTGGACTGCTAGACGACCAAGGGATAAAAGGGGTTCTCAGGGAACACAAGGCCATAACAGAGAGATTAAATGAATTCTTTGCTTCAGTCTTCACTGAGGAAGACATGGGGGAGTTGCCGGTGACAGAAATCATGAATCAGAGAAACTCATACAAATCTCTGTAACATTGGATGATGTAATGGGTCAATTTGACAAATAGAACAGTAGCAAATCAGCTGGACCAGATGGTATACATCCCAGAGTGCTGATATAATTGAAAAATGAATTTGCAGAGAATTTGTTAGTAATTTTTCTTTAAAAACCAGCGTAGTACCAGAAGACTGGAGGGTGGCCAAAGTGACACCAATTTTTAAAAAGGGTTTCAGATGTGATCTGGGAAATTAAAGACTGGTGAATCTGCTGTTGGTGCCATGCAAAATGGTAGAGTCTATTATAAAGAACAAAATGACAGAACATATAAGGAAGAATGGATTAATGAGAGAAAGCCAACATGGTTTTAGTCAAGGGAAATCTTGCCTCACCAATCTACTGCATTTCTTTGAAGGGATGAATGAACATGTGGATAAAGGTGAACTGGTTGATATTGTGTATTTAGATTTTCAAAAGATATTTAACAAAGTACCTCATGAAAGACTTCTGAGGAAATTAGAAAGTCATGGCATAGGAGGTAATGTCCTATTATGGATTAAGAACTGGTATTTAAATGTCTCTATCATATCTTCCCTTTCCTCCAAAGTATACATATTGAGATTTTTAAGTTTGTCCCCATAGGCCTTATGATGAAGACCACACATCATTTTAGAAGCCTTCCTCTGGACCGACTCTATCCTTTTGATATCTTTTTCAAGGTGCAATCTCCAGAATTGTAAACAATATTCTATATGAGGTCTCACCAGTCTTATACAGGGGCATCAATACCTCCTTTTTCCTACTGGCCATACCTCTTCCTATGCACCTTAGCATCCTTCTAGCTTTCGCCGTCACCTTTTCAATCAAGCCTCACCTATGGATCCTTTTTCTCCTCATCTGCTCATCCTCCAATATCTCCTTCTGCCTGCACCCCCCCCCCCCCCAACTTACTGAACTCCATCGCTGTCAGCCCTATCTACCCTGGTACTAAAATCCCCACACTTTTGCGCACCAGAAGTAACCCCTCCAAAAAACCCCCCCGAAGTATCAATCCCGCCTCCTTAAAGCCCATACCCCCTGCCAACCTTCCCAACCATACCTCAGACTCTCTCACCCCAGTCCCATCTCTATACTGTAACGCCAGAACCGCATGCAACAAAACCCAAATTCTGAAGGATCTTCTTGAAGATCTCAACCCCGGTTTCTTATTCATCACTGAAACTTGGATCGCAAAAGATGATATATTCTCTCAAAACGAACTCTGTCCTCACGGATACCAAGGCCTCTTCTCCCCTAGAATTAACCGAAAAGGAGGTGGCCTGGCTCTCCTCCATAAATCATTCTTCGACGTCCAGCTCCTTGAAAAGGGTTGCCATGCTTCCCTAGAATACATGCTCGCCTCTGTCAATGACGAGCTCCACCCGCACCCACTAGGCATCCTGCTTTTATACCGCCCACCTTCATCCCCCTGGAACAAATCCTCCGACCTCGTCCTCGAATCCATTACAAACGCCTTCCTCAAATTCCAAAGATTACTAATCATTGGGGACATTAATCTTCACATAAATGATACCACCAACAAGGATGCTATTGATCTCAACAACTTCCTCACCTCTTTAGGCTTCCCCCCCCTGGCTCCCTCCCCAACCCATGAAAAGGGGCATGCGTTAGACATCATCAGCTTCATTGACCTCACCGAACACAAAACTTTAATCAGCGACACTCGCTGGGACCCTGTCCCTTGGTCCGACCACTTCCTAGGGGCTTTCTGCCTCCCCATTTTCATGTCCCACCTCGAACCCCCTTCCCGTTCCCCCAATACTATCACCTTCCGAAAGAAAATTGCGAGCGACCTGTTCTGGGCAAAACTTCTTAACCTACTCACCACTACCCCCAACCCTTCAAGCCCTGAATCCAACTGGCACAATTGGATCACCCTCTCTGAGACCACCTACCACTCCCTCGCTCCCCTATCCACAAAAACTGTCTCCTACTCCCGCAAGGCCCCCTGGTACCTTCCCTACCACAGACAACTAAAGCAGCAATGTCGATCACTGGAACGAAAATGGAAAAAATCCAATTCCCCCACGGACAGACAATCCTGGAGGGCCTCCATTAGGTTCTATAACACCGAATTAAAAAAATCAAGGAAGAACTACTACGGCAACAAAATCTCATGCTCCAACAACCAAAGCAACACTCTGTTCAACATCTGGCGTTCCATATCCTCCAAACACGATTCCTCCCCACTCCCCTCTTCTCCATCCGCGAACGATCTAGCAAAATTTTTCAATGAGAAAGTGTCTACCTTACATTACATTACATTACATTAGGGATTTCTATTCCGCCTGTGCCTTGCGGTTCTAGGCGGATTACAATAAAGATGATATCTGGACATTTCCAGTAGAATTACATTACAGGAGAAGAGTAGATTACAAGTAACAGTGAAGAGTTACAATACATTCAATATCGCAGCAGATAGACATAGCCACGGATTTACAATAAGGAAGATTTCTGGGCATTTCCCGTAGAATTACATTACAGGAGAAGTGTTAATTACAGGTAATAGTGAAGAATTACAGTACATTCAATATCACAGGAGATGTTACCTAGCAACTGAGACAATTTACAACTGGTGGAGAGTAAGAATTACAATATATTCTAGATTACAAAAGATGTTCCATGAGATGAGTCAAGTTTCTTCGGATGGAGAGTAGCATCATATGCCTATAAGTGGAGGTGTATTTATTGTTTTGATGATTGCATGATGTTGGTTAATTAATGTTGATGATATGGACAGTAGGGGTGTTTAGTTTGGGTTGGATAAAGAGATTCTGTTCCCAATGGAATTGGTTGGGAACTCATTAGATGGCGGTTTAGATTGATGGGAGATATTTTTTGAACAGTAGTGTTTTTATTTCTTTTCGGAACTCTTTTATGTCTGTAATTTCGATCAGTAATTTTGAGATGTCGGAGTCAATATTAGCTGCCTGTGTCCCTAGTAGGTTGTCATAAAGTTTCTTACGTCGAGTACCGTTGAGAGGAGGGTAGGTGAAAATGTTCTGTGTTCTCCTTCTTCTGGATAAGAGATAGTAGTGAAAGCGGTTGTTTAGGTAGCTGGGTGCCGCGCCTTGGGTTACTTTGAATAGGAGACAGTAGAGTTTGAATTGTATTCTTGCTTTTATTGGTAGCCAGTGAGATTCTGTGTATGCTTTGGTAATGTGGTCGTATTTGCTGAGTGAGTATATGAGTCTGAGGGCTGTGTTCTGGACAGTCTGTAGTTTTTTTATTGTGTTGATTGGGCAAGGTAGGTAAAGGCTGTTGCAGTAGTCTACCATACTTAGCACGAGGGATTGGACAATGATTCTGAATTGGTCTTTATTAAAGAATTTTCTTATTTTTCTCAGATTTCGCATTGTGAAGAATGCTTTTTGGATGATTTTATGGATTTGTGTTTGCATAGTGCAGCATCTGTCTAGTTGTATTCCCAGGATTTTGAGGGAACTCTGTATTGGGTACTTGATTGAGTTTACTTCCAGTTCTGTTAGGGATGGTTTTTTGTCCTTCTCTAGTAGTAGGAATTTAGTTTTGTCCGTGTTCAGCTTCAACTTATGGTTTGTCATCCATTTTTCTACTGTTTCCATTGTAGTTTTCAGGCGTCCTGTGGAGATGGGGTCATGGATGTCGAATGGAAGGAGGATGGTTATGTCGTCCGCATAGCTGAATGATGTTATGTTTAGGGCATCTAGGGTGCTGCCTAGGGAAGCAATGAATAGGTTGAAAAGTGTGGGAGAGAGGGGAGAGCCTTGTGGCACTCCGCAGGGGTTAGACCATGGTTCTGATAGTATTTCTTTTGACTTGACTCTATATGTTCTTGTTTTAAGGAAGCCTTGGAACCAGTTGTGCACTTTACCTGAGATTCCTATTGCGTCTAGAATCTGGAGAAGTATGGAATGGTCCACTAGATCGAATGCCGCTGAGAGATCAAGTTGGATGATTAGCAGTCTGTTTCCTTGGCTGAGGTGTCTTCGGGCTATATCTAGTAAAGATACCAGGAGAGTTTCTGTACTGTGGTTAGTTCTGAATCCAGATTGGGATGGATGTAGGATGTTGTGGGTTTCTAGGTACATGGATAGCTGTTGTGCCACTAGACCTTCTATTATTTTGACGTATGTAGGGATAGAAGCGATTGGCCTGTAATTTGACGGGTTATTTATTAGACCTTTGGGGTCTTTCAGTATAGGGGTTATTATGATTTCTCCAAGGTCTGGTGGGAACTGGCCTTCCCTGAGTGTGGTTTGCAACCGTAACGTGTAGCTAGCTTTGAAGTTGGTGGAAGCTGTTGCTAGTAGGTATGATGGGCAGTTGTTCAGGTCGCATGAGGACTTGCAGTATTTTTTATATAGCCTGTTCAGTTCTGACCACTGGGTTGTAGGGAAGTTGGTCCAGGACCTGTCTGCTGGGATGGCTTCATCTGTTGTGGGTTTTATTAGGATATCTTCTATGTTGTTTTGTGAGTTATTGAATGTTGTTCTGATTGTGATGATTTTATTTTTGAAGTGATCTGCTAATTGAGAGGCTGTTGGTGTTAGGTTTCCCTGGGTGGCTAGGCATGGTTTGGTATCGGTGAGGTTTCTTACTAGGTTGAAAAGTTTTTTTGTGTCTGGTTTGTCAGTGCCAATGAGGTTGGAATAATAGTTTTTTCGTTTTTCCTTCAGTTTGATTTTGTATTGCTTGATTTGGATTTTCCATTCTGTTTTGGTATTATCTTGTTTCTGTTTTTTCCATGCCCTTTCTAGTTGTCTACATTTCCTTTTTAGATGTAGGAGTTCTGTGTCAAACCATTTGTCTGATTGTCTACATATTTTATTTTTTGATTTTAGTGGTGCTAGTTTGTTCAAGGTCTGTTCACTGAGAGACCGCCAGGTATTTATGAATTCACTAGGGTTGCTGGAATCTATTGCAGGATCCACTGCTCTCCAGAATGTGGTGGGGTCGATTTTCTGTCTGAACATAATGCTTGTTTTGGGAGGAGTGGGTTTATTTTTATTATGCTCCCATTTGATGGTGAAGTTGTATTTATAGTGGTCCGACCATAGGGTGGGCTGCCAGGCGCCGTTGGTGATTTTGATATGTTGTGTGTTGAGATTAGGGGATGAGTATGCTGCAATATCGAGTTGGTGACCTTTTTCGTGTGTTGGTTCTGGGTTGAGGATCTGGTACGATAGGGTATTGAGGTATGATAGCATTTCTACTACTTGTTTGGAGGTGTGGTCTTCTAGGTGGAGGTTTAAATCTCCGAGGATCAGATTATTTGTAGAGGAAAGAGAGTTCTGGAGGATGAACTCTTCTAGTTCTTGTTTAGTGGTGTTCCATTTTCCTGGGGTGATGTAACATAGAAGGCAGTTTAGATTTCCTGTCAGTGTGTTATCTGAAAGTTGGCAGGCTAGTAGGTCTAAGTGAGGTGTGGAGTGCTTGGCTAGGACTTTGATGTTGAAGTTGTTTTTTACTATGATTGCTAGCCCTCCTCCTCTTCTGTTGTCTCGGCATACTAATTCAATTTTGTATCCGTTTGGACAAATTTCAATAATGTGAGGGTCTGTGTCTGCTGTGAGCCAGGTTTCAGCAAGGAAGAGGCATCCTAGGTTGTCTTTAATTAGCCAGTCTTTGATTCGTTCTGTCTTTGGGCTTACCGATCTTATATTTAGGTATGAGCATGCTATTGATGTGATTTTTGTGAGAGGGATAGGGGTAGGAGCTATATTTGTGAGTATTTTTTGTGATGTCTGTAGTCTTTGTGAGCTTGTCTTGGCATTTGTTGTATGTCTTTTTCCCCAGATTGAGGGTATGCTTGTATGGCTGGATGATGAACAGAGGATTAAGGTTCTTGGGGTTTGGAGTTTCCTGGTTTGTAGGAAGGGTTTGTGTGGTACTGTGATGATTGGGATTGATTGTGTGTGGTATCCTGCTGTTTTCCATTTATCTGTGAAGAGGGAGAGCAGTAGTAGGGCCAAGATGAGTTTGGGTGTACTTGTATCCATTGTGTGAGTGGTAGAGAAGCTCCTTCCCCCCCACACCCGATTACAACTCTCTGATGCCCACTACCTCCAACCCCAATTTAACCGAGGTGAACCATATCCCAGCCGACAGATCCTGGACCGCCTTCGAGCCTGTGTCCGACTCTCAGGTCTCTAAGCTCTGCCTCAAGTTAAAAGCCTGCAACTGCTCCTTGGATCCTTTCCCCTCCTACCTATATGAGAACATTCCAGCACAGGCCATCTCATCTCTCACCAAAATCTTAAACTCCGCCCTGCTCTCAGGCCTGTTTTCTACAGAAATGGGACACATTTCCCTGTCCCCACTTCTGAAAAAAGCTGATCTCGACCCCTCCATCCCTTCCAGCTATCGCCCAATAGCTAATATCCCTCTCCTGACCAAAATGCTGGAATCCATCATAGCCACCCAACTCTCATCCTATCTCGAGAGATTCTCCATTCTCCTACCCTACCAACATGGATTTAGACCCAACTACAGCACTGAATCCCTTCTAGCCTCTTTAATCTCAAAGGTCCAACAACTTCACTCCTGCAACAAATTTGCTGTCCTTCTCCAATTTGACCTCTCCGCAGCTTTCGACATTGTCCACCATGACATACTAATCCTCCAACTTTCTGAAATTGGCATAAATTCCACGGTCTTAGATTGGTTCTCAAAATTCTTACGGTCCCATTCCTACCTCGTTAACATGAAGGGTTCCTCATCCTCCCCTTGGAAACCGATCTGCGGAGTCCCGCAGGGTTCACCTTTATCCCCGATTCTTTTCAATGTCTATATGTCCTCCCTGAAACTCCTCCAACTTTCCACCTCGGAGACACTTTACACCTACGCCGACGACATCCTCGTCCTTATTGAGACCGACTCTAACCTCACCAACCTCTCGGTTAACATCTCATCCTGTATAACAAGTCTACAATCCTGGGCCCTCACCGTTCAAATGAAACTAAATGAGGCCAAAACAAAACTACTTTGGCTCGGCCCGAAACTGGATCAGCTACCCTCCCACATCCCACTTTCCTCTGGCACCAATCTGCAGCTTGAGCACTCTAGCAAAGTTCTGGGAATCATCATTGACTCTACACTGTCCTTTAACGACCACATCAACTCCCTAGTAAAAAAATGCTTTTTCAATCTCCATATGCTAAGAAAAGTTAGATCCTGCTTCCACCAACAACATTTCGCCGTCCTTGTCCAATCCATCATTCTATCCCGACTCGATTACTGCAACTCCATCTTTCTAAGCCTAACAAAGAAACATCTTCTCAGACTTCAGCGGATTCAGAACACCGCAGCTAAATTAATCTTCGCAAAAGGCAAATTTGACCACGTCTCCCCGCTTCTGTCTAAGCTTCACTGGCTCCCAGTCTTCCTCAGGGTTCGCTACAAATGCGCTTGTCTTACCTTCAAATCTCTTCACGGCATCCTTCCTCCCCTCTTCCCACTATCTTGGCTCTCGAGCACTCACTCCACCAGATCCACTCAGAAATTCAAACTATCCTTCCCTTCTCTAATTGGCATCTCCCATACAGGAAAACATGGTACATCCCTCCTCTTCAGGATCACTGAGCTGTGGAACAGCTTTACGGCCCATCTTCGGAGTTCGACCTCCCTCCAACATTTCAGAAAACATCTGAAAACCTGGCTTTTCAACAAAATGTAACCACTCCCTCCCTCTCCATTATTCTATGTACCTCCTCCGTCCTTGTTCACCTTACCTCTCCCTCCTTCCATTGTAGTTCCTCCTCTTTATTTTTAATCCCTGTAAACCGTGTCGAGCTCCACTTCCGTGGAGATGACGCGGTATATAAACTTAAGGTTTAGTTTAGTTTAGTTTAGTTTAGTTTGGCCACCTTAAGATCATCACATAAAATCACACCCAAGTCCTGCTCTTCTGTCGTGCACATAAGTTCTTCACCCCCTAAACTGTACCATTTTGGGTTTTTGCAGCCCAAATATATGACCTTGATGGACCTTCGGTCTGTCCCAATATGGCAATTCTTATATTCTTATGTGATACTCATGATGGTGTGGAGGACATGATGGTGGAGGACATGAGGAAGGACCTACTGAAGCATGAAGAATGATATGGAATTTGGTGACTAAGATTTAATGCCTTGAACCAAAAAACTGTGATATCTGGACATCAGTCATGGTCTGATAATCCCAATAAATAGTAACAAGTGTAGAATTTGTGTTAGTGTTCAAATGTATGAAGAACACTAAATAAGGCTTATGATGTATAATTATACCCAAATTGGGGCGGGGGGGGGAGACCTCAAAGAACCCCAGGCATCCAGGCAATGAAAATGCACCAATTAGGGGTTTAAGAGTACTATCATTGGTCAAAAACCTCCATTTGGTTTTAATAATTGTAAATATTCTTTTTAAATATTTTATATTGTTCTTATAATTTCAATATCAATTTTCTCCTATACGCATGCAAAAAATGGAGAGCAAGCAACCAGGTTTACAGTCGATCCATTGGCAATGTTGTATACGGCAGACTTGACTAAGCAAAAATCAAGCACTTATCTTTTAGTCCCAATGGAGGCCAAATCCGTTTCACGCTAACTGGCTTCTTCTGGGGAAGTGCTAGAATATCGTGTTTGCAGGTGCCATCTAATGGATTGCCACTCGATTCCCTAGAAATAAAAGAAAACCAATGTAATACATCATAACAAATTTTATGTAGCTCGAGGTTGATGAACTTACTGTTTACGTATTCAAGAATGAATTGTAGCAAAGTAACAACACTCACATGTCTCACGGTCGCCTCTTGTTTTCTCTCTCAATAATTACAAAATGGCGCCAGTATTTAAAAAGAACGCCGGTGCACTGCCGTTCCAATCTGGGATATAAATTAAGAAATGCACATTGTAAGAAGAGCCAGGGTAAAAATGGCACATCATGCTTAAGGCTATGAACTGGGTGAGCCTGGAGCGGTGTCGCCGAGGTTCTCGGTGGAAATTTAAGACGCTTGAGATGATTGGTGCATGTTCTAATTGTATATAAATAATTAAGTTTACGGGAACAGACTTAAAGATCTCAATATGTATATTTTGGAGGACATTTAAATACCTATGTGGCTTAAATAGGCATGAGGAAAGTCTCTTACAATTTCATTTCAATGAAGTTACCTGTATATCAACCAAATCAGTCCTTACATTCACAAGAGAAATGTTTCTGAATCCCTCTGTGAAAATGCTTCTTCTAGTGTGGGCTCGTAAACGAGCCTACTCCCAGTTTGTGACTAAGCTGTAGAACCAAATCCCTTCTTGCAACAGATCACTAGACAACTTGATGTGTGTGTGTGTGTGGGGGGGGGGGGGGGGTTCCAAAGAGCTGTTAAAACACCTTTTTTGTTGTTTGTTTCTAGATAAGAGGCTGAGTATATTGATTAGAAGTATTGTAAATATAATTAAATTAGAAATAGTACATTTGATGTTAAATTTTGATGAGAATGTGAAATTTAAATTTAGATTTATTATGATGGTATCATTGTATTAACATACCCCCCTCCTTTACAAAGCCACACTAGTGTTTTTAGTGCCAGCCACTGCGGTAACAGCTCCGTGTCCAAGCTGTTACCACGGCGGCTAGCGCGGCTTTGTAAAGGAGGTGGATAATTTGTTATGTGTTTGTCAGGTTAAATATGGATATATTCATGCAACCCGTTCTGGAAGGACGGGCTAGAAATCTAAGAGGTCCTTTTACAAAACCGCAGTAGAGCTTTTTATTACGGGCCAGTGAGGAAAATGCGCCTACGCTCATTCAATTCCTATGAACGTCAGAGCATTTGCCTCACCAGCCCACAGTAGAAATCTCTACTATGGCTTTGTAAAAGCCAGTATAAATAATCCTAAACCTAAGCCTAATTGAAAGGAAAGTCCAGAGCGAGAGGGCATAGGATGAAATTAAGAGGTGATAAACTCAGGAGTAATCTAATGAAATATTTTTTCACAGAAAGGGTGGTAGATGCATTCCATAGTCTCCCAGTAAAAGTGGTGGAGACAAATACTGTGGGCTCCTTTTATCAAGGCGCGCTACGGGGGTTAGCGCGTCTGACATTTCATCACGCGCTAACCCCCGCGGCAAACAAAAAAACTAACGCCTCGTCAATGGAGGCTTTAGCGACTAGCGCGGCAGGCGGTTTAACGCACGGTATTCCACGCGTTAAACCCCTACTGCGCCTTGATAAAAGGACCCCTGTGTCTGAATTCAAGAAAGCATTGGATAGGCACATGGGATCTCTTAGGCAGAGGAGATAGTGGATGCTGTAATGGGCAGAATGGATGGGCAATTTGGCTTTTATCTGCATTATGTTTCTACTAGTCTTATAGCCCGTTACATTAACGGGTGCTAGAATATATGTGTGTGTGTCTGTCTTTATTTTTTTTTCTCTCTCCTTAGCCGCTTTCTGTATTTCTGTCTGTCTTTTTTTTTTTTTCTTGGCTGTCCACTACCACCCCTTGCCTGCTCCCCCTGTCCATTCTCCCTTCCTTTTACCTCCCCTGTGTCCTCCACCACCCTATCACTGCTCACCTTATCCAGCAGAAGCCCTTCTCCCTTTGTTTTACCTCCTCCTGTCCATCATCACCTCCTTCCTGCTCCCCCTGTCCAGCAGTAGGCCTGTCTTCATTTTTCTGCCCCCCCCTCCCTGTTCATCAGCACCTCTTCCCCTGTCCATCAACCCCTTTTCTGCCCCTCCATTTCCATGTGTTGCAGCATTTCCCTCCCACCCCACTTCCCTGTGCAGTATTTTCCTCCCCCCCATACCTTCCTCCTGAACTCCATGCCCTACTTATGTTAAAATGGTTTCCGGGTTTGGCTGCCGCGGCCTGCAGCCACCGCGGCCGATATCCGACTCGGGCCGCCGCAGCCGACATCTGCCTCGGAGGGGGGAGGAGGAAGAGAGAGAGCGGAGAGAGTACTGTAGGAGCATGCACACTCCTACCTGCGGGTACCTACATCGCGGTGACGGCAAAGTTACTGTAAGGGAGACGCCAAGAGCAAAAATGGAGCACTGGTGCGCAAGGGAACGACGGCTGCGGGGACGGCCAACTTACAGGAAGGGAGGGAACGCAGGCGGGGATCGTGAGAGTAGCCACCGCTGCGTCTTTCAACAGGGAGCAGGCCAGACCGTAAGCCATGCATGCGCACTTTCTTTGGGTCGCTACAGCTCACAGAAAACCGGCGCACGCATAGGAAGTGCGCATGCGCAGCCTAGCATTTTATTATATTAGATGTTTCTATACCTTCTTCAAAAAAGAGAATTTTGAATAATTTAAATTCAATAAATAATATAGATAATTAATAGTGCTCAGTGAAAGCCAAAACAAACTTTAAGGTATATGAGAACAGGACTCTACCAGCTCAAGCTTAAATATATCGTCGCACTCCTCCCTCCCTACCAATAAATATAATAAATAGAAAAAAAAAAAAAAATCAAAACGGAGGAGTACTTATCTCTGCTGGAACAGTTGTTACGTCCTGGGCTCTTGCTTTAAGTCCAAAAGTGTTTAGCGCTCCCCAATCAATCAAAGGGCTCCTTTTACGAAGGTGCGTTAGGGCTTTAACACGCGGAATAGCGCGCACTACCTTGCCGCTGGCGTTAGTTCTAGAAGCGTAGTGCCTGGAAATTTCCTGAGTGTGCTAAAAACGCTAGCGCACCTTCGTAAAAGGAGCCCAAAGGTACAAAAATCCCCCCCCAAAAAAAAAAAAACCCAAAAAGCAAAAATTCAAAAATACAATGCAAAAACATAAATCCATAGTCACAGTTCATCAATAGCCATACAATCCATCTTATCATCATCCAAAAGACTTCCTGGACACAGTATGTGTTCTCTGGTGATTGCTTGACACGATATGTGCTTCCCTTTCAGCTTTCTCAAGAGGAAGATATTTTTTCAGCACTATTTTCTTGACAGTGAACAGCCTCCTTCGATAAGAGTCCCGCACAGGACTTCATGGTGGCACATGGTGGCATATTCTATGTTTCTATAACCATAAAGCTCTATGACCTCACAATGCAGGTGTAAAGAGCCTTAGCCTATAGGAAGAGGTGATGCAAATGTTAAGAGCCTTAGCCAATAGGGAGAGGAGGAGATAGCGGATACTGCGGATGGGCAGACTTGATGGGGGCCATTTGGCCTTTATCTGCCGTCATGCTTCTATGTTTAGGGGAGCAAAAAAGAAACCACAGCCATACACACATTCACAGATATGGTGATCTGATAAGCCTATTTTTCTTACTTTGGAATGTAGGTTTAAAAGAACTAACAAACCATAGCAAAAAAAAAAAAAAAATCAATGGATATGTGCACTTCTGCGATGACCCTGCCACTGAAGTTGAAGTAAACATTGTCCAGAAGGAAAGACACAAGAGATGCGGTCTGCCCTTCTATTCCTCACTGATGCTTTTAAAGGACAAAAATGAAATAACGCTTGTGTTCCTTTTTTTTCATGGACGTTGCTTGTTCTGTGCATCTCTCTTCACAGTAGTGATTTATGCAAAGGTATTAGTCGCGAAGCAACAATAAATTAGAAAAATGTTGTCTCCTGTCCAAAAACAAACCCAGAGCACCGTATTGTCGTTCGTGGAAAACAGAATAGAGCAAGCTGGTTGAAAAGACGCAGTTTGCCAGCAGCCTTCTCGGAGAGGATCAAATGATCAAATGAATACTTCAAAAGAGAGTAAGCAAATCTGTCATATTCGCGGAAAGTGAAAAATGTTGGCATGTACTGTATTAGTGTGGTGTAAGAGAAGCCAAGATTTCCCATGGGAAATAGTTTTTCCATTACAGCCGCTGGCCTAAATTTTCAAAGAAGAAACAAGGCAATAAGTAGAGACTGAGGAACTGATTCTATAAACAATGCCTTAAAAAAATCCAGCGCCGGCTGTGTGTCAATCACATTTGGGCGCCATTTACAGAATCACGGCTAGCGGCGCCTAGGTAAAAACTTAGGCACCTAAAATGTAGGCCAGGGTTTTAAAGGCCTACTCTTCAGGTTTTTGGAAAATCACACTTACCCCCTCTTTTACTACGGTGTGCTAAGTTTTTGGTGTTTTTTTTTATCATTTTACAAAAAAAAATATCAAGCATTATATCTTGTACAGTAATATTGTGATCTATAACATAAATAATAAGAAGAAAACATAATAACATATTCTCTTACACTTAAGCAATCTATAGTCCCCAATTATTTGATCCAAGACTTTCAAAGAGTGACATTACCAATTAAAAGGAAAGAACAAAAAATAACCATTAATAAACAAGGCAAAGTGGCTGAAATCGGAAGGAGTATTCTAATCATGAGACAGTTACTATTCCAGTTGTTCCTTCTTTCTCAAGACGTTTCAAAGCCTCAAAATTTGTTAGGTGCATTGGTTCAAAGAAAACATACTTATCTAAACCATGAAGAACAATACATTTACAGGGAAATCTAAGAAAAAACTTTCCCCCCACTGAAATTACTCCTGGTTTTAATAACAAGAACTGCTTTCTCCGTTTTTGAGTCTCTTTGGTGACATCTGGAAAGATCTGTATTTTTTGTCCCAGGAACTCTTTAGTTCTATTTTTAAAGAACATCTTCATAATCCAATTCTTATTTGGTGCTAGAGCAACAGTAGCTATCAATGTTGCTGGTGTGACCAAATTCTTTGTAGAAGATTCCAATAAAATGGAAATATCCAATTGTGGTTCCTGCTGTTTTTGATTACCCAATTGCTGTTCTGTTTTTCTAACAGGCAGGTAATATACTTGGGAGAAAGGCGGAATAAGTTCCTCAGAGACTGAGAAGACTTCCAAAAAGTATTTCTTTAACATTTCCCTGGGTGTAATAGATAAAACCCTGGGAAAATTTAGAAATCTTAAATTATTGGCTCGCTGGCCATTTTCAAGTGTGCTATGCTTTTTAGCGCGCGATAAATATTAGCGCGTGCTAATCAAGCGCTACACGCTCATGCATGCATGTTATCCTACGGACGCATTAGCGGTTAGCGCACGCGTTGATTTAGCACACGCTAAAATGCTTAGCGCACCTTAGTAAAAGAGGGCCTAAGTCACCCTCTGCCCATAGAAACATCCACTTAGGTGTAGGTGCCGCTAAGCGCCATGCGATAGGTGTCTATCTTTTATAGAATCAGATAGGCGCCTATTACACAATTAAATTATATATATATATATATTTTTTTAAATCAATTTTAAACATTATCATTTTATACAAATAATAATAAGGAAAGAGAAAAAGAAAGAACAAGCTCCGATCCCGTCTAGGGAGGAGCGCGGCCAAATCGGCCAAAGCCGGAGCGAAAGGATGGGAGGGGGGAGGGGGAAGCGAGGAGAAGGAAGAGCCAATCAACGGAGGGGGGGTGGGTTAGGGGATAGGGGTGAGCGGAAGGGAGGTCGCACTTTCGATACGGCGATCCCGAGAGAGAGACGCGGCTTCTCTTCCTCCCACCCTCGACTGCTGTCTGTTCCCTCACCTGTGCAGGCAAACTTTCCTCTCCTGCGTCCTCTCTCCGACGGCGGCACACCAGAGTGTCTGGGACCGGTGTCGGTTTCCCCACTGGGACGCTGAGGCAGCTGCCAGAGATGTGAGTCCAGGCAGAGACACGCGGCCAGGGGGCGCACCGCCCCGGAGCGCCGGTCGGGTGCAGTCTGTGCCGCGAGCCGCTGGCCCTAACGCGGCCCGCGGCCAAGGAGAGGAGTCGCCGGCCCACAGGCTCCCTTCCTCCCACCCTCAACTGTTCCTTCACCTTTGCGCCCGCCTCCGGCTCCCGCGGCGATGGCTGCACGCCGGTATGCGGGACCGCTGCCCCGCGGGGTGCCTGCATTTGGTGGGTTCGGGTCGAGAGGGGTTGGGCTGCTGCACATGCAGTCAGGTGGGGAGTCGCCGGCCCGGGATCGCCGGCATGTGCAGTCTGTGCCGTGGGCCGCTGGCCCCCACGTGGTCGGGAGGTGGGTCGCGCCTGCTGGAGATTTTCTTCTGCAGCCCATGTCCAGCGGCTTCGCGTTGCCACCGCCATCTCCGACTCCTCGGCGCGCTGGGAGGTGGCCTGGTTTGAGCCGCACTGCACGCGGCCACTTTGATGGGAGAGATCCGGCTGCGGTGGGGGGGGGGGTTGAGTGGCGCCCACATGGCCGGAGTAAGTCCTCCTCCATTGCGGGAGAGCTCCACCGCCACCCTCATACTTCATTCGCAGACCGGAATGTCCCGAAGCCACTACAAACAAACAAACAAACAAACAAAAACTTTTTTTATAACCTACATTGCTAGGTGGGAGTACCTTCTGCGGCCAACATCGGCCACGCGGCAGCGGGCCGCTGGCTCCTCCGATTTCTATGATGGGCCGCGTGCGCCGATTCGGTCGGCACATACCGACCCGAAGCTGACCTCCGCGTCAGCGTCCAACGCGGCCGGCCGGCCGATTTTCGCTGAGGGGAGGGGGGCGGCCCGCCCCGGCTGTTTGTCCGCCGCCCTGGTCGCCACGTGCCTTCGCCTCCTCTCCACTTCTGGCCGTTTGCCGTGCCGCCTGCCTTTACAAATAAAAAAAAAAAAATTTTTTTTAATTAAAATTTGAACCTAGAAACAAGGCCTAGACCCTTGCGTTCCGCTTGACCGCTGGTAGGAGGGCGCCGATCCTGTTTGGGGGGCCGCCACTCGCTCCGAGGGGTTGTCGCCCCTCCCCCACATGGCCAGGCAGGACTGTGGCCACTTGGGGGCTGTGGGTAGTCCATTATGCTCCCTATGGATCCGGCACGGAGCTTCTGAGGCCGACAGAGAGAGAGTTGACCACCCACGTGTCCCTCGGCTTCCTTGCTATTAGATGCCATTCAATGCTATTGAATGCTATCCTATTAGGCAATTATATGCTATCTACGGCTATTCTATGCTATTTAATTATTTGCTTTTAAATGCTATGCTATTAGGCAATTATATGCTATTTAAGGCTTAAAAGAGAAAAAGAAATACCAAAATTTTACAAACATTGAAGGATATTCCTTACAACATTACCCTTTGATCTCCTCTAGTCCACATAATGGGAGAATATTCCTGAAATTAACTTAGGAATACAATAAAATCTAATCATGATCTAATCTAAGATCTAATTTTATGGTGCAACATACTACTGAACTCCATTTATAATTAATTCAGATGGGAACTATTTGTTAGTTTCACGAAGCTGTAAAAACTGTTCCAGCTGCATAGAGTCCCAGAAAACATATTCACCTTCCTTAAATTTCACTAAGCGTTTGCATGGAAACTTTAAATAAAATGTGGCTCCCAGAGTCAACACCCTTAATTTCAAATTTAAAAATGCTTTCCTTCGCAGTTGTGATGCCTGGGCCACATCAGGAAATCTTAATACATTATCTCCACAAAACTTTCTTAGCTTATTTTGAAAATAAGCTTTCATAATTAAGGATTTGTCTAACTCTCTTGCACAAGTGACTAATAGGATAGACCTAGTTTGGATTATGTCCTGTGAGTCTTCCAGGAAACCTGTTAAGTCAAATTCTATCTGTTCCAACTGGTCTACACCTAATTCTGCCGGAACTTTCTTTTTCTGTGGAATATAATACAGATTTGTTAAGGGCAAAGTATCTGTTTCTGTCAGCCCCAAAACTTCTTTACATTATATTTTTTTACCAATTGCTAAGCCCATTAAATGTATTTTGCCAATTAACTCCCCCTTTTTCAAAACGGTAACGCGTTTTTTTTAGCACCGGCAATGGTGGTAACAGCTCCAATGCTCAGAGGAATTCTATGAGCATCAAAGCTGTTATCGCCATGGTCGGCGCTAAAAACCACGCTACGGTTTTGTAAAAGGGAGGGTAAGTTGGGCTCCCTTCATAGAATCAGCCCCTTAGAGTGGTCTGGTTGTCACTCTACTTTCCTGCTACATGGATTCTAATTCACAGCATTAAAATTAAATATTACGCTGAAGTCTCGCTTAGCCCAATTAGATCACAGATTGAAATACTTAAATCCGAGGACTCTGCTTTGAATTTAAAACGATTAAAGTTTGATGTAAAAACGGAAAACGCGCAGAGTGAGGTTGCAGATCTGCAAACCACACTTATCCCCCTCTTTCACTAAGGTGCGCTAATCGAATTAGCACGCGCTAAACGCTAATGCATCCATAGACTAACATGCACGCATTAGCATTTAGCACAGGCTACATCAATTAGCGCGCTAATTGGTTAGCGCGGTGTTCTTCAACCACCGGTCTGTGGATCGGTGCCGGTCCACAGAAATTTCCTGGCGGTCCACAGGGCCGGCACATGCATCAGGCCCAAAACAGTGTTCTTCAACTACCGGTCCATGGTGCGCTCAGTTCGGCGTTATCTTCGAGCCAGCTCCCTCTTCCTCACTGATTTAGTGCACAAAGCCATGGGCAGCGGCTCCTAAATGTGTCCTGCGCCTGAACCGGAAGCCTTCTCTCTGGCGTCGCAACATCAGAGGGAAGGCTTCTAGATGAGGTGTGGGACGTGCAAGGAGCCGCTGCCCGCAGCTTTGTGCACTGTGAGGAAGAGGGAGCCGGTCTGAAGATAACACCAGGGGCGGCATAAAATGGCCAGGCGGGAGCAGGCCAGAAGGTAAGGCATAGCATGGAGGGAAGGAGACAACAAAGGTAGGGGGGGAATGGTTTTATTTTTGAATTTAGTGATTGAATTATATCAATTTTGAGAATTTACATCTGCTGTCAGTATGCTTTGTGTAGTTTAATTTTGTGATTAACCATTGTGTGTTGTTAATAAGATTATATTGTGTGTATCTATGAAAAATGAATGGAAAAAATAGTGTTACAATTAGTACTATTATGGGGGCGGGGTCTGGGGTGGAGATTGGGTAGAGATGGGCGGGGTCTGGCCCACGACTTAGCCCAGTGTTCTCCAACCGCCGGTCTGCGGACTGATGCCAGTCCACAAAATAATTATTTTATCTCTACCGGCCCAGAGGTGTAAAAAGGTTGTAGAACACTGGGTTAGCACACCTTAGTAAAAGAGGACCTTAATTGTCCCTAGTGACTGAAATCACTATTGACTCCTTTTACTAAATTGTGTTAGAATTTTTTTTTACTGCGGACCAATGAGGTGAATGCTCATTGCAATGCTCATTCAATTCTTACAAGCGTTAGACCATTTACCTCGCCAGCCCACAGTAGAAACCTCTACCACGGCTTTGTAAAAGCCGGAGTATATTAAAGCATCACCCATACATAACACTTAGATATTCAAAACTCAAGTGATGCTTGCATTTGTACATGTTTTTATTTTTTTTAAATATATAGCTCTGTCTGATAAATGCATTAGCACTTAATTTGATTACATTCTTACACATATATTTAAAAGGGCTCTGTGTTTACATCTCAACCTGGAGCTCCTAGTTCCTACCTAGGAGCTCTATGCAAAATCCGGTTTTATGTGTATAAATCTCTGAAATATTTTAAATTAGTAGCTTAAGCAACACTGAAGGGCAAAGTTAAATTCTGCATGAAAATGATTATAAATCCATGGTGTTTCCATAGCAAAGCTATTTGAATAAAATGAAGACACAATTACTCTGTCATGCTTAGATGGTTCCTGTCATCATACATAGCCAAGTCTGACATATATGTAAATCAGTGTTGCATACTTGAGAAATGCTAAGTACTGAACAAAGAAAAACATATCCCTATTTTAGGTTAAACTGGTTCATCTTTCCCTTTATCATACGTAAAATAAATTAATGGCAAGATAATGAGTTGCAGAATAACAAAGCTGGGTGTTTACAACGTGCTGTTTTAAACAAAATCTATCCACCTAGTTCCAGTTTTGTATAAATATCACCTTGAAAATCGCCATGCATGTGATTCAAAGCAGGGCTAAATGTAATGTAATGAAATAATATTTACTTATATCTAGTTCTGTTTTCTGTGTAGGTTTTAGATAATGTGTTCATACTCTTTCATGCAATGTTCCAAGTATAGCAGATTTGCCATGTTACAATTAGAGAGTTGCATGGGGACAGAAATCCCACCCGTCCCTGCCCGTCCCCGCCAGGATCTTCTCCATCCCCACCCGTCCCCGCCAGGATCTTCTCCGTCCCCACCCATCCCCGAAAGGAATTACCTCCATATCCGCCCGTCCCCATAAAAAGCAGCCATTACTTCTGACAGAATCATCAATTCCACAGTTTCTTTTGTGTTTGTGCTGCTGTTTTCCTTGTGGAATCTCTTTGGTGGAACCCATTTTTTGTTTTCTGTTCAGGTAATTAACTTATAAACCCCCTCTTTTACTATATGGACAAACCCTGCTTCCAAAGCCTTCCATCCCCGTGGGCCAGAGGGGGGTCCCGTAGGTTGGGGGGATTCCTGCGGGACCCCCGTGGGACCTGCGGGATTCCCGCGATCCCCGTTCCCGTGCAGACCTCTAGTTACAATATCCCAGGGCAGATTTTTTTTTTTAACAGAAGTAGGTCTCGTCAGACAAACCTGACCAGCTTCTTTGACTGGTGGCCAGAGAGGTAAATTAGGGAACAGTATTAAAGCGAATTTAGAGAAGTGGAAAAACCAAAGACAAAAAAAAAAAAGGGGATTATATTCAAAGCAACTTAACCAGCCAGAAATGGCACCCGACTGTGCTAGGCTAACCGCTGGTATTTAACAAGAGTTAACTAATTAATGCCATTGAATAATAGAACAGTCCGCTGAAATGAAATCTAGCTATTGGGGGCGGAGCCTGGCAAGCATGATGAGCAGACGCATGGAGTAGTAGCTCTTTCAGACCAGCCATTGAAACGACGATTATTTCTTCCTTTCTTGGATTAAGAACGCACTCTGCCTCTGAATTGGATGTCTAAAACACTCATTCTTGACCCTGCCACAAAAAAAAAATAGGTTTAAATCGTCTTCGACGGCTCAACCTAGCAGCCTAAAACAGATCCCTGCTCGCTGGAAAAAAATGGCGTAACACACTGATGCACAACTCGAAGTCCATATAGCAGAAATATGGCTCCTTCAAATCTATAATGCAGGAATAGGCAAGGGTGCCCACACTTTTTGGGCTTGTGAGCTACTTTTAAGATGATCAAGTCAAAAGAACAAGCTCCGATCCCGTATAGGGAGGAGCGCGGCCAAATCGGCCGAAGCCGGAGCGAAAAGGATGGGAGGGGGGAGGGGGAAGGGAGGAGAAGGAAAGGCCAATCAACAGAGGAAGCGGGGGGTGGGGGTTAGGAGAATAGTAGTGAGCGGAAGGGAGGTCGCCCTTTTGATATGGCGATCCAGGGAGACAGACGCGGCTTTCCTCACCTGCAAGAATTCTCTCCAGCGACTTCGCCGTATCGGCATTGACCCGGCTACCAGTGTGTTCTCTCTCGAGGAGGCACGTTTGGCGTGAGTCATGTCAATCACGTCAGCCTTCCCCTGAGCTACCGGAGATTCCATTGTGTTGCGAGGCCCGTCGAGACGCCATCCCAAACCGCCCCAGTGTGCACCCAAGGAGCCGGTAAGTGCGCTAGGGCCCGAAGTGGCATGCGGCCTAGTTTAAGCCGCAACACACGCGGCCATTTAAATTTCTCGTTATCTCCGGTAGCTCGCTGTCGAGGGCTCCAGCTGCAGTGTGTGTGTGTGGGGGGGGGGGGTTTGTTGATTGTGCGCCCACGTGGCCCGATGGCCGAGTCAGTTCTCCGGCACTGCCGGTTGGTCTACAGGGAGGGCTTCGGCTGCCGTGGGGGTGTGGGTGCTGCAACCACATGGCCAAGCGGCCAGAGGGTGGTTCTCCGCCGCACCAAAGTTGAGTTCTCCACCGCTGCCAGTGGGTCGCCACGGGGGGAGCGGGTCATGCGCCCACATGGCCATGCAGCCTGGTCGGGTCCGGCGCGGCTGCTGAGACGAGGGTAGCATGCCCACGTAGCCACGCGGTTCTCTGCCACTGCAGGTTCTTGGGATAGATAGCGGGGAGGATGCCATCTTGTGCCTGACTCTCTACTTTGGCCAACACAATGGCATTATGCAGGGTAGGCACTGAGCTTGGGTTCTGCTGTGAGATTTCCTGCTTGCCATCTGTTTTTTCTTTTTTTTTTTTTTTCTACTGCACTCTTTCTAACTGTGCTTCACAGCAACATACCGCTGACGAGGGGTCTGGTGAGCCGGGGAAGCTTGTACAGCGCCCCATATTGTGCGGGGATAGAGAGGCATATGCTGTGCGTCTGATCATCGGTTGGTTATATGTTGCCTGGTGATGTACCTTGCGTGTTATGCCATTTTTAGAAGTGCGGTTACAGTGTACAGTTCATCACCGTTCATGCTTGATTATTATGTTCAATTGATAACAGTTTGATATAATTGTGCTGTAATGACTGTGGCCAAAATAAATTCCACATGAGTTGATATACGCCTGAGTGTCATCATTGTTCCACGCTAGACCATGAGGGGTAAGAGCAACAGTGCTGAGTGCACGATTTGATGATCTACCAACAATAAAATTTTTTTAAAAAGCACAAAAGCACACTGTACGAAGAGAAAATGTTAATTATCATTTATATTCCGGGGGTTTTTCAAAGAGGTCCAGGCAGATGACTCTATGCACTGTCACCTCAGTAACAACCATACAAAAATAGACAAATATACCCCCCTCCCTTTTTACTAAACCATGATAGCAATTTTTAGCGCAGAGAGCTGCACTGAATGCCCAGCGCTGCTCTCGACGCTCATAGGCTCCCTGTGCTAACAACCACTATTGAGGTTTAGTAAAAGGGGGCCATAGTGCAAAATATAGACAGCAGATATAAATTCTCAAAACGGACACATTTTGATCACTAAATTGAAAATAAAATCATTTTTCCTACCTTTGGTGATTTCATGATTCTCTGGTTGCACTTTCTTCTTCTGACTGTGCATCCAATCTTTCTTCCCTTCTTTCAGCCTGCAGTATACTTCCTCTCCTCCAGACCTCATTCTCTCCCCCAACTTTTTCTTCCTCTCTCCATGCCCTTTCTTTCTCCCTGCCTCCCTTTCATTTTTCTCTCTTCATGCCCGCTTTCTTTCTGTTTCCCTTCTTTACTTCTGCCTCTCTGCCCTCCCCCAAGCCACTGCCGCAATCATCGGGGAGCAGGCCCCAAAGCCACTACCGCCCCAAGCCTTCCTTGCTTCCCTGTGTCAGGCCAACCAGCATTCCTCTCCCCAATGTCAATTCTGCCGTCGGAGATAAAGTTCCGGGCCAGCCAGGCAGCGATTGGCTAGCCCGGAACTTCCTCTCCGACAGCAGAATTGACGTCGGGGAGAAGAAGGCTGATCGGCCCGGTAGATTGTGAAGGCAACATGAGTCTATCAAGGAGCCAGGGATGTGCTCCACGATCGAATCACTTTGCCTTAGCGATTTACTGGTCGATCGCGATCAACCTATTGGGCACCCCTGGTCTAAGGGATCCTTTTACAAAGCTGCGGTAGTAACTCTATGAGCGTTGGAGCATTTACCTCGTCAGCTCATGGTAGAAACCTATACAAAGCTCATATAAACTGCTCTGAAATGACTCCCCAAGTCATTAGCAGCAGTATAGAAGCTTTCAATAAACAATTAACCTAGGTTAGGAACCGCTAGACACCTTAATCACAGATGCCTAGTGATGCCTAACTCCAATTCTTGCATACGTTTTTTAAATTGGCTTAATATAGGGACTCTTGATCATATGTTATATTTTTGTCCACTGATACTTAATTTCTGGAGGTCAATTTGGGGACAGATAAATATTATTCTTGAATCATCTATTCCTTTATCTTATGAAACCATAATTTGTGGTACGTTGTTACAGGTAAAGCCTGTTTTGGATAAATACAAGATCCGTCTTTTATTGATCATGACAGGAATAGTCAACCACATGATCACAAGGAACTGGAAATGTTATGACAGCTTAACTACACATTCTGGTGGGCAAGTGTGTGTAATATGAAAGAATGAATGCGGAATGCTTGGGTCTTTGCAATACTTTTAATAAAGTGTGGAGCCCGTTGACTGCATTTGTTAACAAACAATACTAGAGATATATCTTTTATTTCTTAGATAGCCTTACACATCCAGGGTGGGGGGAGGGGAGGGGAAAGTATTTGGAAGAATTTACAAATATTTTAATATAATATTGTAATAAATAATATGATTTAATATATTAATAATTGGGAGAAGGGGGGGAAATGGATGTTTTCTTTAATAATGTGTGTAATATGGTGTATTTTATGCAATTTGTTAAAGTTATATTAATTGTAATACACTGTCAAAGCTTGAAAATTAATAAAGAATTTTAAAAATAAATAAATTGGCTTAATTGGCAGGGTAATATACCATGCAATTTAAAATTAGTTAATTAGGGCTGTGTGCAGAATATTGTTTGGCGCCTAGCGATTCCTCGGTCAAGGCATTTATCGGCACCTAATGATGTCTTCCTAAAAATTACCACTAGTTCAGTGTTTCGAATCATGACTTTACTACTCTGGGATCTTCAGACCACCACCGGGTTGATATAACTCCGAGGGGTTCCGATCTTCATCAGTCCCGTTGATTTGTTAAACTGACATTGTTAATATTTTTCTTCTTTTTTTTACTTTTTGTATAACATATATCTATTTTTCTATGAAACATCAAGAGTAGTACTCAACTCTGTTATATGCTCCTCCCCTTATATGCCGACGCGTTTCGCAAACCTTTTTCAAGGCGGGGTAGTGCGTAACTGAGTTCAACTCATTCTTCACTGCTTCTTCCTCAGAGCCAACAAATCAACGGGACTGATGAGGATTGGATCCCCTCGGAGTTATATCACTAGGTGGTGGTCTGAAGATCCCAGAGTAGTAAATAAGAACATAAGAACATAAGAAATGCCATCTCCGGATCAGACCTTCGGTCCATCAAGTCCGGCGATCCGCACACGCGGAGGCCCTGCCAGGTGTACACCTGTCGTAATTTATAGTCCACCATATCCTTACATGCCTCTCTTAAGGAGATATGCATCTAGTTTGCTCTTGAAGCCTAGGACGGTCGATTCCGCAATAATCTCATGCATGATTTGAGACATTGAAATAGTGGTAATGTGGTGGCTTTAAAAGGAATAAACTTGAAAGTAAATAGTGCTGATTCAAGTTCCTAAAAAGTATGTTTAGGGGCGGAGAATAGGCACGGCTGACTTAGGCGTCTGTTAGGCGCCGGTAAAGTAGGCCAGGAAAACCCTGGCGTCATATACTGGTGCCTTTCACAAGGATACCTAGGGATACCTAAGCAGGTCTGGGCCACTAAGCGTGATTTTATACGCGGTGCCTAGTGGTTGATTGACCACCGTGCTGACCAGTGCCTACAAGATAGGCGCGGTTAGGCACCATCAATGGAATCGACCCCTTTGTCCTTTTATACATCTTATTCATATGTGCATGTATACTATGGGCTCCTTTTACGAAGCTTGCGTTAGCGGCTTCGACGCGCGTGACTTTTCATCACGCGCTAACCCCCACGCTAGCCAAAAAACTACCGCCTGCTCAAGAGGAGGCGGTAGTGGCTAGCACGGCCGGCGGTTTAGCACGCGCTATTTCGCGCGTTAAACCGCTACCGCGCCGTCGTAAAAGGAGCCCTGTGCTTTGTTAAGTTAAACTTAAAATGCTTCTTTCAATCTGTAAAGATTAAATCATCAATTTCCACTTCTATTGTGTTTGACGCTTTGAATATATGTAATTGATTACTCGCCTTTATCTTTAACAGGTGAAAGACATTAATTCTAACTTGGCATTATCCACGATAGAAGGAGTCTTCTGCTCAGATATGAATTGCATTACATTAATGAAATGAAGGTGATGCATCCTGCGTCGTAAAGTTGAATAATGCCCAGGCTACAGTGTTCTCTACACCTCTATTATCTCAATAACTATCAATACTTCTTGTTTTCCACAGCGAACATTATACATAAATATCAGCCGTATGCAAATGTGCTGAAGGCATTAGAAGTGGGAATACAAAAGCTAAAATACTGTTAAATGTAGGGGGTAATTTTAGCAGTTATTTGTACGCATAAAAGAGAAGGTTATGCGGATTCAGAATGCTGCAGCTAAGCTTATCTTCGCAAAAAGTATATTCGACCATGTCTCACCGCTCCTGTCCAAGCTTCACTGACTTCCGATAAAAGCCAGGGTCCACTTTAAATGCGCCAGTCTAACTTTCAAAATCCTTCACGGCATCCTCCCTCACTTTATCCCACTTTCTTGGAACTCCTCAAATCCTAATAGCACCAGATCCACTCACAAACTAAAACTATCCTTTCCTTCATTAAAAGGCATTTCCCGTGCAGGAAAACTAGGGACCTCCCTCCCCTTCAGATTCACTGAGCTCTGGAATAGAGAATGACACAGTGACAAAATTCATCACCGTTCCCGTCCCCGCGGATAACCGCGGGAAACCATCTTCATGTCATTCTTTAAGGAGAGAGGGAAGAATCAGAGTATGAATGGCCACAACCACTGACCCGCAAGCTTTGCTTTGAAGAATGCTGGTGTAGAAGGACTGAGGTTGAGAATGACAGTCTCTGGTATCCAGAGCAGATATTGTGATGTCATAATGCCTCATTCCACCAGTGCCTAAGAGCCAATCACATCAGTGATGTCACAATGGCTTCATTATCCTTGGCTCATATAAGAATCAGAGTATGAATGGCCACAACCACTGACCCGCAAGCTTTGCTTTGAAGAATACTGGTGTAGAAGGACCGAGGTTGAAATAGACACTAGAAAATGACATGGGATTATTTCCCACGGTTATCCGCGGGGACGGGAACGGTGATGAATTTTGTCACCGTGTCATTCTCTACTCTGGAACAACCTTACCTCCCCCTTTCGGATTCTGAGCTCTCTCCAATTCTTCTGCAAACATCTAAAAACCTGGCTATTCTCAAAAATGTAATACTTACACCTTCTCTGACATCCTAAGCCCTCTAAATATTCTTCTCACTATATGCTTTGACCTTCATTGGAGTTCCTTTCTCTCCCAACTCTTGTAAACCGTGCCGAGCTCTACGACTGTGGAGAGGATGCGGTATACAAACCTAAGGTTTAGTTTAGTTTAGTTATGCGCAGAAATAGCTTCTTTTAAAATTGTCTTGACTGTATAACATTAAAATGGTGCACAGGTGGTCCGGTGGCCTGAGTGGAAGTATTCCCAGGGACAAAAAAGCAGTAATTCTGAGAGTGAGTTTAGCATTAATTTGGGAAATCTGGCTATACTAAATAGCAAGAATAAATCTGGCCATGTAATATCCACGGGCAAATCATCAAAGGCAAAGTACACGGGGCGGAGTTAGCACCGCAATGCAGATGGCAGCATAGGCTATTAGCTCCCCTGAATCTTAACAATAAACAATCCCGTCAACTAATACGGTAAAACCTTGGTTTATGAGCATAATACGTTCCAAAAACATGCTTGTAATCCAAAACACTCGTATATCAAAGTGAATTTCCCCATAAGAAATAATGGAAACTCCACAACCCCAAAACTTTAATACAAAATACTATATATACTTGTATTGCAAGACCTCGCTCATTTAGAGCAATCACTACACTCTTGCAGCGGCAGAGAGTGAAGAACCATCGGCTCAGTTGTGATGAGGTGACGCGTGTATACTGTATGTACTCGTATGGCAAGTCTTTGCTCGTTTAGAACAGTCACTACACTTCCCCCTCGTCATTCGCGGGGGATACGGGCAGAGCCGGACCGCGAATGCTGAAAAACCGCGATTATCCGGCTCTGACCCACCCCCACCTCCCTGCCGTCTTCCCGGCCTTACCTGGTGGTCTAGAGGGTTTTCGGGGCAGGAGCGATCTTCCTACGCTCCTGCCCCGTGCAGATCGCCATCAGGAAATGGCTGTAGGGAGTTCCCTGAGCATGGCGGCAAGAACGATCAGCCACACCCTGTGAATGAAGGCAATAAGAGACTCAACCAACTCCTGTAAAGATGGCTGTGCCACGAGCTTGCAACTTTAAAATCAATCCTAGAATTTGCAACTATAAAATCAGTCCTGGAGATAAGGCTCCAAATATTGCATTGCAAACTGAAAGGTCGAACTTATCGTTACAACTTAATTCCTGCGCTGAGCGATTACTACTTAAACAGTTAGGAGCAAAACAAGGCCTATTTTATCCCACGATATTTAAGGTAACAAACACATCTTAACAATACTATGTCCAATCTACTACACCTTTGAATGCAAAAAGAAGTTACATACTGACTGAGGGGAATGAGTGGCAGATAGGCAGAAATGCATTTGTGAATGTGATGTGCTACAAAGACTCTATTAGCATGATGCAAATTGCAAATCAGATGAAAAATACGAGGGGATGCTGAAAAGTTCTAAGCCCAGCCAACCAACGTCCTAAATTCTGAGCGTTATTAGCTGAAAAGAGTGTCGTGTTATTTCGTCAAGTGCCAATTTGCAGAAACAAAATTCTATGCTTTAACATTGTTTCAAATCATTGACTGAACCATATCCACAAAATTCTCTTCTTGGTTGAGCTGAGAACTTTTCAGCATCCCCTCGTACTGTGAAGAGTTTCAGTCTCTGGTAACCAGAGCTGAGATTGTGATGTCATAATGCCTCATTCCACCAATAAGAGCCAACCTCATCAGTGATGTCACAATGGTTTGATTGTCCTATACCTGGTTCGCTTTTATTACCTACAAGGAGGTGCTGAAAAGTTCTCAGCCCAACCAACCAACTTCCTAAATTCTGAGTGTTATTTTGCCACTGTAGCTAAAAAGAGTATTATCTTATTTCATTAAGTACCAATTTGCAGAAACGAAATTCTGACATTGTTTCAAACCATTGATTGAATCGTATCCATGTCATTCTCTTCTTGGATGGGCTGAGAACCTTTCAGCACCCCCTTTGTTTACGATGGCATAATCCTCACACCAGTAGTGCAATGAGTACTAGAAACTGAACATCACAGGAGAGTGTACATCAGCTAGAATTTCAACCTATTACAAAGGATTTTTTTTTTTTTTTTTTTAAGGATTGAGCAGACTGAAATATCTGTTCAACTGACTGAGATATCTGTTCAATCTTGCATGTTTAACATCAGCTATGCTGGGATGCTGGGACCTGATAGCAAAAAAAGAGAAAGTTAAAAAATGAGGGCTTATGACACAAGGAGAAGAATCACATAAACTAGGAAAGCTCTGCACTGTAGAGCCCAAATAACTGTTTATATATAGGTGAAGTCATTGTAACAAACTTTTCTAGTGCAAAAATATTTCCAGCCTTAGACAATAATAGTGGATAATAGGGATTTCAATTAGATGGAGGACGCTGTTGTTCTCATCATATTTTAAATATAAATTTGGGGCTCCTTTTACAAAAGCACGGTGAGGCCTGCTGCTGCGGTAATCGCTCCAATGCCCATAGAGGGGCATAATCAAAAGAAACGTCTAAGTCCATTTTGGCCTAACTCACAAGTCGTCCAAGGACGGGCACGGGAAAGGGCCATTTTCAAAAAATACGTCCAGCATTTTTTTTTTTTTTAGAAAATCATCCAACTGTACGTCCAGCCGTCTGATCGTCCAGACCGCTAAGTTGTCCTTCTTTATACCCCATTTTCGTCCAAAAATGTATCCAAGTCAAAAACGCCTAGAAAAAGACCTTTTGGATGTGGCAGGGGCCAGAAAAGTAAGGGACTGGACACCCAGACATGGCAACATAGTAGTGGGGCACCTTACAGGGCACTGCTGTGAACTTCACAAAAAGGGTGCCACATAAACATCTCACAATAGCCCCCCCAAAACACCCCCAGAATCTACTAGACCCACCTATCTACCACCCCAATAGCCCTTATGGCTGCAGGAGCCACTTATATGGCAGTACAAAAGGGTTTGGGGTTTTTTTTGGGGGTGCACGTGTTTCTCCATGAATGCAGTGATTAGAGTGGCTTATGGGCCTGGGTCCTCCTCTCCATGGTTCACTAACCCAATCCCAAGACCACTTAAGCCACCTCTGTGCAGCTCTACTAGGCATTCCTATGCCAGGCTGCCACGTGCTAATGTTCTGGAGACAGATATGTAAAGTTGTTATTACGTTTTTTTATGGGGGTGGGGGTGGGGGGTCAGCGATCACTGGGGCTGTGTGTGGGGGTCTGTACTTTGTGTCTGCAGTGCTTATCTGGTCACTTTGGATACCTTTTGTGGACTTAGACCTGGTTTTAGATGGCCTAAGTCACAACGTCCAAGTTCCGTCTAGGCAGTGTTGTAAAACCTTCAATTATACATGAAGTACGACTAAGTCTAGCATGGCCCACATCCAGCCCAAATTCCACCCTCACCACTCCTCCTAAAACTTCCCTTTTAGCTCTGGTTGTTCAGCAGCACTGTGAAGGCCTAAGTCGTTTTTAAATATGTCTAAAACCCCGTTTGATTATCGGCACTTGGACGTTTTTTGTTACGGATCATCCAAGTGCCGATTCAGGCCAGTTTTTAGACGCTTTTCTGTTTCGATTAGGAGCCTCAGAGGGATTTATTGGGCATTGGAGTATTTGCTCTTGGGCTGGGGATTCTCAATGCTGATGTACAGCAGAGCAGCTCATGTCAATTATAATGTCACCCCCCCCCCCCCCCCAGCCCCGTTTACATTTGGCAGAGATTTTTGATTTTTCTTTCTGTTTTCCAAAACCTCTCATGTTAGGCAGGGGGTTCAGAAGTCACAAAGGTGCATCTTCTCGATTGGCGGACCTTAGGACAGTCTGAGAGCTCTTGCTGACATGGCATTATTTGAAAAGTTTTTTTAAAAAGCTATTTGTTTCCTTGGTATATGGTGATGATAGCAAGGAGACAGAAAAAAAAGTGATATGTAAATAGGCTGAACACTGGAAAGCTATTTTAATGACTTTGAACTGTGGAGGTTGCAACTTCATGCTCCATGTTTGTGGAGGTTTGACAAGCAATAGAAAAATAAATTATAGCTAATATAAGTCATCTTAAATTTTGATAAAATAACCTTTTAAACCATGTGCTTACTATATGAATATGTAGCAAAATGGATGGAACACTAGTGATGTATATAACGTGATTTTAATCAAGGGAAAAAAGACCTCAAAATACCCCTAAAGTGTGATCAATAAAGTCACAAATATTTCGGGGTTAGGTATCATCACCGGTCAAAAACCCTTGAATTTTTAATGTTTTTAATTTTAATTGATTTTTAGTATTTTAAAACATTTTTTCTTTTATTATAAATATAGTATATGTCTATTTCATATTTGCATTTTCCTGTTAATATTTTCCTTCTCTGAACAATTGAGCATTTAAATGACCAGCAACTATTGGTTCAATACCGTAATAATCATCATGCTTATATTTATATGATAGTAAGCACTTATCTTTGATAACCCAACGGAGGCCCGGTCCGTTTCGCACTAATGGGCTTCTTCAGGGGTAATGAAAAGGCTTGTTAGATTGCCAGTTGAATTTCCATTCGGTGAGGAGTCGATGAAAGTCTCACTAACGATCTTTGAGCAAAATGGAAATTCAACTGGCAATCTAACAAGCCTTTTCATTACCCCTGAAGAAGCCCATTAGTGCGAAACGGACCGGGCCTCCATTGGGTTATCAAAGATAAGTGCTTACTATCATATAAATATAAGCATGATGATTATTACGGTATTGAACCAATAGTTGCTGGTCATTTAAATGCTCAATTGTTCAGAGAAGGAAAATATTAACAGGAAAATGCAAATATGAAATAGACATATACTATATTTATAATAAAAGAAAAAATGTTTTAAAATACTAAAAATCAATTAAAATTAAAAACATTAAAAATTCAAGGGTTTTTGACCGGTGATGATACCTAACCCCGAAATATTTGTGACTTTATTGATCACACTTTAGGGGTATTTTGAGGTCTTTTTTCCCTTGATTAAAATCACGTTATATACATCACTAGTGTTCCATCCATTTTGCTACATTACATGATTATTTGGACACTATCTTGTTTTCCATTCTTTCATTCAGTTGATACTATATGAATATGCCATAATTATTTTCAAAGGAACTTTATTAAAATATGAAAAATATTATCCTGCAGGACAGAGAACAGATTAATTTTTATTAAAAAAATTAAAAAATATGTTTATTCACTGATATTAGAGGACAATCAAAGCTATTCATATATATCTTGGCAAAAAAATCCATTGTTTGGATCTCCTCCTTTATGTCCTTAAGGGTCCTTTTACTAAGTGGCAGCAAAAAAGTGCCCTTAACATGCCCTTAAGTGGGTCTTTTCCATGCACTATGTCCACTTTTAAAATTTATTTAATGGCCATGCTCTAATATTCTATTTGCTAAATAGGGATAATTCCACAAACAAAATCTGTCCCAAGTCCACACAGAATATGAAAATCAAAAATGCACATACACTGTTAATCAAAACACTGGAGGAAAAAGCCTCAGTAGTCCAGAACTTGGTGGTAGATGCATGGAACAGTCTCCCAGAAGAGGTGGTGGAGAGAGAGACTGTGTTTGAATTCAAAAGGGCCTGGGATAGGCACGTGGGATCTCTCGGAGAGAGAAAGAGATAATGGTTACTGCGGATGGGCAGCTCGATGACCTCACAATGCAGGTGCACAGAGCCTTAGCCTATAGGAAGAGGAGATGCAAATGTTAAGAGCCTTAGCCAATAGGGAGAGGAGGAGATAATGGTTACTGCAGATGGGCAGACTAGATGGGCCATTTGGCCTTTATCTGCTGTTAAGTCGCCTAAAATCGATGCTGTCAATACATGATTTCCAGATTGTGGTTCAGACGATAGTCTTATTGAAGTTGAACTATTATAATGCCCTTTATCTAGGGGTTCCAACAATACAGTGTAAAGCAGGGGTGTCCAACCTGCGGCCCAAGGGCCGCATGCGGCCCAGTGAAGTATTTTTTGCGGCCTTGTCGAGGGCGATGCAGTGTTTTACTCTGTTGCCCCTGGGTGTTTACCATCTTGCCGGCTCCTTCCTCTGTCTTGCTGCAGCGTTTGCGTGTTTGTGTGGCCCCCAGAAACATTTTTTTCGGCCAATGCGGCCCAGCGAAGCCAAAAGGTTGGACACTCCTGGTGTAAAGCATTACAAATGATCCAAAATGCGGCTGCAAGGCTAATTTGTGGGATTAGGAAATTCGACCACATAACACCGTGGTTGAAGAAACTCCACTGGTTACCTGTGCGATCATGCATTATTTTCAAAACTTTAACATTGGTGTTCAAGGTCATTTATCATGGGATTCCTTGGTATCAGTCACAAATCATGGCAATCTATCGACCGCGCAGAACCTTGCGTTCTGAGGGTGCAATACATTTGTCATTGACGGACTTCTTAAAAAATGCATTACAAGAGCACAAGAACTTCTGCTATTTCCATCATGGAAGTAACGCTTGTGGAACAAATTAACTGGGGAAACCCAAAAAAACAAAAAAAAAATTCTGTGGAGTGACGATGTTCCTAAATGGACTTTATTTGAAAGTATCAAAGTTCCAAAGGTACACTAAAATCATCCACATAAAATAATTCCATCCACATAAAAGTAAATCATCCACATAAGAGCCTTAAAGGACCTAGTCCGCTAGAGATACAGGACCCAACACGGTCCGCGTTTCGACAAAAAGTCTTCTTCAGGAGTCCCTGGGGGTCCTATAAAGGTGAGTACGTGGGAAACAATTGTGTGGTGAGCCCATTAAGGGCTGTATCTGATATTCAGATGTGTAAAAAAATACTTAAAACTACTCTATTTTTAGAAGCTTTTTAATAAATGATATGTTGCTTAATGCTGGTTTTAAGAGGAATGGATCTGTGAGGATTTATGAAATCTTGGTTTTAAGATGTAACTATTCACTTGTATTTTAAGATATGTGTACAAGTCGTGTTTGTTTTATTTTATGTATCTTACCTCTGTAATGCCGCTTACGAATAGGCGGTTGATAAATCTTTTAAAGCAATCAATCAATCAATCATGTTTTCTTATGTTTAATCTGAATGAAGCCCCCAAATCTGAGAGTTGGTTTCCATTGTCAAAATACAAGCTTTAGAAAATCTACCAAATGATATGGGTTGCAAAATAAAGTCTTTCTTATAGCTCATTTTACATTTGGCTGGAAGTCTTTAAAAATTCATACTGCAGATTTAATAATCTCCCCTTATGAACCTTAGGTGGTTTGGAAACATCAGGCAACACAGACGTCTTAACGGATAAGAAACACATATTGTCATTTGATTAGAATTTGATTGATGAGAGTCATCTTTATTTTAGAAAATATGGTCCAGTTTGGGGATCCTAAATTAAAAACTGTGCTATGAAGGGAAGTAAAATAATTGGATTTAGGGCTGGTCTATTCTTTTTTCCCATTCTGTGCCTATAGAGGGGAAACATCTCTCAGGTTCCCATATTAGAAAACCTGCCGAGTCATGAATTTAGATATTTAGCATAGCTTATCTGATAAATTTGTGACCAAAACTACTGTACTGTATATCCAAATGTTATGGCTAGTTTGGGCCTTGTAAGCTATAAGGAAGTTAGGTTAAATTAGGCCTAGCTAAAAGTCGGTCAATAAATCCTAATACATAAATTAGCTGTCAAGATCAGGCCTGAACTGTAATTTGTAAGAGAATTAAGCTGCTACAGAACATTGCAACATGGAGCTGGACTGTTTATTCTAGATGAGATTGTGGGACAGAGAACCGTGGTGCAAGGCCATTTTATAGCCGAAACACAGACCGTGTTGGGTTCCATCACAAAAAGGATTGAAAGACTCTTTTGTTAGGCCTGCATATTTTTGTGTATAAGTTGTATATGTATCAGTTCTTTATATACATATATATACTATATATATATTTAATAAATTGATTGTCCCTGAAGTGGTTTGACTGTGACCTGCCCCACTCCTTTTGTGTTTTATATTTTCACACACGGGGTTCTTCTGTGTTTGTGCAAAGTCATTAGGCCATGATGATCTTGGACAATTATGGCCACCATAAATGCAAAGAGATTTACAATTATACAGAGAATTAAAAAATACTTAATTTTTTTTTTTTTTTTTTAAAGTGGGAAACAGATTTACATAAACAATATGGACATAATATGCTACATAGCGGTAAATGAGAAGGATACCATTGCATGAAACTAATAAAAGGGGATGGAAGGAACGGAAGGGGTAAAGGGAGTCTTCAATGTTAAGCCAATAGTCTGAGTCTCATAGATGGTAAGTAAGTGATAGGAATAGATCTCATAAGCATCTTTGAAAACAAATGTTTTAAGACCAGATTTGAAGTTATTGAGTTTTTGTTTCTTGTCTAAGGGTCAGGGGAAGGGCGTTCCATAATGTGGGAGTGGTTACTGAAAAATAGTCTTTTGTATTTTTTTTCTACTAATAGCCATGTGCTAATATTTTAACCCTATAAGCACTTGCTGCCACCAATTCTGGAGGCAGTAAGGTCTCTCACGGTTAGTGGTGTACCTAGCATAGGTGACACCCGGGGCCCATCATTTTTTGGCACCCCCTCCATCTGTATGAAAAACATGATTTTTAGTAACAATCCATACGTCACACAAGAGTGTACCTAGGAAAAGGCAGCATCTTACATACTGCAGTGAGCAGTACAACATCAATACACCCATTGTAAAACTAAACAAGCCAGACTAGTACAGATCAATCCTACACAGTCAGTCTTAACAGAAAACCATGTCTTTTTGAACACACAGAACACAGAAAACACCTTCGCCTAGTATGTAATCACAAACTAACCCCTCCTCCTTTTACAAAACTGTAGTGTGTTTTTTAGCCATGGTGGTAACAGCTCAGATGCCAACGCTAAAAAACGCTCTACAGTTTTGTAAATGGGGAGATAGAATAAAAATACGTAGACAAAGGTTAAACTGAAGCACAAAGAAGCTGGACTCTGCATACAATGCAACACCACAGCAACAGCAATGCATCTCCCATAAAGAAAAAAAAAAAAAACCAGAATTTTTTTTCTACCTTGTCTTCTCTGGTTTCTGCTTTCCTCATCTTCTTGTCACTCTCTTCCTTTTATCCACTGTCTACCCTATCTCTGTCCCTTCTATATGGCATCTTCTCTCCTTCTATTCCCCTTCCAGAAACTTTATGCCTCTCCCTTCCATCTCTCCCTTCATCCCATTGGTCTGGCATCCATCTTCATCCTTTCCCTCCTCCAATGGTCTGGCATCTCTCTCCTCTACTTCCCTCTCCCACACCCCCATGGTCTGCCATTTCACTCTCTCCTCTCCTTTCCCCACACTTCAGTCAGCATCAGCCCCCTTTCTTTCCCTCCAACCCAATTCCATCCAGTATCCTTCCCCCTTATGTCTCTTTCCCCTTTCCCTGCAATTCCATCAGCATTTGTCTCTTTCTCACCCTTCACCACACTTCCATACCACCCTGACCCCATTTATCACCCTTCACCACGCTTCCATACTACCCTGACCCCTTTTTCTCCTTCCACCACCCTGCTATGCTCCTTTCCATCCAAATCAGCAAGGTCCCGCGATGACTACTTCTTCTGCCTCTGCTCCGGAAGATGTAAGTGACATCGGAGGGGGGCTGGGCCGGCAGACGGATTTGCGGCAAAGTCCCGCGATAACTGCGGCTGCCATCCACCCCCTCCCCCCCCCCCCCCCCCCGACGTCACTTACCTCTTCCGGAGCAGAGGCAGCAGAAGTAGTCATCGTGGGACTTTCCTGAACTTCTGCATGGCTGCCGTACATATTTTAGAGCAGGGTCGACAGCCGCGCTGAGGTGCCGTTTTGAGCAGCGCAGGAGCTTCCGGATCCGGCCGGCTGTGCACCCCCTTGAAGCGTACACCCGGGGCGGACCGCCCCCCACCCCCTCTTTGTACGCCACTGCTCACAGTATTCCTGTGCTCACCATTTAGCACATGGCAATGTATTCATTTATTTTAAAAAATTATGCAATGTTTAAAACAAAACATGAACAGTATTTAAAATAATCACATCATAAAAACAAATACATAGTAGAATAAACATATAACAAAATAAACATAAAAACAGTCTTCAGGGAAATACCATAATAAGGATAAAAAAAGATCATGAATAGTTCATCAACTTTATCAAAAGAATTAAAAAAAAAAACCATCTATAAATAGCTGTGTCTTTAGTAATTTTCTAAACTTACCCTTTTCCCAGCAATTTCGGATCTGACCCACCAAAGAGTTCCATAACTTAAGTCCTGCACAACAGAAAGTCGGCTGCATTAACTGTTTTTGTGCAGGAATGCACACTCTCTGACCCCTTACTTATATCAAAAAGGGGGGATTACACAGATGATCAAAAATGGATGTTGATGGTGGCAGGATCCATCCAGTGGCGTACCAAGGGGGTGGGTGGGGGGGCGGTCCGCCCCGGGTGTAAGCCCTGAGGGGGTGCTCCCAGCCTTGAAGTCATTGGCATCCTGTCCTCTTCCCCGGTGTCCGGTTCCCCCCCGACGTCCAGTTCTCCCCCCTGGCGTCTGGCATCCGGATTCCCCCCCAGCCTCCCTGCACCATTTACCGTAGAGAAGCAGCCTGCATCAAGATCGCGATGCCAGCGATCTTTGCGCTGCTTCAGCGCTGTTTCCTCTGCCCTGGTCCCACCCCTCCTCTGACATCAGAGGAAGGGGCAGGACCACGGTGGAGGAAATAGCGCCGAAGCAGCGCAAAGATCACTGGCATCGTGATCTTGCTGCAGGCTGCTTCTTTATGGTGATCCTGCGCCCCTTCCCCATACCTTTTAAAATTCGGCATGAGCAGCAACAAACTTGCTTTCACATTGGCTATCTCTGATGTCACTTCCTCCTAGTGGGGAGCCATGCCATGGAAGCGCTTAAAGGAAATAGTCAGTTGGTTGAAGACGGCCCGTTTACTTATGGGTAGCCAGTATGCTTCGTTCAGAGCTGGGGTAAAGGGATTACAAGGGCCGAGGTTTTTCAATAGCCTGACTGCAGCATTCTGGACTTTTTGTAATCAATGTTATTCCTTCATAGAAAGGTCAATGTACAAGCTATTACAGTAGTCCAGATGAGAAAGTAAAAAGGCATATAGCAGTTGGCTGAAGTCTTTTTTGGAAAAGTATCACCAGAGATACTTTAGTTGGCGTAGGTGGTAGTAGGATGAGGACACCACCTTGGAGATCTGTGCCAAAAAACGTGAGGTTGGCATCTAGGATGATGTCTAGACTGCATACTTGGACTTTGGGTATGAGAATGGTGTTATCCCAGGTGAGGGAGGGTCGAGAGGCTGTACAGGGCTCTCTATGGATCCACAGTAGTTCAGTTTGGATGGGTTTAGTTTGAGTTTGTTTGGAGGAGTGTGTGGCACAGTGGTTGGATCTACAGCCTCAGCACCCTGGGGTTGTGGGTTCAAACCCCGCGCTGCTCCTTGTGACCCTGGGCAAGTCACTCAGTCCTCCATAGCCCCAGGTACGTTAGATAGATTGTGAGCCCACCGGGACAGATAGGGAAAATGCTTGAGTACCTGATTGTAAAAACCGCTTAGATAACCTTGATAGGCGGTATATAAAATCCTAATAAACTTGATGTCATCCATGATTTGATCTCATCTAGGCAGATTCTCAGCTTTTCGAGTTTGGAATTCCGCATTGATCCCAGTGGGATACAAAGCTGGAAATTGTCGACGAACAAATGAATGTAGATTCCATGCCTTGAGGCAACTTCGATAACTGGTTTAATGTAGTGGTTGAAGAGCCATGGAGATAATAGTGCTCCAAGGGGTACTCCATATTTTGGTGATGTTGGTGTCTAGAGGTGGGCATTGCTGAGGACGCTCTGTTGTCTGTTTGCAAGAAAAGACTTGAACCAGGATAGTGTGTATTCTATAACACTGCACCCAAATTTTAAAATTCCTTTGACCTACTCATGCCTTTTCCGTGGCCATGCCCCCCTTTTGGGTTGAACACTATGGAATTTAAGCACCCAGGGTTACAGAATAGTGTGCTGGCAGATGTGTGCACAAATCCCAACTGATGTCGATAATTGGTTCTTACTGACTGTAATTGGCTCATTAACTAATTAAGTTGCGCGTGCAACTTGGGATTGTTCCTAAATTTGGGTGACCTTTATGAAATACAGGGATTAATGCCACCTATATAGGAGGTGCTACGCAGATTCTTGCTAACTGCACAATTGTCAGTCAGCATGCAGTATGTGCCACAAGCTAACTGCAGTTTCATCTCCAGACCTGTCACTCAACATTCGGTGGTCTTGTCAGCGTTTAAAATCAAGCGATTATCTTTTAACCAGTCAGCCACTTTATCAAAACTAGCTTGCAAATGAGTCTGTAGAATAAACCAAGAGAATGTCATCCACGTAGAAACATGCAGAGATGCCAAGAGATCGTATCAGGGTGGCAAGGGGGGCTGAGGGAAATGTTAAACAAAAGGGGGGAATGCAAGGTGAAGGGTGACTTTCTCCAGAACTAAAAAAAAAAATTTCATAGAATATCGCACTCCATCATCTCTTTTAGACATGAAAGAAATGATGCAGAAAATAGTCCAGTACAGTCTGGCCTAATTCTAAAATCATATGTACTATTCTGTTAGATTCTGACTGGAGAAATTAAGAAGTACAAGCTGCACACCGTAAATGTGACCCTAATGAAAGGAAGTAAGGTACAGAACGTACTGAGTAACATTGCTGTCAACCTCTGAAACGAAGACAAGGGTACAGCACAATGGGTGAATGATGAATTAAAACAGTCAGGGCCTATGCAATAATCATAAACCCTCGTAAAGTATCAGAACGTGTTATGACCTTCTGGAAGACAAAAGTACTTAAAATTGCCTTACTGGAGTAAGAATATTTTTCATGCTTTATCCCTCTAAAATCTTAGGTTTTCTTTAAAACTGAAGCAGAAATATTTTGTAAAAACAAAACCTCCCCTTTTTACTAAGCCGAAGTTTCTACCGCGACCCGAGGCGCTAAATGCTCCAACGCTTGTGGGATTTCTATGAGCGCTGGAGCATTGTTGGTGCATTTAGCACTCTGGGCCGTGGTAGAAACCTTTACCGTGGCTTAGTAAAAGGGGGGGGAGGGGGAAGAAAAGAAAGAAATGGTTAGACAAAAAAAAACAGGCGTACATAAGAACATAAGCAATGCCTCCGCTGGGTCAGACCTGAGGTCCATCGTGCCCAGCAGTCCGCTCATGCGGCGGCCCAACAGGTCCAAGACCTGTGCAGTAATCCTCTATCTATACCCCTCTATCCCCTTTTCCAGCAGGAAATTGTCCAGTCCTTTCTTGAACCCCAGTACCGTACCCTGCTCTATTACACCCTCTGGAAGCGCATTCCAGGTGTCCACCACACGTTGGGTAAAGAAGAACCTCCTAGCATTCGTTTTGAATCTGTCCCCTTTCAACTTTTCCGAGTGCCCTCTTGTTCTTTTATTTTTCAAAAGTTTGAAGAATCTGTCCCTCTCTACTCTCTCTATGCCCTTCATGATCTTGTAAGTTTCTGTCATATCCCCTCTAAGTCTCCTGTTCTCCAGGGAAAAGAGACCCAGTTTCTTTAGTCTTTCAGCGTATAAAAAGTTTTCCATCCCCTTAATCAGATGTGTCGCTCTCCTCTGAACCCTCTCGAGTAACGCCATGTCCTTCTTAAGGTACGGCAACCAATATTGGACGCAGTACTCCAGATGCGGACGCACCATCGCCCGATACAATGACAGAATAACTTCTTTCCTTCTGGTAGTAATACACAACTTTTGAGCATACGTCTACTTTGTTTTATGCATTGTTTACCACCATTAATTTCTTGTTCATTTTTCTGAGAAGGGTTTATTGCTTTGAGGCCCTTTTATTAAGCTGCACTACTAAATGGGCTTAGCATATCCTTATGCGGGCCTGTCCCATGTCTAGCGCAGCTGTCAAAAAGGACTTTTCCTATTTGTTTTATTTCTGGCCATGTGCTAATGTTAGTATTAGCATGTGGACATTAACACACACACACACACACCTCTTTACAAAACCACAATTGCAGTTTTTAGGCAGGCCAACACGCTGAATGCTCTGCGCTGCTCCTGACACTCATAGGAACTCTATGAGCGCTGCTCTCGACGCTCATAGGAATTCTATAAGCGCCCAGACATGTTAACAGCTACTACACCCCGTTTCGCTGCCTTGGTGTTACTATACATTTTCATGCCAAATACCATCTGTTCTTTAGTCGGGATTTCATAGCCTAAATCAGTTGCTCTCGATATCCAATTTCCTGGATTGCGAAGCTTTACATACATTGTATTACACCTATGCTGCTACAGTCCAGGGGTAGGGAACTCCAGTCCTCGAGAGCCGTATTCCAGTCGGGTTTTCAGGATTTCCCCAATGACTATGCATTGAAAGCAGTGCATGCACATAGATCTCATGCATATTCATTGGGGAAATCCTGAAAACCCGACTGGAATACGGCTCTCGAGGACCGGAGTTCCCTACCCCTGTGCTACACAACTGGATTAGTATAATGTTATTTATGCTGGTTTACCTCAATCTAGCCTTAAACAGCTACAGTCCTTACAGATCACTGCCACTTGCTTTCTCTACAGGGTTAGACACCGAGGGGCAAATTCGATAAACGGCATCCAGATTGTAGGCGGCCAATCGGGATGCATGGTTTTTTTGTGTTTTTTTTAACAAAAAACCTCCCGAGGCAGACCGCCTACATTGTAGGCGCCTCTGGGAACCTAGGGAAGCGTGTAGGCCTACCTAAGCTCACCAAAGGCTAGGTGTAGGCGTGTCTTGGCCTGGAAGTAGCCCACAGTAGATGCCTATATATGTAGGCGGCCTACCTCGGGAGTTTTTTTTAAATTTTTAAATGTGCATCCCAATTGGCTGGTTAGGCTGTAAGCAGACATGGCAAGGGATCTCTCTGCCACATTAAGTTTAGCGACCACAGCTACGGCTGCCCGTCCCCACCGAACATCGTCGGCAAGAGGGATGCCCAGTCCCTCCTGCCATAACCCCACCCCCTGAACATCGAGAGCATCCCTCTCCCCCACTGGATCCCCTTCATCCCCCCATGGAAGTGGCCTAAGGGATCTGGCCAATCGGAATCTCAGGCCACTCCTAGTATATCTCAGAATGCACTGCAAATGGGGCCTAATATTCCGGTTGGCCCAGGTGCCTTAAGCGCCTGGGTCAGTCAGGTGCATCCCACAATGCACTAGGAAGGGGCAGGCCCTCCATTCATGAAATGGTGGGCCAGCTGGCTTGAGGCAGGAAGGATGTCTCAATCAGACCAACATTTTAAGGTGGAGGGGGGATCCGGTGGGGGTCTGGAGGGTTAAGTGGGGGGGATGCCAGTGATGTTTGGGCGGGTGGGGAGTATCTTTCAGACGGGACTGTGCCGGTGATGTTTGCGGGGGAGGTCGGGGGGCTCCGGCAGGAGGGATTGGGTATCCAGGCTGCTGGTGATGTTCGGGGGAGGAGATTCTGGGGTTCCGGCAGAAGGGAATGGGCATCCCTCCTGCCGGTAGTCTTCATGGGGGGGGGGGGCAGTTTGCTGCTAAACATATCATGGCAGGGAGATCTCTTGCCGTGATAAGCTCAATGGCAACCCGATTCTCTAATCGGCGCCTGCGACATAGACGCCCGTTAGAGAATCGTGGTGTTAGGTGGGCTTAGGTGCCTGACCATGTGCAATTTTATTAGGCCCAAATAGAGAGAGTTACAATGATCCAACCTAGATAGAATTAGGCCTTGTACCACCATTTTGAAATCATAGGGTGTTAACAATGGTTTCAACCTACGGGAAAGACAGGCACCAGAAATGTAGGCCAGGGTTTTGCGGGCCTACATTTCTGGCCCCTATCTTTGCTTGAATTATGCCTATGTAGGCGCTTTAGGCCACCTACCGCAACTTCCGGCATTGGCCACGCCTACTTTGGCACTCAGCGGTCTAAAGTGCCCATGTAGGCACGATTCTGACGCATTTCTTTAGGCGCCAGTAGGCACTTCAATCTCACTGTTTTTTTGCCATTTCTAACGGCATTCTTCAATTAACTTATGTGCTGGTAGGGTGGGGGGGTACTCATTTTAGAATTTCCCCCTATTGTTGGCTTCATCCTGGGCACCAGTAGTGAACATTTAGGTGTTTGTTACATCTGGAAGTTATCTGGATATAGCTGATATTCTGAACCATACTTGGATAATTACTGGGTAATTAAGTCTGCAGGTTATACAGTCCATCATACCAATTAGCTTTCCAGTTATAGCCATTGAACATCTCTGGACCCCGTTTTCAGACCTTCCCATCAGTCTGCCCAGGTTTTCAGCAGAATTCTTCAGGTAAGTATTGCTGAAAAGCAGGGTATGGCCAGGTAAATCCCACTGAATATTGACCCCTGTAATTAAAAATATACACATGGATTAATTATAATTGAACTAGATCATACTGTCTCACTCAGTCCTTTATTCTGGGTTGTTTTATCCAAATTAAAATCACAAATTAATCATATTAAAGTAGGCTATAAGAGAGAATAAGGTCTGGAAACCAGGTCAGACCTAATTCCTGTTACTAAAACCAGAATCATTTGAGTAATTTACAAGTTGTTCTATTCCTGCTGAGAAAAATAACTCAGGACCTGAAAGCAAATTGGATTTAGTTGAATTTCTGAATTTCATTAAGGTTTTGATCTAATAATTGTCAGCTGATCTGATTAAAGTTTATTTCTATTCTAGTTGATTTAAATTATTATGACTGCTACAGAAGAAGATATAATCTTTCCTATCTCAGATGAGCATCTGGCATCTTAAATCCTGCAGTTTTACAAACCTGATTTTACAAACATCCCACTTATACTGATATTCTTTTGTAGGAAAAAAAGCACAGAAAAAAAAAATCTGTTCATCTCTGGGTCAGTTTATTCCACACATTCATCTCAAAACCCATTTAGAGCTGACAGTGTTAAATCAACATAGCCTTTCTGTGATGTAAAAATAAATTGTGAGTTATTAATTTTAATTAATGTGGATATATGGGTTTCTTTATATCTTCTTTATGAGTTTACTCTGTAAAATATATAGAGCAGATTTTTGGAAGGTTGTCTAAACTGGAATTTAGGTGGTTAATCGAGATATCTGAAGTTCCACTAGTATCTTATGCAAGGGGCTGCTGAAAAGTTCTCAGCCCAACCAAGCAGAGAATGATGTGGAGCCATGAAACGTTTCAAGTTATTCCACATTTTTCTTGACACTTTCAGTGAGGCAAATGCACACAAGGAAATGGGCACAAGTATATGGAAACCGAGTCATTGTGACATCACCAAAGAGGTTGGCTCAAAGGCATTGGTGGAATGAGGCATTATGACATCACAATACGAGGGGCCTGCTGAAAAGTTCTCAGCCCATCCAAGAAGAGAATGCTGTGGAGTCAAGAAACGTTTCAAGTTATTCCACATTTTTCTTGACACTTTCAGTGACGCAAATGCATCTAGTAAATGGCACAAGTATAGGGAAACCAAGTCATTATGACATCACCGAACAGGTTGGCTCAAAGGCATTGGTGGAATGAGGCATTATGACATCACAATACAAGGGGCCTGCTGAAAAGTTCTCAGCCCATCCAAGAAGAGAATGCTGTGGAGTCATGAAACGTTTCAAGTTATTCCACGTTTTTCTTGACACTTTTCATTCCAATGATATGAAATGAAACAAAAAGTGTGGTAAGCCCTTTTCAGCTTCAATAAATGAATTCTAGTCCTTTAGTGCAGCTTAGGAAAAGGAGCCCTGAGTAGTGCCTAGTTGCACTTATATATCAGTTGCCCCTTTAAAAAATTATACTCCACATGTCTTTAGCACATGAACTTCCTGAATTATTAATAAAGGAATCTATTTGTTTTCCAACAAAAATTAAAAAGAAAAGAAATGGTTATTTTTGGGATGAGAGGCAGTCATTTTGTTTTGGAACTAGCATCCACACATATGAACCCTTATACCAGCCAAAGAGTTGGTCAGTGGTGCAGCAAGGGAAGATAGTGCTCCAAGAAGAAGGAAGATGGCACCTAGCTCCCCCCTCCCCCCCCCCCACAATAGGGGTCTCAACTGCATCCTCCTTGCCCCCTACCTCTTAAATGCTTCTTTTCTTCACCAGCAGAGACCAAGTTCTCCTACCCACTGCTCTTACCATCTCGAGTCTTCCTTCTGACATAACTTCCTGGTGTCACAAACAGGAAGTTATGTCAGAGGGAGGGCTCATTGTCAGTGGAGGTTATTGCTGAATCGACCGTCCTAGGATTCAAAAGCAAACTAGATGCACATCTCCTTATGAGAGGCATAGAAGGATATGGGTGACTAAAAATTACACCAGGTGTACACCTGGCAGGACCCCCGCATGTGCGGATCGCCGGACTTGATGGACCGAAGGTCTGATCCGGAGATGGCGCTTCTTATGTTCTTATGAAGCATTTAAGAAGTACTGGGGGAGGGGGCAGAACACAGTCATCACTGAAGTGGGGGGAGAGAAGACAGAGGACAGATTCTGGGCCGCTGGGCTGCCGCTGGTTGATACCCCTATCAAGTGGGCACTTGATAAAATAATTATTGTTAATCGAGTCGAGCTTCCTTTGGTTGATGGCCCGATATATAAAGCTAAGGTTTAGTTTAGTTTAAAAATGTTCAAGCCTAGATTGCAAAAGATTGTGCTTAATTATGTAGCCTGCCTAAGCTCCAACCAAGCTCCGCTCATGTGAGCATCCAGTCACAAAGTACACATTACCAAATCTAGGTTCTTACAAAATACTGCTTACCTCGAAACTCCTTGTTTCCTGGCAAATGTGTTCACATACATGTGCAAATATGTAGAATACAAGCATTTGTATGTGTTTTTGCTACTTAAGGGCCTCCTTTATGAAGCCATACTAGTGAATGCTGTACAGCAAAGCCCTTAAAAATCCCTATGGGCTTCTGGGCAGTTACTGCTGCGGCCCAAGCTAATCAGCTTTGTAAAAGAGAACCATTATAGAATTATCCTCTATATAATACTCCTTTATAGTAAGAAAAATGTTTTTATAAACTTAGACCATGTTGTAAATTGATGTGCAAGTCCAACAAACCAGATAAGACTCTTTCAGCGTCTCTCCACCCCCCCCCCCCAAAAAAAAGAATACTTGTTAAAATCATTATACATCTTAAATTAAGATACTGTCAGTATGCTCTAAACTAAAACATAAATAATGATTTGTTAATAAATTCTGAAATGTATAAATTTATATCTAATGTGAGTGCAGAAGACAATATCATAACACAGTGTGATATACATAATGGCATGAAATAAAGGACTGAATTCTATAAATGATGCCTAAACAAATCAGCACCCAAACCCCCCCCCCCACCCCCCCCGCTGAGTGGTATTCTACAATCCACGCTTAACAACCTTACCTCCCCTCTTCGGAACTTGAGCTCTCTCCAAGTTTTCCGCAAACATCTGAAAACCTGGCTTTTCTCAAAAATGTAAGCCTCTCTCCAACTTTGGTATCCCAAGTCCTCAAAAACTCTTCATATCTGGCATCCCAAGTCCTCTAAATATTCTTCATACTTCGACCTCTAACCCTTTATTGTAGTTCCTTCCTTTTTCATCTCCTGTAAACCTGCCGAGCTCTACGAACGTGGAAAAGATGCGGTATACAAACCTAAGGATTAGATTAGATTAGATTAGATTAAAAGTTAGGCGTGGTTTACGCCCAGGACTCAAACTTAACTGTAATGGAAATGGGGTACAAATCCTAACAGCTAAAGTCAGTTTCTAATACGTCCCTAAAATAGTGCCGCTGAAAATAACCGGTTAGCACCGAACGGAAAAATGGATATTTCAGGGGTTTCCTGTGGTGAAGAGCTGACACCTGTCCTTTAAATGTCGATATTCAGCACTTAACCAGTCCGGTTAATCACATAAATAGGACCATAACATAATATAAAATTGATTTATATACTGCAATACCTTGCAGATCAGTGCGTTTAACATAATAAAAGAAGACTGGGTAATTCACAGCGAAATACAAATCATCAGTTTTCCCAAAATTTAACAAATAGATAAGCTTTCAATAATTTCCTAAAATGCTAATAAAAATTTGACTTATCTAATAATTGGCGCAAAAAGGTCAATCTTATCTTTGGCCCCCTTTTATGAAGCCGTCTTAGCTAGGGTTATCAAATATCCGGATTTCCCCAGCCATGCCCTCTTTTTGAGGACTCTGTCAGAAATCCGGGCGGATTTTCAAGTTAACAGTTTTTTGTCTGGGGAAACCGGACTTCCAGTAATCCTGCAGCAGCTCAACCTATCCGAAGTCTTCCTCCCCACACCTATCCTGAGTCAAGCGTCCTCTTTTTTAAAAGAGAAAATCTGGCAACCCTAGCGTTAGGGGTTTTTAACGCTGGCTGCTGCGGTAAAAGCTCCAATGCTCGTAGAATTGCTATGAGCTTCGGAGCTTTGATTGCAGCGTCCTGCAATAAAAAACCCTAACACGGTTTCATTAAAGGGGGCCTTTATCCGGCAACCTATAGCTGGTTAAGTACTGAAAATTGCTCTTAACTGGCTTTGCAATAGCTGGCTCCACAAGCCTGAAAATTCAAGGCCAGTACCTGGACTTGGCCAGACATTGAATTTATGTTTAATGCCAGTGGCAGTCATTAAAATACCGATTGCCGCTAACTGAAAGAATTGTGAGCCCCGGAACACCTAATTTTTGAGCATAACTTTTAAGCTCCTAACTTATGAAGAATTTTTAGCTGAAAAATTATGCTCCTAAGTTTGGCTGAAAATAGGGCACAAATGTAAGAAGCAAACTTTTAGGGAGCTCAGCATTTACTGAATCAGGCCCTTACTTGTTAACCTATTAAGCCTCAGAAGACGACCGCAAACCCAGCGATCTACCAACTCAAAAGCTTGTTTTGAAAAACTCTGTGCACTAATTTACAGTCAAGTCACTCGAGTAAGGTTAGATTCTTTAAATAAGAGGTTACTTTTCATGGCATGAAATGTCAAAGCTCTTCACTTTCAGGATCTGTACACAAATATGTCACAAGATGCCGAGAGGGAAACATTTTGAAGGACAAGATCAAAGGTTCATGTGAATGGTACCAAAGAAAAAAGACTGACACATCCTGCCATGTTTTCTTTTTCCCAAGTATATGTCACTACAAAATAAACATTGAAGCATATATACAACTGCTCAGTATAATATTGCAAAGTAGTTTTAGAGGGAAAATATTAAAGTCGTTTACTCATTCGGTTTGCAATTTAGACGGATATTATTGATGTGTCTGAAAACTACCTGCACTCATTCCTGCAAAAAAATATGCATATCTTCCACAGAATACACAGCTGGATTACATTTCTGGAGTTATTTTCAAGTTTGGGGAAGAAAATAGTCTGTGCACAGCATTTTCTGAAGTATGCATATTATTTCATCCTCCTTAAACTACTACCATTCAGAAAGACAGACAGAAGACAGAAAGATTGACTCATTTGAGCTTTGGTGCTGAAGAAGGATTTTAGGCGTGCTGTGGACTGCCAGAACTAATAAATCGATTCCGGAAGAGATCAAACCGGCAACGTCACTAGAAGCCCAAATGATGAAGTTACGACTAGAGAATGACACGGGGGAAAAAATCTGTCCCCTTCACCGCCCCGTCCCCGCAGCATCCATCCTTCCCTCTCGCCACCTCACCGCTCTTCAGCGGCCCAAGAATCTCCCTCCCTCCCTTTACCTTTGCGGTGCGTTAATAAAGAAACTTATTGAATTTGGCAAAGCCTGCCTGCCTGCAAGCACGTGTGTGTGGGCGGAAGCTTCTCCTCTGATGCAACCGGAAGTTGTGTCAAAGGAGAAGCTTCTACCCACACACACGTGACTGCAGGCAGGCAGGCTTTGCCGGCTTCAGCAAGTTTCTTTACTAACGCGCCGCGAAGGTAAGGGGGAGGGAGGCAGATTCTCGGACTGCTGAAGGGCGGTGAGGTGGCGAGAGGGAAGGGTGGATGCTGCGGTGACAGTAAGGTAGGTAAGGTAAGTGCCGCGAAGGTAGGGGGACAGAGGGAGATAGATTTGGTGGGAGGGAAGGGGCCACGCGCGATCGGTGACCGCGCGCATTCCCTCCCTTAAATGCGGGGCAAGGCCATTCACCGCTCCATGGGGTGGTAGGATGGCCTTGTCCCCGTGCCTGCAGTGAGCACTTTTCCCCCCCCCCCCACCGTTTTGGCGGGTTACTCGCGGGTTACTGCCACCGTGTCATTCTCTAGTTACAACTGTCTTATTTTGGTCACACTATCAGAAGAGAGAGATCACTGGAGGATATCATGTTTGGGAAGATCGAAGGAACCAGGCGAAGAGGGTGACCTGCAATCAGATGGCTGGATGCATTGAAAACAACCATGGGGATGACGCTGGAGGATCTTTCTGGACTAGCACAAGTCGATGGCACCGAACAAGCTACCACAAAAAGGCAGGCTAATTAATTTTCATTGGGATGATGGCTGTTAAAGATATTGCAGAGACAGAGAAACAGATTCCGGAGAAAAAGAGGCCTACTAGATCAGCCATAGTTATAAACTGTCTTGCATGTAGATATTCTCCCCTCAAAACACCTAATTTACATTTTCCTCAAGATGTGAGTTCATTGATATCTTAAATTTAATATATGCTATGTTTTTCATGTACTATGCTTCAGTTAATGGATATTTTCCTCTAATTAGCAAATAGCATTGCTGTTTGTTCACAAAAATAGAAGATTTTGCATGCAATATATCTGTTTTGATGTGCCCCATTTATGTGGTGCCTTATTAAATGTATTTTGAGCTTAATAAATCAAAAATAAATCCCAGAGAGCTATTTAGCAGATCGCATTAAAAACGTCCAAAGAGTGCCTTAAGTCCCGTCCATAGAACCTTACTCCTTGTCTTGATCGCGTGACATCAGAACAATTACACCAGCATTGATTCAGGGCCTCGATCCTGCCCTCACAGAAACAGGAAGTTACATCAGAGGAAGGCGGGTCAATGCTGGTGTAATTGCTCCGATGTCACATAATCAAGGCAAGCACCCACCAAGCTGGAGCCTATGGTGCCAGAACATTAGGCCATGTTTTATCTGGCCTAATATAATAAACTGATTGAGACAATCGCGCGCGGACAATGCCGTACGGACAATCGCGCATAGGACGTCAGCGCACTGGATTAAAACAGTATTTTAAAGCGCTCTGAGGGGGTAAGTGGGTGGGGAATCCCCCCCCCACACACACACACTTTACTTAGAAATACTTAGAACTGTTGGGGGGGTGTTGAGGGGAGAGCCCCATAGAGGAAACAGCGCTTTTTCCCTATTTTTTAGGGAAAAATTACAGTTTCCTTTATAATGGGGGGTTCTTCCCTCCCCCAGGAGCACCAACAGTTGTAAGTAAAGTGGGGGGGGGGGGTTTCCCTCACACATCTCTCAGACCACTTTAAAATACTGTTTTAATCCAGCTTGCTGACATCCTGCGTGCGATTGTATGTCTGCCCAGCATTATCTGCGCGCAATTTTCTCACGCGGTTTTGACTCATCGCAATTCTAATGAAAGGTGCTTTCCATCCAAATAAATACATTTGAATATTTTTATTTATTTTAAAAATTTCTTCACCACTTAAAACCTAAGTGGCTTACAACATAAACAAGCACAGTCATGTACACACACGTAATCAATAATAACATTTTCTACCTAATCCTCCAAACTCTTCTTTTTTTCCCCCTAAAATATATTTATTAAATGTCAAAAAATGCATAATATATTCAAACAAATGATCAAAGATAATACAATATGAATTAAACATTGGTTGTAAAATGCTGTGATAGAAACATAGAAACATGATGGCAGATAAAGGCCAAATGGCCCATCTAGTCTGCCCATCTGCAAGAACCATTATCTCCTCCTCTCCCTATTGGCTAAGGCTCTTAACATTTGCATCTCCTCTTCCTATAGGCTAAGGCTCTGTGCATCTACATTGTGAGGTCATAGAGCTGCCCATCCGCAGTAACCATTATCTCTTTCTCTCTCCGAGAGATCCCACGTGTCTATCCCAAATCCTCTCGAATTCAGACAGTCTCTGTTTCCACCACTTCTTCCGGGAGACTGTTCCATGCATCTACCACCATCATCACCTGGCTGCCTGGCATAGGAAAGCCTAGTTGTCCAGCCCAGAGGCATCTTAAGTCATCTTGGGGGTGGGTTAGGGACCCATAGAGAAGAGGACCCAGGCCCATAAGCCCCTGTAATCACTGCATTGATACTTAAACATGTGCACTCCCCTATACACCCCCAAAACCCTTTTTTACTGGCATATAAGTGGCTCCTGAAGCCATAAGGGCTATTGGGGTGGTAGATAAGTGGGCCTAGGGGATTCTGGAGGTGGTTTGGGGTCTCACCGTGACTTATAAGAGAGCTGTAGGGAGTGCCCTTTAAGGTACCCCATTATTTAGATGGCATGTCTGGGTGTTCAATCCATCACTTTGCAGACCCCCTCCCACATCCAACAGGGCTTTTTCTAGTTGTTTAGAACTTGAACAGAAAATTGGACGGAAATGTGGTATAAAGATGGATGATTTAGCAGCTTGGATGATCAAATCGGCAGGACGTATAATTAGACGATTTTCGAAAGTAAAAAAAAGTTGGACATATCTTTCGAAAATGTGTCTTAGGCTGTTTTTAACTTTGGACGACTTGCGAGATGGACGTAAACGGACTTAGACGTCCCTTTCGATTATGCCCCTCCACATGCATAAGAAACTCTTCTAACTGTTGACCTGTACAGTGTTGTTAATCATTATCATGCAAAATTGAACTATTATTCTGTACTTGTAGTCAATCCATGGATAGAATAATTTAAAACACTGTTTATAAATACTGCTTAGGTAAAGCAATGATCATAATAAAGATGAAATGAAATGTGTTTGGTTTATAAGAATCAAATGAGCTAAATATTTCAATTCTGGAGTGTAATCAAGGCATCTCCCAGGCTCATTTTGATATCAAAAATAATTAAAATGAAGTATCCCAAAATATGTGTTAAGGATGTAGTGTCACATAATGTACAGTTTGAAGAGCAAAATGCATTTGCATGGGGGGAGTCAAACTACTTCATTACTAATACAAAGATAATTCATACCTGTAGGTAAAGTCATAACTTACAACTGTAATCTCTCAAAGAGTAGATAGGTATTAGGAAAATTACTCTTAATAATACACTGCATTGGAAGCGAGATCTAGTTTTGTACACATCATAGTAACATAGTAACATAGTAGATGACGGCAGATAAAGACCCGAATGGTCCATCCAGTCTGCCCAAACTGATTCAATTAAATTTTTTTTTTTTTTTTTTTTTTTTCTTCTTAGCTATTTCTGGGCAAGAATCCAAAGCTTTACCCGGTACTGTGCTTGGGTTCCCACTGCCGAAATCTCTGTTAAGACTTACTCCAGCCCATCTACACCCTCCCAGCCATTGAAGCCCTCCCCTGCCCATCCTCCACCAAACGGCCATACATAGACACAGACCGTGCAAGTCTGCCCAGTAACTGGCCTAGTTCAATATTTAATATTATTTTCTGATTCTAAATCTTCTGTGTTCATCCCACGCTTCTTTGAACTCAGTCACAGTTTTACTCTCCACCACCTCTCTCGGGAGCGCATTCCAGGCATCCACCACCCTCTCCGTAAAGTAGAATTTCCTAACATTGCCCCTGAATCATTTAATGGAAAAGTTGAGGTAGTGATAAAGACACAGTTTCTGAATGAAGCAAACCAGCTCTTATTTTAATGCAAGGAGCCTTTAACTAAAATGCAGTAAAGTATTGTAATTCGAGCAGAAATTGCCCAAATTACTGCCTAGTTATCCAGTAACTGCAAAGCCTATGCATTAACTGTTGAGGGGATCGATAGCATGGCATGTTGCTACCCTTTGGGGGTTCTTGAATCTTGCTAATCTTTGAGATTCTGCATGGAACGTTGATATTAGAGATTGACACCGTGAACAAACACCGCGGCGCCCCATGGTGGACTGCGATTTATCCACAGCAATGGAAATGCTAATTCCCTCCTCTCTGTGGGAACGGTGACCAAACTTCACACCGACCACAAGAACGGTAAAGATCCTTGACCCCGCAGTTAGACACACCCCATCACCCTTTACTGCCTGCGTGCTATTTTAGAGCGTGGTGAAACTTGCTGATTTTATAGTCACTCCACCATTCCCGAAGGCAACCCATTCCTCAGTTCTCCTGGCTCCCATCCGAAATTTAAATAATCCCAGCAGCTCATCCTCTTCCTCTTGACTCCTTCCCCTGGAGTGCAACATTGGAAGAGGGGAAGCGCCAAAGTTGGCACATTCGAGCTGTCCTGCCAGCTCTGATTGGGGATTCCACTGAAATCAGCTCAACCGGTGCAAACCCCCCCCCCTGCCCAACCTAAGTAGGAGGGGCCTTGGACACCTGGGCCAATCATGTCCTAAGGCCCCTGCATGGCATCTTGATACTCTTTGGGGTTCCAGAATGTTGCTCCTATTTAGGTTTCTGTTAGGTACTTGTAACCTGGATTGGTCACTGTGGAAACAGGATACTGGGTAGATGGACCACTGGTCTGACCCAATATGGCTATTCTTATGTTCTTATGAAGTTGTGCCCAGGATCTGCCTATATAGATAGATTCTATATGTGGTTCTTTGAGCTGTGTGCACCATTTTGGCTGTGCGGTCAATTTGTGCATAAATTAATTGAGTAATTGAGCAATAAGAGGCAATTACCACTGGTCAACAACAAAAAAAAAGTTTTTCTTTGCTACTGAGAACTTAAGTGTTCTTACTTAATCCAATGACACTGATTGCAGATCTGTAATTGAAATTCAGCTAGTTTGATAGAAGAGGGTCCTAGTGTGAGTTAGTGGTAAGGCGCAGTCCAAGCCCATTCCATGTCTACTTTCCAACCCATTCCATGCTATACATTTAACACGGGCATTAGCATGTGCTAATTGTCATGATACCTAATACACTTTACTAAAAGACCCTCTACAGTTCTCTGTGTCCTGAACTGTCTATTTTTCTCTAGCGAATGTCTTGGTATATAAAATCAGTGTTACCAAATGTCATTTTTGCCCTAGGGCTAAATTCCCCTATTCCAGTTTTTCATTCAAAAATAATAAACATCTTGCATCATCAAAAAAGACTTCTACAAGTAGTAAAAGTATCTGAAATGTGAAGTACGTATATTATGATTTGAGGTTTATGTATTATTCAAACAAAAAGTGCATTAAAGTAACATCAGTAGTTCATGGTTTAACATTCAGCTCTGTTTTGGGTTCCCCCCCCCCCCTCTACGCTAATGTGAAATACTTGGTGTAATTTTAATGTTCTCACTTTGAAACTCAAACCTCCTTTTTAAAAGGAGCATTTAAATTGTGTGAAAGTGCCGTGATAAATCTGGAAAATTCAACTTAAACAACATCTTTTCTGCAAAGAATATAGCCTTCAGGCTGACAGATAGTAGGATATATTTTGTAACTGCTGAGAAGCGTGGATCGTGTGTCTTTACATTTTAGAAAAAAATAAATTAAATAAATAACAGTGGTGCCTCACACAACGAACTTAATTCGTTCCAGGAGCAAGTTTGTTATGCGAAAAGTTCGTTATGTGAAACGCGTTTTCCCATAACAATACATGTTAAAAAAAATTATTCGTTCTGCAGCATAAAATATGCTAAGATGACATAAAAAAAAGATAAATTTGTCAAAATGGTGAAAATGGTGGTCTTGCTGAGGCCAAACTCTTTGACGAGGTCGCACTGTTTGACCCCACATTCACTCCTTCTAATTATTTCCCGTTTCATTTCAACAGAAATCACCTTCCTGCTTTTTTTAGAAGCCATGATCTATAAAAAATATTGAGTTTATCTTAAAAGGACGACTGCCGTGATACGTGCGTGCGTGCGTGATTTAATTCGTAATGAAGAACGATTGCCGCGATACGGGCTTAAGTTAAGCGCAGTGACTAACGGCTGCCTGCAGTGCCTGCGCGGAAGGATGCAATACATCGGCAGCGATCGTGGAAGCTCGGGCGACTTCGTTGTGTGAAACGAAGTTCGTTGTATGAATCATGACATGAAGTTCGTTGTGTGCAGCGTTCGCTGTGCGAGGCGTTATTTATGCGAGGCACCACTGTATATCCAATTAAAGCTCATTGAATAATTATCTGATTAGCATTACATCACCAGCACCCAGGGCTCCTATTACTAAGATGCATTTTTAGCGCACGCAGGAAATTACCGCGCGCTACACCACACGCTAGGCGGAAAAACTAACGCCAACTCAATGCTGGCGTTAAGGTTTAATGCACGCGGCGAAGTAGCATGCGCTATTCCGCGCGTTAAAGCCCTAATGCAGCTTAATAAAAGGAGTCCCTAGATAGCGTTAATTGGATAACTTTACGACAGTATTGCATTTGATTCTGATCGTTATATCTATCTAAAAAAAAAAAAAAGGCTGAATTAGAAAAGGTTTAAAGAAGAGCAACCAAGATGATAAAGGGAATGGAACTCATCTTGTATGATGAAAGGCTAATTTATTCATTCAATTTTCTATACTGTTCTCCCTAGGAAGCTCAGAATGGTTTACATGAATTTATTTGGGTACTCAAGAATTTTTCGCTGCCTGTCCCAGCAGGCTCACAATCTATCTTACGTACCAGGGGCAATGGGGATTAAGTGACTAGCCCAGAATCAGAAGGAACAGTGCAGGATTTGAACCCACAACATAGTAACATAGTAGATGACGGCAGATAAAGACCCAAATGGTCCATCCAGTCTGCCCAACCTGATTTAATTTAAATTTTAAAATTTTTCTTCTTAGCTATTTCTGGGCAAAAATCCAAAGCTCTACCCGGTACTGTGCTTGGGTTCCTACTGCCAAAATCTCCGTAAAAAACCTACTCCAGCCCATCTACACCCTCCCAGCCATTGAAGCCCTCCCCAGCCCATCCTCCACCAAATGGCCATATACAGATACAGACCGTGCAAGTTTGCCCAGTACTGGCCTTAGTTCAATTTTTAATATTATTTTCTGATTCTAGATCCTCTGTGTTCATCCCACGCTTCTTTGAACTCAGTCACAGTTTTACTCTCCACTACCTCTCTCGGGAGCGCATTCCAGGCATCCACCACCCTCTCCGTAAAGTAGAATTTTCTAATATTGCCTTTGAATCTACCATCCCTCAACCTCAAATTATATCCTCTGGTTTTATCATTTTCCTTTCTCTGGAAAAGATTATGTTCTACGTTAATACCCCAATACTACAAACAAATGGGGAAAGCTTACTAAACTCTGTGATGAATCTCTTCGATCACTTAAGCAATCACAGCTCTTATCAAAAGATATCTAATATAATAAAATGGTAAGTCGCGCATGCGCACTTCCTAAGCGTGCATCCGTTTTCTGTGAGCTGTAGCTAGGAAGTGCGCATGCACGGCTAATCCCCTGCCCTCTCCGTCGCCTCCCGCCTCCAGCAGCGTGACAGTTTTCAAAGAGGCACGGGATTCTTTCAACGTGGAACCACCAGCCGTTAAAGCTCCTGGCGCTGACTCCCGACGGTGGAGGAGAGGCAAGGTAGAAGAAGATTTCCGCTGCCCGGCACCCAAGTCCTTTGCCGCCCCCCCCCCCTTACCTTACCGCGGCCACGACTGGCGATTTCAGCGGTGTGTCCAGCAGTCTTCACACGCTGCTTCGGGCCCTTCTACTGCCCTGATTTGCTCCGGACGTGCCAGAGTAAATCAGGCCAGTAGAAGGACCCGAAGCAGCGTGTGAAGACTGCTGGACACGCTGCTTGAATCGCCATGTGTAGTCGGACCCGAGGGAAGGGAAGGGAAGAGGGGGGCCGCCAAAGGACTCGGGCCCACGTTTGTAGTCGCTACTGTGGGAAGGGAAAGGGGGTAGAGGAAACAATAATGCTGCTGCACAGGGAACTGGTGTGGGGGGGAGGGAAATGGAAGGGGGAGGGAATGTTGCTTTGGACAGACAGACAGAGGGAGGAAGGGAGACAGAAAGACACAGGGGCAGGTGCACAGGGAACTGGTGTGGGGGGAGGGAAATGGAGGGGGAGGGAATGCTGCTTTGGACACACAGACAGAGGGAGAAAGGGAGACAGAAAGACAAGAAGAAAGACATTGGGGCAGGTGCACAGGGAACTGGTGTGGGGGGAGGGAAATGCTGCTTTGGACAGACAGACAGAGGGAGGAAGGGAGACAGAAAGACAAGAAGAAAGACACAGGGGCAGGTGCACAGGGAACTGGTGTGGGGGGAGGGAAATGGAGGGGAAGGGAATGCTGCTTTGGACACACAGACAGAGGGAGGAAGGGAGACAGAAAGACAAGAAGAAAGACACAGGGGCAGGTGCACAGGGAACTGGTATGAGCTAGTCCTGGTGCAGAATAAGTACACTTCTCCCTCCGAATCCACGGTTTCAGTATCCGCTGATTCGGTTATTCACATTTTTGTTTTTAAATAAAGCTGCATTCCGGACCTTCCCCGCCTCCCTCCCGCCTTCCCCCTGGCATCCTGGACCTTACCTGGTGGTCTAGCGGGCTTTCGAGGCAGGAGCAATGTTCCTATGCTCCTGCCCCATGCAGATCACTCACAGGAAATGGCTGCCGTAAGCTCCCGTCGTAGTCTCTCGAGACTGGTGTCAGGTCAAAAGCGCGCTGGGACAAAGGCGCTCCCAGACAATTGAGCGCAGCGCGGAGGTGCGCGCCGCTCTAAATTACTGTTTTTAGGGCTCCGACGGGGGGGGACATGGGGGGAACCCCCCACTTTACTTAATAGACATCACGCTGCGTTATGGGGGCGTTTGGGGGGGTTTTAACCCCCCACATTTTACTGAAAACTGAACTTTTTCCCTGTTTTTAGGGAAAAAGTTCAGTTTACAGTAAAATGTGGAGGGTTACAACCCCCCAAACCCCCCATAACGCCGGCACGATGTCTATTAAATAAACTGGGGTGGTTCCCCAACAAAAACCCCCGTCGGAGCCCCTAAAAACTGTAATTTTGTGCGGCGCGCGCCTCCGTGCTGCGCTCAATTGTCAGCGCGCGCTTTTGTCTTTCACGCCGTTGTCTATGAACCCTCGAGACTACGGGAGCTCACGGCAGCTATTTCCTATGAGGGAGGCAGGGGGTGGGTCAGAGCCTGCCAAAAGGTTATTCGTGAATTTTCAACATTCTCGGGCCAGCTGTGTCCCTAACCCCCGCGAATACTGAGGGAGAAGTGTATACTGTATCGTCAATCCCCCTATGTATTAAACTGGACTGTGCAAAATAATTATGCTATCCTGTTAAAGTTTTAACATACCCTTCGCACGACACTGACTTCCCCCTATATTTTACTGGTTAACTTTTGTCTAGACAACTAATTCTCAGGGCAAAAGCTTTCAGGTGCTAAGGATAAAAAACTCAAAGTCCGAGATACTATCACCACTACCAACATTTCTCTAACTCTGTTTGGCATATGTAATGCGGTTCATAGACAACGCCGCGAAAGACAAAGGCGCGCGCTGACTGAGCGCAAGACAGAGGTGCGCGCTGAAGAAAATTACAGTTTTTAGGGGCTCTGACGGGGTTTTTTTTCTGGGGAGCCCCCCAGTTTACTTAATAGAGATTGCGCCGGCGTTATGGGGGTTTGGGGGGTTGTAACCCTCCACATTTTACTGTAAACTTCACTTTTTCCCTAAAAGCAGGGAAAAAGTGAAGTTTTCAGTAAAATGTGGGGGGTTACAACCCCCCAAACCTCCCACAACGCCCCCACAACGTGGCGCGATGTCTATTAAGTAAAGTGGGGGGGATTCCCCCCACGTCCTCCCCCCGTCGGAGCCCTAAAAACAGTAATTTTGAGCGGCGCGCGCCTCCGCGCTGCGCTCAATTGTCTGGGCGCGCCTTTGTCCCGGCGCGCTTTTGACCTGACACCATGTAATGCTAATAAATATAGATAAGAGAGAGTCTCAGCTTTAAGAAGCTTACAATCTAATCAACTGAAACACAGAGGACATAAGTGATACTGAACATGTACCTATTTATTTTTTCAAAAATAATTTCTCAAAATTATTAAAACAAGTTTTGAAAATAAAACTCTTGCCGTACATTTAACTGTGGTGGTGGTTGATGTTTAGGCAAACCATGGAAATAGTTAAACCAGATATTCAGTACCAGATTCAGTGACAGAGTCAAAGGGTGGGGGGGTGGAGAGAACTGAGGGAACTAAGACCCCCACCACCACTGCTATGGCTGGTAGGGATCCCTAAACCCTGCTATCAAAGGAGCTCCGCCTCCAACGGCCAGAAACTCCCCAAAGCTCATAGTTGGTGGCACTTTCCATGGGCTGCCCCCTCTTCAGCCACTCCCCACGCACGTTCAAGTTTTATTCAATGTGTGCTTAAAATATATTTAATTGGATATCTCAAGGTAAATTAAACACGTCATTTACCTCTCACTGAAGGAAAGTAACAATATGGGTGAGATGTTCTGAGCCCATACCTTTCGATAAAGTATAAAGAGACTATTATGAACTCAATACGGGCCTCTAAGGGTAGCCAGTGCAATTGAATCATCAATGGTGTGACCCTATCAAGTTTGTGGGAATCAAAGATCAATTTAGCCACAGTATTTTGTAATTGCACCTCATTCCTTAAAACACAGTTTTTGTCTGTCTGTGGGACATATATACACTCACTCTCTCCTAGGGTTCAGGGACACTTATTGAATCAGATAGGAGATCCTTCTTTCTTGGTTCCGTAGGCCGATTTTTTTTCTCTTATTTCCACGCCACGCCATAGTTGCTAGTTTTGGTTACTCCTCCCATTGGGACTGGGGGTCGGGGGGTAGAGGGGTGGCTCTTGGGGGGATGGGCGATTTTGGAGTTCGGCAGTTTGAGTCTCAATGTTTTGGTGATAGTACTTCTGCTTTTATTGTGTATATGAATGATCTTGTTGTCTTTCTTGGTGCTTATTGTACAATTTTCTTTCATGCTCATCTCTACAAGGTGGCCCTTCTACAGATCGGGGACTATAAGAACCCAAGTCCCTGGATTACTTGTTTATTGGTGGACGGAAGCTGACTTCTGCCTTCTTTTTTTCTGATAGACTGCAGGGGTGAGGTTGACGGGAAGGGGGAGGGGGAGGTGGGGGGTTGGCACATAATAATATTAAAAATGTTTGATGACTAGAGATTTAAAAGCTTGACAAAGAACTTATAACCTATAGTTATGGTTTGTTATTAGATAATATGCACATCCAGGGAGGGGGGGATGGGTGGGAGGTAATCAAGGTTGGAATAATTGTTAGAAAAATTGGGGTGGGGAGGGGAGGGTATTATTATGAATAAATCCTGAACAATTTAAATGATGTCTATATTGTAAAATGATTAATTTATCCTGTATTTCACTTATTGTATGTATTTTAAAAATGTATAAAAATTAATAATAATAATAATAATTTTTAAAAAAGAGCTTGACAAAGAAGGATAAATTAGGTTTTTACCTGCTAATTTTCTTTCTTTTAGACTCTCCAGACCGGTATAGGACCCCACCCAGTATGTCGTTGTTTGTTCTTGCAGGGTTTTTTTGCTTTTTCTGTGGGTTCTAGTATTTTTCTAGGGCCGGGGAGATCTAAGAACAACGGCTGTGGCTCGGCTGGTGCAGATGGTGAGCTGTGGGGACATTTCACTGCAAGGGTCTGTTCTCTGTATTTTCCAACAGAATTCCTGTATTTTAGTTGTTGCTCCTGTTGGAGTGTTGTTCTTGTTTTTCTACTTAGTTTTTCCTTAGTTCTTCTTGGCTATTCGGCAGACTGATGGATAGTGAGAGGGTCAGCTATAAAGTGCTATAACCAAGAGTTTGGTCTCAGTCTCCACTTGCTGGTCATGATGAGCTATTACCCATCAGTCTGGAGAGTCTAAAAGAAAGAAAATTAGCAGGTAAGAACCTAATTTCTCCTTATCTTTCCAGTTTAACACTATCAAATTAGTAGATATAGTTAGCAAAATGTTTACCGGACCTGTTGCTGAAGTTTGTAGTGGATTGGATTTATTGCATTAGATATACAGCTTGAGCATAGGTTTTAAGCAGTTTATAATACTAAATATAGGCATTGAGCTACTGTCTCTGTCCCGAACGGGCTCTCAATCGAATTAAGCATACAAGAGAAGATATCACTGACATTACGGAGATATATAATATGAGAGAGGAAAAGAAAGTACCCCATGGAAAGTAAAGAACATGGAAGGCAAAGAAACCCCTCCCCCCCTCAAGATCCAAGAAAATGAGTATTATAGTTAGATTATAAGGAAAGATAGAATAGTTAAACTAACAATCTAATAACTCCTTTTATGAAGGCGCGCTAGGGCCTTAAAGCGCAGAATAGCAGGCAGTAGTTTTTCAGCACGCGCTAATCCGGTGCGTGCACTAAACACGCTAGCGCACCTTCGTAAAAGGAGCCCAAAATTTATAAATATCAATAACAGGAAAACGAGAAAGATTAAAAATTAAACTAAAGTAAAATAAATCCTGGATGTCGTGCTTGTTGCTGTTCTTTGGAAACAAGTTGTCATCGATAAAATTGTTTGAAAGCAAAGCACAGTAAATGCAACAAAATTCATAATCTGTCAAATAATTCAGGAGTGCTTTTATTAAGGTGCACTAACCGATTTACGGGGTCCTTTTCCTAAGGTGCGCTAGCCGTTTTAGCGCACGCTACACGTGCTAATGCATCCATTATATCCTATGGACGCTAAATCAGCCACCGCACCTTAGTAAAAGGACTAGTTAGTGAGCACTAAAGATTAGCGTCTGTTAAATGCTAAAGCATCCATTATATTCTATGGGCGCCTTGGCATTTTTTGCACGCTAAATCGGTTAGCGTACCTTAACAAAAGGACCCCTGAAATAATCAATAAAAATTACAGAAATCCCTCAAATCAGAGCAATCAATAACTGATTAACTTTTTGGTTACACTCCTTCCCAGTGCCGCTCACCTAGGTTAGACTACTGGGAAAAAGTATCATTGCATTTAAAATCTAATCTAATCTAATCCTTAGGTTTGTATACCTCATCATCTCCACGTTCGTAGAGCTCGACGCGGTTTACAGTAGGAGAAATAGGAAGGAACTACAACAGAGGGTTAGAGGTAGAAGTGTGAAGAAAATTTAGAGGACTTGGGATGTCAAGATATAAGAGTTTCCTTGATTCCTAAGATGAAGGGAGACTTACATTTTTTGAAAAAAGCCAGGTTTTCAGGTGTTTGCGGAAAACTTGGAGAGAGCTCAAGTTCCGAAGAGGGGAGGTAAGGTTATTCCAGAGCTCATTGATTTTGAAGTGGAGGGAGGTCCCTAGCTTTCCTGTGTGGGAAATGCCTTTTAGCGAGGGGAAGGATAGTTTTAATTTGTGGGAGGATCTGGTGGTATTAGGGTTTGAGGAATTCCAAGAAAGAGGGATAAAGGGAGGGAGGATACCATATAGGATTTTGAAAGTTAAACAGGCGCATTCATAGTGGACCCTGGCGATTATCGGAAGCCAGTGGAGCTTGGCCAGGAGCGGGGAGACATGGTCAAATTTACTTTTAGCGAACAAAAGCATGGTGCCACCTTGTGGATGAATATCTTGGGCAGGAAAATTCAGGATCTCCAGCAGCATTCCGGGACATTCTCCTCACTTAGGTGGTCCGCAGGGAAAGCAGAAAAAAAAAAAAGAGAGCTTCCGCCACAGCTAATAACAGCATTCTATTCTCCATTTCTTCAAAATAGTGTACTTAGAAAATAATCCAAATGATGTCTCAACGGAAAATAACTCCATCGATTTATTTAAACATCTGCTCATTTCTCTAAATAAAGTGAAATAGAACAACTGAAGTTAATATTAATGATTGTGCCACTATAAATTGTAATTCTGTCAACTCTTCAAGATTAACAAACAAACCAGCCATTAAAACAAATCAATATTATTCTAGAGTTCAGACAGATGAAATAGGTAATGAAGTAGAAAAAATGGAAAATAGAGAGTCTGGTATACAAAGTTAATTGCTTAAATTTTTAAAACTTACGAAGTGAAGGGTAATACGTTTCATAACCTAATTAGATATTGATTAATATATGTTTGTCTCTTAAAGCCCAAACAATATTTATACATGTTCGGCTAAGTAGAAAAAAATAACTTGAGAAATCTGAGCGTACACATGCATGCCAGTGTCTTGTGTTACAGAATTAAGGGGCCAACGGGTACTTCGGTCACAGCGATCTTCTCGTAATGTCACTGGCCTCCTTTTATCAAGCTGCGCTGGAGGTTTTTAGCGCAAGCTGGCACGGTAAATGCGCCGACGCTCATAGAATTCCTATCAGTGTCGGAGCACCTACCTCACTGGCCCACACTAACCCCCTCTTCTACTAAGGTGCGCTAATCGAATTAGCGTGCGCTAAACGCTATCAAGTCCATAGACTAACATGCACGCGTTAGCATTTAGCGTGCACTCATTCGATTAGCGCACCTTAGTAAAAGGACCTATAAATACCTCTAGCGCAGTTTGATAAAAGGGGGGGTATGAAGTGTCATGCATACTGTGATCGTGTCAAAAGGTGTAACTGATGTTGCCCATAGTATCAGTTGCTTTTAGATCATTTTTAGATCATTTCAGTTGCTAAATAACAAGAGTGAATACTTTAGCTATTGAGCTAGGTCATGAAAAGAATTAACAGCTGATCGAGGAAGGTTTGCTAATTGGTGCCTCCTTCATGGGGACCCAGTGCAGTAGGGGTCACACAAATTCTATAGCAGTAGCAGGGCTTTAACGTCAAGTCAACAGCAGGTATAGCTGAGCAGGCCTGAATACACCATTCAGGGCCTGTTTCTGTACACTTCTCCCTCCTTATTCGCGGGGGATATAGGCAGAGCCGAACCGCGAATGGCGAAAAACCGCGAATATCCGGCTCTGACCCACCCCGCCTCCCTTCCGCCTTCCCCCGGCATCCCGGCCTTACCTGGTGGACTAGCTGGTTTTCGGGGCAGGAGCGATCTTCCTACGCTCCTGCCCCGTGCAGATAGCGTAGGAAGATCGCTCCTGCCCCGAAAACCAGCTAGACCACCAAGTAAGGCCGGGATGCCGGGGGAAGGCGGAAGGGAGGCGGGGTGGGTCAGAGCCGGATATTCGCGGTTTTTCGCCATTCGCGGTTCGGATCTGCCTATATCCCCCGCGAATAAGGAGGGAGAAGTGTACAGAAACAGGCCCTGAGTGGTATATTCAGGCCTGCTCAGCTATACCTGCTGTTGACTTGACGTTAAAGCCCTGCTACTGCTATAGAATTTGTGTGACCCATTAATGGCTATCTGCACGGGGCAGGAGCGTAGGAAGATCGCTCCTGCCCCAAAAACCAGCTAGACCACCAGGTAAGGCCGGGATGCCGGGGGAAAACCAAAAATATGGGGGGGGGGGTTCCTCCCCTCCCCCCAAAAAAATCACGATTATGTGAAATCGCGAGTAGGGAAACCGCAAATGGGGAGGGGGAAGTGTATAGGACCCTCGGTCTCAGCAGCCGCCTAAGCTGCTTTTGAGAATTGCACATGGGCATCCTATATAGAATCACTTTACTTTTCTGTTCCTCTGCACAAATGTTTAATACTGCTTCAACTGCATTTAATTTTCCAGCGCCAATTAAATGAGCATGAAAACAATAACATTAATCCTTCCTTTCCTGCTGCTTGCATATCTGTCTTCACGGAGGAGTTTTAGAAATAGAAAATAGATTAGTCTACCATTCAAAATGCTTATCTTCTCATGTATCGGTACCACAGGTCAGGTGTTGGCACTATATTATTACAGCTGGGAATTATTCCATAACCTATACCATGCATTTTAGTAGCTTTCCTCTGGATCGACCCCAATGGATGGAGTCGGTCCAGAGGAAGTCTACTAAAATGGTGTGTGATCTTCGTGATAAGGCGTATGGGGACAGACTTAAAGATCTCAATCTGTATACTTTGGAGGAAAAACGGGAGAGGGGAGATATGATAGTCGATTAAATACCTACATAATATAAAGGTGCATGAGTCGAGTCTCTTTCATTTGAAAAGAAACTGTGCAATGAGGGCATAGGAGTAATAATCTGAGGAAATACTTTTTTACGGAAAGGGTGGTAGATGCGTGGAACAGTCTCCCGGAAGAGGTGGTGGAAACAGAGACTGTGTCTGAATTCAAGAGGGCCTGGGATAGGCACGTGGGATCTCTCGGAGAGAGAAAGAGATAATGGTTACTGCGGATGGGCAGCTCTATGACCTCACAATGCAGGTGCACAGAGCCTTAGCCTATAGGAAGAGGAGATGCAAATGTTAAGAACCTTAGCCAATAGGGAGAGGAGGAGATAATGGTTACTGTGGATGGGCAGACTAGATGGGCCATTTGGCCTTTATCTGCCATCATGTTTCTATTATCATGGCGTCATTGTCATACATGCTTTTCTGGCGAGGTTTAAAAACATATTTGTTCAACAAATTCCTAGTAGAGCACTAAACCCTGTGCCCTCTTGTTCTCCTCAGCATGAAGGAAAGTTCAAGGTACGGACTCATTCCTCCCTTATCATATCTATATCCCTTACCAAAATCATTCTATCCCTTACCATATCTTTACCGAGATCCAAACTCTGTTTATTTCTTGAACTCTCCTTATATCGTCTCACCTGTATTGTATTTGACTCAGACCTGCCACGATCTTTGTTATTTACACTCCTATGTTACTTTTATTTATTTTAAACATTTCTAATCTGCTTTTCTCCAAGGCGACTCACAGTTTAACATAGTTTTAGACATCTACATTTTTTTTTTAGTTCAATAATTTTTATTGAATATTGTGAGAAATACAAGAAGCAGTTCGAATACACAAAATCAGAGCAAAGCATTTGGTATAATAAGGATACATAACTGCAATCAACGGTAAAGAACCAAAACATTTTAAAAGGTCCAGAGTACTGGAATTGCTTGTGAAGGATAGAAGATAGAAAGAGGAGAAAAAGAGAGAGAAGAAGACTGAGGTAAAGAAGAGGAGAGGAGAAGAAGAAGAAGAAGAAATAGATGCGGATTTTAAAAGAACCACATACAAGCAGATGAAAATTAGGGATCAAAATTACTACTAATATATTATAATGGTCTTAAAAGAGGAAAACATCTTCATTTTCAGAGAGCCATCACTTTCAGAAAGGCAAAGGGCTACCCAAGGAAATTGCAGTAAATTTCTACAGAACCTCAAAGTGCCAGTCAGGGCATTGCATAAAACTGGCCCAGCGGTTGAGAAACAAGATTGTTTAGTTGACACGTATCGGACACTGTTCGTTTTCCTTGTATCAAGTAACCAACGAGTGCTCTCGGTGGGCTGTCCAACGTCAAGCATTTAGCCAAATAATTTGGCAAGGTGTCATAAACAACCCCTGTTGGACAAATTTTAAGATCTTAAATGTAACACAAAATAATATTGGCAGCCAATGTCATTTCTTTAAGATGGGAGAAATGTGTTCATAGTGAGAGACTTGTCATTGTACCCTCACTTCTTGTGTACGATCCTCTATTTAACTCCTGTCAACCGCATCGAACTTCACAGTGTATTGCGGTATACAAATAACATTTTATTTTATGCTATGTGTAGAATGCAAAGGGGCAAATTCTATAAGAAGCGCCCAAAAGTTAGGCACCGAAATAGGCACCGTTCAGCGCGATTCAAGTAAAATTGGGTGCTGTTTAGTGAATCACGCTGAGCGGCACCTATTTTGGAGGCGCCCGATAAATAGACCAGCTCTAGGCACAACTAAAAGTTAGGCAGCCATGCGAGCGCTTAAGCACAGCTTAAGAGCAACGATTCTGTAACAAGGCGCCTAACACGAAGCCATGCCCACGCCTAACATGCATAGTGCCTATTTTTTTTGAAGGCTGCCTAAATTTTTAGAGGTGCCTTGTTACAGAATCGCTCTTTCTTGATAGGCGCCTAAGTTTCAATTATTGCTGATTAAAAAGCTTACCGTATTTTCACGTAGATAATGCGCGCGTTGTACGTGGTTTTTACAAACCGCGCATAACCTTGCGCGTTGTACATAGTTTTTTTACATAGTTTCCCCCCCCCCCCCGACGCCCGATTCATCACCCGGAAAGAGCGCTCGAACTCCCACCCCGAAGGACCGCTCGCACCCCCACAGCCTCCCCCCCCTCCCCCATGGAGAAGCTGTCTACTTTGTTTCCGGATGCCAGCCCAGCTGCTTCCTCTGCCGGCGGTCCTGCCCCTTCTCAGAGTCCTGTGCTGCGCTGCTTCCTCTTCAGGCGGTCCCTCCCTTTCTCTGACATCAGAGAAAGGGCGGGACCGCCGGAAGAGGAAGCAGAGCAGCAGGGCTCAGAGAAGGGGCGGGACCGCCGGCAGAGGAAACAACTGGGCTCGCTGGCATCCGGAAACAAGGTAGACAGCTTCTCCATGGGGGAGGGGGGGAGGCTGTGGGGGTGCGAGCGGTCCTTCGGGTGGGGGTGCAAGCGGTCCTTTGGGGTGGGAGTGCGAGCGCTCCTTCGGGGTGGGGGTGCGAGCGGTCCTTCAGGGTGGGGGTGCGGGTGCGTGCGAGCGGTCCATCGGGGTGGGGATGCGAGCGGTCCTGCGGGGGGGTGAATCGGACGTCGGGGGGAGCATCAGGCTTTCAGGGTAGGGACAGGACTTCAAGGGGGAAAGGAGAGTCGGGGCGGGTGAAAAGAGAGTCGGGGTCTCCAGAGGAGAGTTGGGGCGGGCGAAAGGAGAGTCAGGCAGCATGCGCGGTATACGGGTGTGCGCGGTATATAAAAATTTCTGTACATAAATTTGTGTTTTCCGCGAGCTATGCCCGTGTGTCCGTTTTACACGGGTGCGCGTTATCTACGTGAAAATACGGTAATTGAGCTTGTTATTCGATTTAGATAGGCGCTTATCTAGTTGGCGCCTCCAAAATAGATGCCGGTTACAGAATTTGGTCCAAAGTGTCTGTAATGATTACACATAAGGCAATTAGCAAATTATTAAATGATCTTTACTAATCAATGTAACTAATTTTATTGTATACTATATCTGTAAGTTGTCCCAATTTCCAAATACAGCACATGCTACATTATGAGCAGTTGACAGCAGATCTCCACTGTGTGTTTTATCTTTCTAACTCCTACATAAGGTTTCCATGGTAAAACTTCAGAATGCCCACGCATGTTAATTTTTAGTGCAGGAGTCCTCTAAACCTACAATCTTACAACAATGTTCTTTTATAGCCTTGCCAATCAGGATTTGGTGAATTTAGATGCAAATTGAATGCAAAGCTTGGTAATGTTACTCTTTCTTAAGGTATGCAAGAAAGACTTATAGCGTTATTTGGCATCTTTGTACTTTAATGTTTAATCAAAATTGTGCAATGTGCTAGAATAACGTGAGTAATAATTATTTGCCATGTAAGCAACTTTATCGTAAAGGTTCACAATTATCTCCATATAGGTACTATAATTTCTATGGAACTGATATCACCGCGCAACAAATTTTAACCTTTTTTTCTGGGGCAAAAAGAAAACGAGGTTTACTTTATAGAATTTGACCTCCTGCGTATGAAAATAGCTTCGGTTTTCTCCTATCACGTATAGTTTTTGAGCAAATCGCAAATATTTAGAGCATGAGAAGTCATAATGTAACTGTTGCGCCGATTTAAGAGTTCCTATAAATATTATTTTCTAGAATCGTTTTGCTATTGCAGTGCGTTTATACACGAGATTAGGAGTGTCCAACAATAGTCAGCCAGCATTGATGAATTCCATCTGCCCTGATATCGTTGCTCCATTGTAGCAATGTCCTGGTGAAACCTTTCCCTGTGCTCATCACTAACACTACCGAGATTATCGGGGAAAAAAATCCAGATGCGAGTGGAGAAAATGAAGTTTTAGTCACATGTTGCATTTGAGATCACGAAATGCTTTAAGCATCATCTCCACCATTTGGACATAGTCTGGTGCCTTCCTATTCCTCAGAAAATTCTCAATTACATTCAACGCTATCCATGCACTTTTCTCACTTTAGCTTAAAAATCTAATTTGAGGCAAACTGTTTTAATATTTCTGAGATTGTTATAACATTTACTCCAAGCATTAGAAAATACAGTGGTACCTTGGATTATAAGCATAATCCGTTCCAGGAGCATGCTCGTAATCCAAAATGCTCATTTATCAAAGCGAGTTTCCCCATAGAAAATAATGGAAACTCGCTTTGATTCGTTTCTCCCCCCCCCCCCGATAACCGGCATCGCTTCCCCCGCTCGCAAAGGCCCCCTCGCTCCAAAAGGCACCCCCCCCCGCCCGAACAACTTAAACTTACCCTCCCCACCCCGTCTAGCACAGGCACAGATCGTGTGCCTAGAAGATCTTCCGGCTTCTGCCTGCCTACCTTGAGCATACATCTGCACATGCTCAAGGACTTCTAATTCTCCCTCTCGCGGGGGAGGGGGGGGTTCACGCGGGGGGAGTGCTGTTTGGAGCGGGGGGGAGCGATGCCGGTTATCGGGGGGGGGGGGGTGCTCGCAAATCGAGTCAACACTTGGTTTGCGAGTCAAAAATTTGCTGAGTGTTTAACCGGGTTACTCGCAAACCGAGGTTTGACTGTATAGCATAAATGTTGATTTTTTTTGCATTATAATGCTCTTTTGCAAAAATCAGAAGGTTATACCAAAAAATTAAGGTCAGTTTTGAATTCAGCGACTCCAAATCACTATAGAACACCCACTACAATTCATACCCCAAAACCTCTGTTGCACATTGTATTCAGAGCAATTTAGCCGGCCGCTGACTGGATAAATCACTAGGCTGAGGCTACCCACAAATTTTCAGCAGCACTTGACTGGATAAGCACTGCTGAAATTTGCAGTCAGCACCTAACTTATAGGTGGCTATTTCGGGAGATATCAGCACTTGGCCACTTAAGTGCTATATTCAGCCCTTAAGCGATCAGGTTTAGCGCAAACATGGAACCACATAGCCCATTTAAATGTTGACTAGCAACCTAAGCAACTGTGCAAAGCTAAAAACAGAATCGGCCCACAGGCATGCCTACTCACACTGTGGAACCTTGAACCGCATCTATTAGAGCATAAGATGGTCTATGCAACTTCAGAAAGGCCGTGAAAACCTTCCTTTCCTCGAACCTAGCCTCAATGACCTAAGTAGACTACCCGGCTATGCCAAACGTTAAGATCCAAAATGAACTAAACTGTGAAAATGCCTAGAATATTCTGTGCCTCAGTACACATACATCTTGTCCCTAACCTATACCATGCATCTACTGTAGCTCAAGTGCTGTATTACTTGGGACCAAATTACGTGGTATCTGTTATGTCTGTTATCTATACCGTGTATGCACTCTTGTAACCCATTCTGGGATCTTTTGGGAGGATGGGCTAAAATAAATGAATACATAAATAAATAAAGCAAGCCAGCGCAAGTCCTGGCTTTGAATATCCAGAAATATCTGTGTGGGTGGTGAGCAAAGGGGCATGGTCCAGGCGTAATTTGTTTGGGGCTAAAATATAGTCATGCATTCCACATTCTAGAAGTAGAATGCACATTTTAGCCCTGATTCTATAAATGAGCCAACCAAAATCTTAGGCCCCTCTCAGTGCATTCTGGGATGCACTGGGAGCGGCCTAAGATTCTGATTGGCCAGATCCCTTAGGCCACTTTCAGGCGGGTTCCGGCAGGAGGGACTGGGCATCCCTCCTGTAGGGAGTCTTTGTGCTTTGCAGGGAGGGGGGAACGGGTTGCCACTAAACTTATCGCAGCAGGAAGATCCCTTGCAGCGATAATCTCAGCAGCAACCCGATTCTCTAACCGGCGCCTGAGACATAGAGAATTGTGGTGTTAGGCAGACTTAGGCAATTCTATATGGGACACCTGTGTGTGATTTTCAAAAGCCACTTAGGCAACTTCAGAGACTGGGCATCCTATACAGAATCCGGCCATCCTATATAGAATCTGGCCCTGACTGTCTAATTTAACTATTAAAAAAGTTTAATTGGATGGTACAGTAGGTGCCCACCACTTTGATACAGGTACCAACCAGAGAATAGGCTTGATTAGATCATGTACGTGAATTACACTGGCTTCTTATAGAAGGGAGAATACTTTATAAATTTTATTGTATTCTATTTAAAATGCGATTTGGAGAAACTCCTGATTATATGCCTCTTCTCGTAAAATTTTCTAATAATCCATCCTTGAACCTAAGAAATAATGATGCTTTTCGGTATCCAGTAATTAGGAACATTAGATACAATAGACCTTTTAACTCCACAAGGGCATATCAAGCATCAAAACTGTGGAAAGCATTACCAACTAATATTAACCAGCAATCTAATTTTAAATGTTTCAAAAAAAGACCTCAAGACCTATCTTTTTCAAAAATGTGTTATGTATGATTCCTAAATATTGTAATATTTGTTTTTAATTTGTATCACCATAATTACTTATGTAAACCACTGTCAACCTCATGGAAGTATTGACAGTATACATAAATATTGTATTATATTGTATTAGGAGGTAGATTGTGGGTGTCTTTTTCATGTAGGCTCCAGTTTTGGACTTAGGGGCCAGTAGGGGCCTAATTTAGGCAAACTCATTCCGGCCAAGAAAACCCTTGCATAAATTTGGAACGCTTTTTTTCTTTTTTGGTGCACAAAATTTTGAAGACGCCGACACGGCTAGTTTTTCCTAATTGTGCTTTCTCTACCAGCGAGTGCTGGCTACTTGTTCATCCACTGAGGAAGCACTTTATGAATGCCGAAACTTGGATCCCTGTTGGGACTACAGACTTTAGACTTTTCAAGTTAATAAACTATACCATTGGTTGTTGCAGACATCTCGCTTGCTTTTTTTTTTGTTTGCTGTATATCGAGGCAAGCAAGAGGTTAGGACACCTACTAGGTTCCTAAGCCCACTTTAGGCACCACTAGGCATGATTCTATATAGTGCACCTAACACGTAAGTGACACTACTCGACACATAATTTTCAGGTGCCGTTTATAGTCGGGCCATTTATGTCTGCTAATATTGATATTTACAACTACTCTCTGGGAGATCAAGGTTACGGGAAGATGCAGAAATAAATTAAGAACATAAGAACAGTCTTATTGAATCAGACCAATGGTCCATCTAGCCCAGTATCCCGTTTTCACGGAGGCCAATCCAAGTCACAAGTACCTGGCAAAAACCCAAATAGAAGCAGCATTCCAAGCCACTGATCCAGGGCAAGCAGTGACTTCTCCCATGTCTGTCTCAACAGCAGTTTTGGGGCGTTTCCTCCAGGAACTTGTCCAAACTTTTTTAAAAAACCAGCTACATTAACCGCTCTTACCACAACCTCTGGCAATGCATTCCAGAAAACTAGCTTCTGAGTGACAAAATATTTCCTTCTATTGGTTTTAAAAAGTATTACGCTGTAACTTCATTTAGTGCCCCCTAGTCTTTGTGAATTTTGATGCAGTATAAAATGGATCCACTTGCACCCGTTCTACACCACTCAGGATTTTGTAGACTTCGATCATATCTCCCCTCAGTCATTTCTTTTCCAAGCTGAACAGCCCTAATCTTTTTAGTCTTTCCTCATTCGAGAGCAGTTCCAACCCCTTTATCATCTTGGTTGCTCTTCTTTGAACCTTTTCTAGTGCCGCTATATGTTTTTTTAGATGAGACCAGAACTGAACGTAATACTACTCCAGGTGAGGTTGCACCATTGAGCGATACAGAGGCATTATAACATGGGCTGCATCCGTAGGGGTTTTGTCAGCAGAAAACCTGAAGTCATAATGCCGCTGTACAGATCCATGGTAAGACCTCATCTGGAGTATTGTGTTCAATTCTGGAGACCACACTACCGGAAAGATGTGCTGAGAATTGAGTCGGTTCAGCGAATGGCTACCAAGATGGTCTTGGGGCTCAGGGATCTCACGTATGAAGAAAGGCTAAAGAAGCTGCGGATGTACTCACTGGAGGAACGAAGAGAGAGGGGAGACATGATTGAGACCTATAAGTATATTACGGGGCGTATAGAGGTGAAAGATGATATCTTCTGTCTTACAGGGCCCTCGGTCACCAGAGGGCACTTGCTGAAAGTCAAGGGAGGGAAATTTCATGGTGATGCCAGGAAGTACTTCTTCACCGAAAGGGTGGTCAATCATTGGAACGAGCTACCTCAGCAAGTGATTGAGGCCAACAACGTGTCAGATTTTAAGAGAAAATGGGATATCCACGTGAGATCTCTAGGGGAGTAAAAGTCAGGGAGTGGGTCATTGGTATGGGCAGACTTGATGGGCCGCGGCCCTTTTCTGCCATCAATTTCTATGTTTCTATGTTTACCATCCCTTTTCTATTAATTCCTAACATCATGTTTGCTTTCTTGGTCACCACCACACACTGAAACTGAAATTGAATGTATCCAACCAAAAGTGGTCTAGAAGAAGATGCTTCCTTTGGGGTATATCCCGCTCTATGCATTTATGAGAGAAATGGACAACTTTTCTTTTTATAGTGATGTTGTGAACTCTGTAGTTTTGCTGTCACTCTTAATTATGTATCTCCTGAGCAGTCTTCTGCTTGGAAAAACTGGGCCTCTTCTCCCTTGAAAAGAGGACACATGATCGAAACATTCAAAATACTGAAGGGAATAGACTTAGTAGATAAAGACAGACTGTTCACCCTCTCCAAGGTACGGAGAACGAGAGGGCACTCTCTAAAGTTGAAAGGGGTTAGATTCCGTACGAACATAAGGAAGTTCTTCTTCACCCAGAGAGTGGTGGAATACTGGAATGCTCTTCCGGGGTCTGTTGTAAGGGAAAACACCCTCCAGGGTTTCAAGACTAAGCTGGACAAGTTCCTGCTAAACTGGAACGTACGCAGGTGAGGCTGGACTCATTTAGAACACTGGTCTTTGACCTGGGGGCCGTCGCGTAAACGGACTGCTGGGCAGGATGGACCACTGATCTGACCCAGCAGCAGCAATTCTTATGTTCTGGCATCTTTGCTAGGGTATGTTAGAAGTTGTCTCTGAACTTCAGATACTTAGAGCAACCTTAGAGTGTCCCTGGGAAAGAGAAGGGTTTCTAGTATTTAACAACCCCTTAAAAATTATTACAAGCAGAAACTACTTTTTACTACTAAGGGAGAATTTTAGCACCAGATATCTTTTAGCTGGTGCTATTAATCTGCTATCATAAAAGGCAAATGTGTAAAAATTAGGGTTTAACAACCAAAACCAAAATAAAACAAAATCTAAAACAAGACCAGCTTTATTGTTCAGCTAATGTTTCATGTCAGTAGAGAAGATAGCATTTACAGATCTCACGACAGCTAAGAGAAATAAATAAAATACATTAGAATTCCTCAACAACTTTATTGAGACTAATAACTTGGCTCAGACCAGTATAAGAAAAATATTGTCCAATCAAAAGTGGCAATGTGCTTGGTAGATGTCCAAATCATTTTTTTATTTATTGAATTTTCTATACCGTTCTCCCAGGGGAGCTCAGAACGATTCACATGAATTTATTCAGGTACTCAAGCAGTTTTCCCTGTCTGTCCCGGCGGTATCACAATCTACCTAATGTACCTGGGGCAATGGGGGGATTAAGTGACTTGCCCAGGGTCACAAGGAGCAGCGTGGGTTTGAACCCACAACCCCAGGGTGCTGCGGCTGTAGCTTTAACCACTGCGCCACACACTTCCCTAGGTACAACTTAAGATAAATTTTAACTGGGCTTTTTTTCTGTTGACTAGTGAGTTACATTGGTAATAAAAAAAATTTCTCTTGCCAGTTGATGTGATATATCTAATAGCTAAGCAAGCTAATTCCATCTATTTCTGCCCATCCTCCAAGGACTTTGCAGTGAAACTGCTTGCAAAGGCATAATTAATTTATACTCTGTACATGAGGAAGAAAGCTGAGGGTAAGCATTAATAGTTAACTAGCTGAACCATTATAGTGATTATTTAAATATCCATAACAGAGATAACACACTGACCTTCAAGCTCATATGAACATAAAGTATGATAGCAGATAAGTCCTGTAAGGTTTATCCAGATTACTTAATTTACATCTAAGTGAATGCCATAGGCCCATCTGTGACTTTCCTTCTATACAACGAAGGATCATCTGTGTTTTTCATAAGTATAGAAGTGGAAAAATAATACACGATATCACAAACAAATTCCCACGAAATATCACTTCAATATTGATGTCATAGCATTTACAGTATATAGAATCTACTAGAGCTGCTATATATACAGAGGGTGGTTTGAAATGTTTGGTAAAATAAGCAAATTACACAACGTAGTCTCCATCAAGGGCTATTCACTTAGGCCCTCTTTTACTTTTTAATAATAATAATAACAGTTTATATACCGCAGGACCGTGAAGTTCTATGCGGTTTACAATGATTAAAAGATGTTACAGACTGAGTGGAATTAACAAAGTTCAGAGTTAGTGATTATCAGTTCTAAAGATCATTTGTTGAGGATTAAGATTGTATAGGTCAGTTACCTAAGTACTTCAGGAACAGATGTGTTTTTAGGCGTTTCCTGAATTCCCTATAAGTGGTAGGCACAAACAGTTGTTCCAGGTCTTTACCCCATAATGCTGCTTGATGTGAGAAAAGATGTTGGTGATGACTTTTAAATTTACATCCTCTAACCCAGGGGTCTCAAAGTCCCTCCTTGAGGGCCACAATCCAGTCGGGTTTTCGGGATTTCCCCAATGAATATGCATGACATCTATGTGTATGCACTGCTTTCAATGCATATTCATTGAGGAAATCCTGAAAACCCGACTGGATTGCGGCCCTCAAGGAGGGACTTTGAGATCCCTGCTCTAACTGGTGGAGAAACAAAGTTCGAATGTGAGCTTCTCCTATGTCTGTTGGTTGTGAAAGAGAAAAGGTCTGTTTACTAAGGTGCGCTAATTGATTTAGCACGCGCTAAACGCTAACACGTGTATGTTAGTCTATTAGCGCGTACTAATCGGTTAGCGCACCTTAGTAAAAGAGGGGGTAAGGGGTCCTTTTACTAAGGTGCGCTACTTGATTTAGCGCGCGCTAAATGCTAATGTGTGTATGTTAGTCTATTAGCGCGTGCTAATCGGTTAGCGCACCTTGGTAAAAGAGGGGGTAAGGGGTTCTTTTACTAAGGTGCGCTAATTGATTTAGCGCGCACTAAGCGCTAATGCGTGTATGTTAGTCTATTAGCGCGTGCTAATCGGTTAGCACACCTTAGTAAAAGAGGGGCTAAGGGGTCCTTTTACTAAGGTGTGCTAGTGCGTCTTAGCGTGCGCTAAACGCTAACACATCCATTATATCCTATGAATGCGTTGGCACGCATTAGCATTTAGCACATACTAATTTTTAGCGAGCACTGAGACGCACTAGCGCGCCTCAGTAAAAGGCCCCCTCAGTTCAGTGAGTTTCAAGTTTTTTCCTATCGTAGGAAAAATAGGTTTTGTCAAACTCTGTGAAATACTCATTGACAGCATCAATGACTTAATGGACTGCGGTGCCAACTCTTGGAAGTTTACCAAACTTTTCAAACCACCCTATATATCAGTGTTCTGCATGCACAAAAAATAATGGCCCCCCTTTTATGAAGCCGCCTGAGGATTTTTTTTAATCACCAGCCAAGGCGGTAAAAACTCTGACGCTCATAGGAATTCTATGAGTGTCGGCGCTTTTACCGCTGCGGCCGGTGATTAAAAAAAAGCCTAATGTGGATCCTCAGAGGCTGGTATGGGGAAGGAACAAGATGGCGGTGGCGTGCTAGCAGTCAGTGGAAGTGCTCAGTCTTATCTTTTGCCTTTACTTCTTTTTTCTGGGTTCCGACTGCGCCAGCGTTTCGGGACCATGCCTCATAGCAAACGTTATCCGGCTGGACTTTTCCACAGCCGGACAAATGCAGATGGACCGCTTCCTGACGAGCTCACCGGCCGTTTTAGGAGGGGGAATCCCTGCTGTAGTTCTGGTGGAAGGAGATACCAGAGCCGTGGGGTTTGAGACATCGCTTCCCCCCCCCCCCCCCAGCAGCACAATCGCCGCCAAACCCGGCAATGGAAGGCGTAGGCGGTGTGAGTCCTGAAAAGCCAATAAGCCCGACGAGCTCACACGAAGGAGGGCACCAGGCAAACCAAGATGCCGAGTCAACTACCTATCGAGGAGCAGAGATTGCCAACTCCTCACAGATGGCGACACTTCTAAACATATGGAGAGTGCTCCAGAAGTTGGAAGATGCCTCTACAAAATCTGCAGGAGACATGCTGAATGTTGTGAGTAAACTCGATGATTTGACTACTTCGATTCAAAATAGTAAGACAGAAGCGAATATAAAAATTGAAAAAGAGATCAGGTTGGGAAGACTGGATGGACCATTCGGGTCTTTATCTGCCGTCATCTACTATGTTACTATGTTTCTTCAACTGTGGTAAAAGATAGACTTTTTCTTTAAAGGAAAATTGAACTGGAGAATTATAACAGGTGCCTTAATTTGCGTATATTGAATTTTCCTAAAGTTGCTCTCGCTACACCAATTAAAACTTTTTAAAAAATATTTGAGAGAGAATTTGAAATTCTCCTCTGAACTCTTGCCACCAGTACATAAAATGTACTACTTTGCCTAGGAATTCAGAAAAGTTGCCTCCTAATCAACTTGATAATCCTCAATCGATGGACATAAATAATATGACAGGGATACTAGAAAGCTCCCAGGAAGAAATTGAATACCGTGGAACGTTGATAATTCCCTTCGCGTTTGAGCAGGCCTTGAATGCAATTATGAAGGCTTTCTTTCAATCTTCACAGAGTCTCTTTATGGGTCAAAAAATTTGGATATACCCAGATGTTACAAAGGATACTGAAGACCGCAGAAAGTTGTTTTTAGTTAAGCGGGATGAAGTATTAAAAATGGGAGCCACATTCCTACTTAGTTACCCCTGTAAGGCCTCTTAAGATATGCTGGGACTAAGTATGTCTTTTTTTGTGGCAGAACAGCTTCGACACTTCTTGGACACAAAGAAAGTTCCTACTTAAAAACAAGCTCCGAGCCACATAGGGAGGAGCGAAGACAAATCGGCCAAAGCCTTGGGGCCAATCGGCTAGGGGTAGGGGGGGGGGAGGAGGGCAGGATAGATTAGGGGTGAGCGGAGGGGAGGTCGCCCCTCTCGATCCAGCATCACATGAGGCCGACGCGGCTTCCCTTCCGCTCACCCATTGCAGCAGCAATGTGTTTGCCTCTCGCCTTGCTGGAGCGCTTCCGCGGAGCTAGAGGCTGGCGGGGCGTCCTTGGGGTGCCTCCGGCTCCAGTGTCCTGTGGCCGAGTGTGGCTGGGACGTTGGGCCGCTGCACACGCGGCCAGGGGCAGTCACCGACCCATGGAGAGCGGAGGGGAGATGGCGGGAGACCATTTCAACGTGTCTCCTAGTTAGCGGGTGTGTCTCCCCCACGGACGTTGCCGGCTCGCTCTGCTCCCGGCGTGCACTCACGCCTACGGAGTCACGCGCAGCGCGAGTCGCGTCGCACCCCCCCAACTCTCCCTTGTTGTTCCGCGGCCATGTGAAAGTGCTGCAGAAAATTTAGGTCGTGTGTCATGGTAAGCCTTTGCTTCAGATTTATGTTATGATTTGTTTAAATTAATGGAGACCTCCTTGTCTCATTGATTTCTTGTTCCCCACTAGTCTTAATAGAGGTCTAAGAAGGAGTTTTAATAATTATTATGAAAATGAATAAGGATTTCCCCTTTTTCAGTTTTTCCTATATTGTTCTTTAATACTTTATGGTTTAATTAACTGTTTTCCTTGGGTGTTTAAAATGATACTCCGTATTGCTGTAACAAGTGGATTATTATATATTTGATTTGAAATTTATAAAATAAATAAGGCCTAATGTGGTTTCATAAAAGGGGGGTGAGGGGGTATTTTTTTAAGGAAGGAAAAGACCCCACTCTAATTGTTTAGGGCAGTGATTCCCAACCCTGTCCTGGAGGAACACCAGGCCAATCGGGTTTTCAGGCTAGCCCTAATGAATATGCATGAGAGAGATTTGCATATGATGGAAGTGATAGGCATGCAAATTTGCTTCATGCATATTCATTAGGGCTAGCCTGAAAACCCAATTGGCCTGGTGTTCCTCCAGGACAGGGTTGGGAACCACTGGTTTAGGGCTCCTTTTATCAAACCAAGATAGAGCTTTTTACCGAGGGCCACTGAATTTATACAATTAGACTGAGACCCTGAGCTCTTTTCCTTCTTTAAAAAAATATTTTTTGTACATTTAGAAGAAAACTCATGCATTTAGCAGCTTTATGAGATTCTATATAAATATTCAATCTAAACGTGCATATCTCAGCTTTTTAAAATTGGGATTTAGACATCTATACAACATCTAAATCAGGGATCTCAAAGTCCCTCCTTGAGGACCGCAATCCAGTCGGGTTTTCAGGATTTCCCCAATGAATATGCTTTGAAAGCAGTGCATGCACATAGATCTCATGCATATTCATTGGGGAAATCCTGAAAACCCGACTGGATTGCGGCCCTCAAGGAGGGACTTTGAGACCCCTGATCTAAATACAGGACTCCTAAAATAAACATCTAAATACAGGACTCCTAAAACAACCACCTTATTAATATTCAAGACTCATCCAAATTGGAAACTTAAAAAATAAAAATTAAAAAAAAATTCCAGCAATAGTTGTTTGGCAGCCTCATAAAATACAGACACACACATCCTGTGTTAAAAGTAAATGAATCAGAGCTCATTTTGCACTGACCTGAGGAAGGATTTATAGTCCTTGAAAGCTAATCGCAAATGTTTTCATTTAGTCAGATAAAAAAGTGTATCAGATGTAACTTCCATTTTGACCTTTATTTCCATGTAATAAAAGAAATCTTTTCATTCCTTGAGGCAGATGTTTCAAAGTTCCCCCAAGATGTCAGGAACTTGCTGTAGTTTTAATTTCCAAAGTTAGAACAATTGTGACAAAAAAAAACAACCCAACAACAACCAAGAATCACTTATGAGAATTCCAGCACTTAAAAACTGGACTCAATAGGCTGCAGAATCTTCTTTCTCGGGGATGATTTAAATATGCAACTGTAGTTTTTCCTGTCTCTCTGTTAGTAAATCATTCCCCCCTCCCCATCCCATTTTTTTCCTCTTGACATGATCGAGACGTTCAAATATGTCACGGGCCGTATCGAGGTGGAAGAGGGATCTCTTTTTCCTTAAAGGACCCACGGCAACAAGAGGGCATCCGTTGAAATTCAGGGGTGGGAAATTTCATGGTGACACCAGAAAATATTTCTTCACCAAAAGGGTGGTTGACCGCTGGAATAATCTTCCACAACAGGTAATTAAGGCAAGCAGCATGCCAGATTTTAAGAAAAGATGGGATTGGCATGTGGGATCTCTTCATGGAGGTAGTTAGGGGGTGGGCCATTAGTGTGGGCAGACTAGATGGGCCGTGGCCCTTTTCTGCCGTCATTTTCTATGTTTCTATGACTGTTTAGCATTGCGGTAATATCCCTATTGATTGGATGAAACCCACTTTTGTGGTATCTCCCTTCTAACTGAAAGTAGATCCGATAGATTACTGATTTCCGACTGGCTTTCACTCAGGAAGCAATCAAAATGTTGTGAGACTAAACCTTAAAATAGAAGCTCTAGAATGGATAGGGAAACAGACATTCAGACTAGAGAATGACACGGTGACAAAATTCATCACCGTTCCCGTCCCCGCGGATAACTGCGGTAAACAATCTTCATGTCATTCTTTAAGGAGAGAGGGAAGAATCAGAGTATGAATGGCCACAACCACTGACACGCAAGCTTTGCTTTGAAGAATGCTGGTGTAGAAGGACTGAGGTTGAAACAAACACTACAGAATGACAGTCTCTGGTATCCAGAGCAGATATTGTGATGTCATAATACTTCATTCCACCAGTGCCTAAGAACCAATCACATCAGTGATATCACAATGGCTTCATTATCCTTGGCTCCCATAAGAATCAGAGTATGAATGGCCACAACCACTGACCCTTAGGCTTTGCTTTGAAGAATGCTGGTGTAGAAGGACTGAGGCTGAAATAGACACTAAAAAATGACATGGGATTATTTCCCGCGGTTATCCACGGGGACGGGAACGGTGATGAATTTTGTCACCGTGTCATTCTCTAATTCAGACCAAGGGTTACCAGATTTTACATCAGTAAAATCCAGCCCCCTAGATCCACCCCCTAGGCCCGCCCAGTTCTACCGATCCCTACCCCGTTATCCCCCAGATCTATCCCCAGCCCTGCCCCCGCCGCCTGCTTGTCGGGCAGGAAGACATCCGCGCGTGTACGGATGCGACACAATGACATCATGTGCCTGCGTGCGCGTGATGTTACCGCGTTGCACCTGCGCACGCGTGGATCTCCCCCCCCCCTCCCAACATGATTTATTTTCAAAACGCAGACAAAGCTCTGGGTTTTGAAAAGTTATCCGGACCCCCGGACATGTCCTCAAAAGGAAGACGTGTCCGGGGAAATCCAGATGGCTGGTAACCCTATTCAAACCCAACATCAACCATACACAGGTCATAACCAGAAATAAATGGCACTAAAAAGACACATTCCAAACCTGCAAATCACACATCACCACTGGATGGATTAAGGCATGACTTCCCTTTACTCCCTCTGTAATCACTGACCTCCTTCTACCGCTCAAAGATGTTAAAGAAATAGCGTATACCAGGGATCTCAAAGTCCCTCCTTGAGGGCTGCAATCCAGTCGGGTTTTCAGATTTCCCCAATGAATATGCATTGAAAGCAGTGCACGCACATAGATCTCATGCATATTCATTGGGGAAATCCTGAAAACCCGACTGGATTGCGGCCCTCAAGGAGGTACTTTGAGATCCCTGGTGTATACCATTAAAACAATAAAAATCCAAGGGACAAAAGCACAAATAAAGCCTTTGGATGGAGGAGAGGCACAGCACTCTTTTTATTTATTTCGATTTCTATCCCGTTCTCCCAGAAACTCAGAACGGGTTACCAGTAGACATTCACAATCGTTTGCAAACAGACTAGTCATGATAACAAACAGGTTACAGTAGACAATAACGGAGTTTATTCTAGAGACCAGACTGGTCATTGCGAAGAGTACTAGGAGAAGTATATTGAGGAGGCAGTTTTTAATGGCCCGATTGGCGGAAGAGGAAGGTCTCTACTGCTCTGCGGAAGGTCGTTAGTGAGTCTAGCGACCTGATCTGTGTGGGTAGTCGGTTCCATAGCTGAGGTAGGAAATGGCTGTAGGATCGTCTGTACGCCGTACTCTTTCGGAGGGATCTCCCTGTGGGAATGCTGAGTCTTTGTTCTGCTTTGGAGTAGAGGGGGTGGTTAGGGGTCTATAGGCGTAGCTTGAATGCTTTTTCTCTCTTTCTCTTTCCATTTCTCTTTCTCTTTCTCTCTTTCTGTCACTCTCTCTCTTTCCCTTTCTCTCTTTCCGTCTGTTTTTCTGTCTTTGCCTACTGTAACCTATTTGTTGTCATGACTAGTCTGTTTTCTCTCTCTCTCTTTCTTTCTCTTTATTTTATTTATTTATTTCGATTTCTATCCCGTTCTCCCAGAAGCTCAGAACGGGTTACAAGTAGACATTCGCAATCATTTGAAAACAGACTAGTCATGACAACAAATAGGTTACAGTAGACAATAACGGAGCTTATTCTAGAGACCAGACTGGTCTTAGTGAAGAATACTAGGAGAAGTATATTGAGGAGGCAGTTTTTAAAGGCCCGATTGGCGAAAGAGGAAGGTCATTAGTGAGTCTAGCAACCTGAGTAGTCGGTTCCGTAGCTGAGGTAGGAAATGGCTGTAGGATCCTTTGTACGCCGTACTCATTCGGAGGGATCTCTCTGCGGGAATGCTGAATCTTTGTTCCGCTTTACAGCGGAGGGGGCACTTAGGGGTGTATAGGCGTAGCTTGGATGCTATGTAGGCTGTGGGTTTTTTTGGCAGAATCTCTTGTGTGTCATGACCAGGGCTTTGAAGATGCCATCGCTTTTTGACTGGTAACCAGTGAGCTGCATAGAGCGCTGGAGTAATGGGGTCATGGTATCTGAGGTTGTATAGTAGACTGACCACCCAGATGTCCCAGCAGAATGGTGGACCCTAGAAGTCATTACAGTGGACGTCACATAATAGGTCCTAGGTACATATCTCACTGTTATCCCCCCTCCCCCCAACAGTGTATAGGGAGCCCTCTAAAATGCACTCACAATCTACTGTACCCAACTATATACCTCCCCGCTAGCCCTTAGCCCTTCAGGTGTCACCTATGTCAGTACAGTTTGGCCCTCTTCTACTGAGGTGCCCTAACTGATTAGTGTACGCTAATCGATTTAGCGTGCATTAAAACGCTAACGCATGCATGTTAGTCTATGGACGTGTTAACGTTTAGTAAAAGAGGGGGTACGTTTTGGGTGAATTTTGGTGGACTCACATGCTCTACCTCAAATATACTAGTTAGAGTAGGATATGGGACTGGGTCCCCTTCTCTGCAGCCCATGGCACCGACACCGACACCGACACCAGGCTATTGCAGAGACCTGCTTGCTGCTTTAATAGGACTGGGTATAACATCTGTCATGCAGGCTGGTATGTATTATTTCATGCACATCTTTGAGGGGTCAGAGAGGTCAGTAAGCACTGGGGGAGTAAGGGTGGGGGGGTCTATGCCTGGTTCATAGTCAGATGTGCGCAAGACATAAGCGTGCGGACAAATGGGAGCAGACAAGTGAGTGACATCACTTCCTGGACCTGCATATAGGAAGTGATGTCAGAGGAAGAGCCGACGCTGGCACGAGCAGCAGGTTTGGGTTGCTGCTCACGCTGGGAACATTAAAAGAGGTACGGGGGAAGAGAAGGGACACACGCGCGTGGCAGGACTGGGCGGGGAAGGAGCGGGTGGAGGTGCGGAGAAGAGGGCGGGGAGGGTGCCACCGCTGCAGGCGCCTCTCAGACTGGCTGCGCCACTGAATCTACCTGGGAGAAATAAAAAGATATTATGTAGTTGGCATTTTCCCCTAAAAAACAATGATGAAGCACATTGTCTAAGCTGATTCTCAAGGACAAAAGGAAATCCATAAATTAATATTTTATAAATTAAGTGTTGCCAGCATGTACATGAAAGACAGCCATCTGCTGAATCTTATGTCAGGTATATTGTTAACTGACAGGATAAAGTACAAAGCCTGTGACACACTTATTTTGATAGAACCTTTAGTTATTAATAATTCTTTTTTCTTTTTTTTTTTTTTTTTTAGAAAACAAAATCTTAAGTGCTCAGGGGAATGATTCTTCTGGAAAACGTTTGAACTCGTTCGTTTTCTCAGATGAAGAGGCAGAAGATGTGGCAGGGCCGCTGTGCCTGAAACTTGTCCTGGGCCTGTAACTCTGATGATGAAAGCTTGGAAGCCGAAGAAAAGGCCGACGCAGAAAGTGATGATTTAAATAGGGGAATCTGTCATCTTCACAGCCACCGAGGGCTTCTGCTTATTTTGCTCTGATTTTTGTTAAGAGCTATGTTTAGTTGTTGTTGGGGGTTTTTTGGGGGGGGTGTTCCTCCGCACAGAAAAAGTATATTTTGTATAGATCTACTCGGAAAGTCAACCTAATGATTTTTACTCCTGTATGCGCGATAAACATGTCTTTATATAGGTGTTTTAAAAAAATAGTGCAGTAATCAGATGGGGATTGTCGGTCCCCTATCTGTTTCTCGCCTCGATTACTCTGCTTTGTGCTGCACAATGAGCTGAAATGTTGAAGCAGAAAATAGTCAATAGCAGTTGCTCTCAGTTAGTGCAATTAAACTCTGTTTCAGCGCATTGACTTCTCCTGCATTTTTTTATTTGAACTAATTTGATGCTGTTTTGGCTTGTTCAAAGGTGCTTGATGGATAGACAGTAAAAGAAGCCTACGGCAGAAAGGAACAAGCTATAAAATCATACTTTTAACATTGAAAACACTTCGTAACAACCATCCAGAATCCTTAAACGGTTTTTATAATTCCCTACACCCCACTGAGATCACAATCACAAAATCTCTTAACGGTTCCATCTCTCCGCTATACGAACAAACGTTTCCGTCACAGCCCCACCTCTTTGGAACTCATTGCCCCCGGAACTACGGGATGAACCCATGCTAGATCGTTTCAAATGAAAATGAAAAACGTTTCTTTTGAAAGATGCGTTCAACCTCCAACGCACTTCCCTCATGAAACGTTATCTTAATTTCTGCTTTGGTTATCAGAATGGATCCCCCTTCCTTTTGTATGTCCCCTATATGGCTCTTTCCTATTTTATAATGTACTTCGCTACCTTAATCCTATTTTTCAGAAGGTTCTGTATGTTTTAATATATGTTACCCTATTTTTATTATGTACAAATTGCTTAGAAGACTGATAGGCGGTATACAAATTTTTATTAAACTTGCATCTTCTTCTGACTCTGGGCAAGTCACTTAACGCATCATTGTCCCATGTAAACTGCTTTGATTGTACAAATCACACAGAAGACAGTATATCAAGCCGCATCCCCTTTAAACAAACTCAGCATGTAACTTTTAGTGCCAACTTTATAGAATTCCTTCCATAGTGGTAGAAGCCAGTTGTTCTCCAGATAATTTTGTAAATGGATGCCAACCCTCGCCAGCTAACCTTGGACGATAACATATTTTTAAAAATCCTGCACACAGACTTTGCTGCCAAGAGTGCAAGAGTACCACTTCTTTTTATCTTTTTTGGTTTGGAAATAGCATCCATGCATAGTCCAAGTCCTCGTACAATCAATTAAGCATACAACAATATAAAATTCGGACAAAATTCAGTTCCAAGGACAGAGATCAAAATCCAAAATGTTTTTGAAGAAGCCAAGTTTTCACTGAGCTTTGAAACCTCGCATAATCCGTTGCTGGTCTAGTTCCCAGAGGTAGAGCGTTCCAAAATTCTGCTCCTCTTCCAAGCAGAGTCATATTAAATGTCTTTTTCAAACAACATACTGAGAGGAGGGGGGGAGGGGGGTAGATTTTCACTCTAATATCATTCAAAGATCTAAGAGCCAGACATGAAGGGCGGAATTCAGTGCCATCGGTACAGCTAAGTAGCACTGCAAGGACAGTCTGTAAGAATTTCTAGCTATATTATCCTCCAAGTTATATAACTTTACTCCCAAATCCTATATAATGTGATCAAAGTTGTGTGTGTAAATCTGTGCGCAGTGCTGATTTGTACATGCAACTTAATTGGTTAACAAATCAATCAACGCTGATGATTGCCAATTAGTAAGGAATTATTGGTGCTAATTAGAATTGACAGCACCACTTTCTAAGTGTATTCTGTAAAGTGATGTGCATAAATTCTATTGTACAGATTTTAAAAGGGGGCAGGGCCAGGGGAGGGGCATGAGTAGGTGATGGTCATTCCTAGGGTTACCAGTCATCCAGATTTACTTTGAAGGAAAGGCAGGAGAGGGGAGATATAACAGAGATGTTTAAATACTTACTTAATGTAAATTCTCATGAATTGAGTCTCTTTCATTTGAAAGGAAACTCTGCAATGAGAGGGCATAGGATGAGGTTAAGAGGTGATAGGCTCCGGGGTAATCTGAGGAAATACTTTCTTACAGAAAGGGTGCGAGATGCGTACAACAGTCTCCCGGAAGAGGTGGTGGAGTCAGACTGTGTCTGAATTCAAGAGGGCCTGGGATCTGTAGGAGAGAGAAAAAGATAATGGTTACTGCGAATGGGCAGACTGGATGGGCCATTTGGCCTTTATCTGCCATCATGTCACAATGTTTCTATAACTATAAAGTTCCATGACATCACAATGCAGGTGTAAAGATCCTCAGCCAATAGGGAAAGGAGACTGGATGGGCCATTTGGCCTTTATCTGCCATCATGTTACAATGTTTCTATAATGAATTTACTAGTAGGGAGAAAATCACTAAGATTCTGTGATGAAAGTAATAATATTCTTTATTGAATCACAGCTCTTTATTTTGTTTTTAGCTATCAAGCTAATATATTAAAATCAAACGTTTATCATTCTCAGCAAAATAATGATTCAGTTTCCAATAACGCTGCAACTAATCATATGATTAGATGATATATCACAATGTCTAAAAAATCCAGCCTTTTACCGCACCCATGGCGGAACAAGTGTAAAAGTCAATAGCAGCGTCAATGGATTGTGCAATAGTCCAAATTGTGCAAAGGATTTTTTATATAATGTGCTGAAGTGCTCTTAAAGTGCTAGATAAAGTGCCATGTGCTTTTTATTTCAATGCCTGGCCCCCCGACCCAGGTTTCGTTTTCTTCGTCAGGAGGGGTCTAGGTAAAAGCAAACTAACATTAAAAACATTACAGCAATCAATCAAATACACATTCAATATTATAACTGAACCTCACCAATCATCTATCAAATATCAAAACTTCTCTATTATCAATGTAAAGGTTGTTAAACATACCTTCTCAGGCAAGCTACATCGGGGAACTACACCGGAAGAGGAACTGGCTAAAGTCGCTCAAACTTCCGGATTTAAATACATACGCACACATTAATACACCCGGCTGGTTGAAGTGCTGCAATTAAAGCAGCGGAAATGGCGTTATATCCGAGGGCACCACACATACACCTACATATTTAACCACTCGATTTCTGAGTTTAAACCGTTAGGAGATAAGGTATTCCAATTGTAAATGAAACGCTGTTCTTTCTGCAATAAAAGTTTACATATATCTCCTTCATATTGATCGATGTGGATAAGCACTGTATATTTAAGATCTTGTAACAAATGATCCTCCCTCAACCAGTGATCCACCAGGGGGGCGGACTCTCTGCCCCTGCGGATATTGCTGAGATGTTCAACAATACGAGTTTTAATTTTTCTGCTGGTTTGACCAATATACAATAAACCGCAGGGGCAGATCACGCAGTACACAACTCCCTGGGAATCACAGTTGGTGCCCGTAGTGAGATCAAATTTCTTACCCTGTGAATTTGGAATAAATATGAAGGGTTGACCCCATATAAAGTTACAAGTGCTACAATGACCACAGGATTTGTGAGCTGACAATCTTTGTCTGCAATAAGGTCGCCTCCTGTATCTAAGCTTTTCACCCAAGTTACTAGCCCTAGTGAAGGCCAATTTAGGTTTATCCCTAAATGAAGAATGGTATTGAACAATGGGCCAATATTTTAAAATTATTTTCTTAATAGCATTACTATTACTAGTAAATGGTAAAACACACACCGTATGAGAGTCATTATCCTTCTCTGTTGGTCGCCTAAGCCAAGAGCGATGACAGTTCTTGGCTCGCTTCCACGCTCTTTTGATAATTTTTTTAGGATGACCACGTTCAACAAATTTGTAATACAAATCCTTAGCTTGATTATTAAATTCAGTTTCATCTGAACAAATTTGGCGTATGCAAAGAAATTGGCTCACTGGAATGCTATTCTTAAGTGAACGAGGGTGAAAGCTTTGATACTGGAGGAGAGCATTGCGGTCAGATGGTTTTCTGTGTAGACTGGTGGAGATAGCCTGATCATGAATATAAAGACTGATATCTAAAAATGATATACGGGCCCTATCCTTCTTATACGTAAATCTGATGTTAGGGTCCCTCTGATTGATTTCAATAAGAAACTCATCAAGCTCCTCCTCTCCACCAGTCCACACAAAAAACACATCATCAATAAAACGCCTCCAGCATCTTACGTACAGAAATGGCTGGAACTGTACACAAACGTCTCCTCAAAGTTGGACATGTATAGGCAGGCAATAGTGGGGGCAACTGCTGCCCCCATTGCTACCCCCTTAGTTTGTAAATAAAGAGTATTTTCAAACTTGAAGTAGTTGTTGAAAATAACCACTTCAGCCAATTGTAAAAGAAAATGTTTTTTAGACTCTGTTATGTCCAATTTAGAAGATGCAGTTTCTACAACTGTCATAGCTGCCTGCTGGGGGACGTTTGTGTACAGTGCCATGACATCAGTGCCAACTTCCGGTGTAGTTCCCCGATGTAGCTTGCCTGAGAAGGTATGTTTAACAACCTTTACATTGATAATAGAGAAGTTTTGATATTTGATAGATGATTGGTGAGATTCAGTTATAATATTGAATGTGTATTTGATTGATTGCTGTAATGTTTTTAATGTTAGTTTGCTTTTACCTAGACCCCTCCTGACGAAGAAAACGAAACCTGGGTCGGGGGGCCAGGCATTGAAATAAAAAGCACATGGCACTTTATCTAGCACTTTAAGAGCACTTCAGCACATTATATAAAAAATCCTTTGCACAATTTGGACTATTGCACAATCCATTGACGCTGCTATTGACTTTTACACTTGTTCCGCCATGGGTGCGGTAAAAGGCTGGATTTTTTAGACATTGTGATATATCATCTAATCATATGATTAGTTGCAGCGTTATTGGAAACTGAATCATTATTTTGCTGAGAATGATAAACGTTTGATTTTAATATATTAGCTTGATAGCTAAAAACAAAATAAAGAGCTGTGATTCAATAAAGAATACAATGTTTCTATAACCATAAAGTTCTATGACCAAACCCGGCACTTTGACCAGGTTTTGAAAAGCTTCCATCCCGGGTCCGCATCGGGAGGGCATCTGTGCAAGCGCAGATGCAACACGGTGATGTCACGTGCATGGGCGTGATGTCATTGCATTGCATCTGTGCATGCGCAGATGCCCTTCCGACGCGATCCCAAGGATCAGAACAGGTTGAGGGGGGTGGGGCGAAGCTGGGGCGCAATGGAGAGTGACATGGGCATAATAGGGCGGGGTTGGGTAGAACTATGCAGGCCTGGGGGCAGGGCTATGGGTCCAGATTTTACAGGAGTAAAATCTGGTAACCCTTGTCATTCCTACAAGTTAGGTGCACTATTATAGAATACAGTACTCCCCCGAAATTTGCAATTTTTCACCTGTGAAAAGGCAGGGGAGGCAAGAGAGGGCAGCTGGAGCGCCTGCGGGTGAAGAAAATCACTCGCGGTCTGCTCCAACCGTCTCTTCCTGTAGTAAAGTCAGGCTACACCAATCAGGAGCTGCTTTGACACGCATTTTTCCTTATCTGTCCTGGTGGGGCAATGGGGGATTAAGTGACTTGCCCAGGGTCACAAGAGATTTGAACCCCCAACCTCAGGGTGCTGATGAAGTAGCTCTAACCATTTAGACTACCAGGACAGATATGGAATATATTTAGAGCACCTACTTACTATTCAATGTGTTGTAAACCAAATTGGTATTTGCAGAAAAAAGGTAGTACAGTATATTAAAGACTAGTCTTTAAGCCCGTTACATTAACGGGTGCTAGAATATATGTTTGTCTGTCTTTCTTTATTTCTGTCTCTCTCTGCCGCTGTCTCTTTCTTCTTTTCTTTCTGTCTGCCTCCCTCCCACTATCTGTCTTTCTTTCTATCTGTTTCTCTTCCTGCCCCCCATGCAGCAGCATTTCTCTCCCCCCCTCCACTTCCCTGTGCAGTAGCTACATCAGCATTCCCTCCCCCTACATTTCCCTGTGCAGCAGCATTTCCCTCCCACCCACTTCCCTGTGCAGCATTTTCCTCTCCCCCCCCCCCCCCCCCCCCACTTCCCTGTGGTCTCTCTGTCTGTGTTTGTTTTGGTGTTTGTCTCTTTGCCTGCTGTATGTGTGTTTTTTTTTTTTCTGTGTGTGTCTCTCTCCTATTTCTTCGTTTCTTTCAATCTTTCTCTATTGCTCCTGTCTCTCTCTCCTTTGTCCTTCTGTGTGTGGGGTTTTTTTTTTCCTGTTTGTCTGTCTCTCAAGTAATTTTTTTTTTTTTTTCTGTGTGTCTCCTTGTCCATTGGTGTTTGTCTTTTTGAATCAGTATCTGTAGCCCCCTTCTTCTTTGTGTGAAGATGTCTCTCACCTACCTTTTTTTTTGTAATAACGGAAGTTGCACAGAGTAAGTTGTTTGTAGTAAATTGGCAGAGTATAAATGGTAGAAAGTATGAAATAGGTACAGAGTGACTTGTGTAGGTCAAACTGCCACTTGACACTCATTTAAATGCAAAAGTTTGCACGTCGAACACGCCTATTCATTTGATCTATGGAACTGGATAAGGGCTCCTTCATATTTAACCATCGGAATGGGGCACGTTGTGATCTCCAGGGACTGTTCTGATCTATACAATAAAAGTTCATTTTTTAGTTCAAAGCAGACGCCGCAGCTCCTCTCTCAATCCCCGCTTGGTGTGGTTCGAGAGAGGAGCCGCGGTGGCGGTTTTGAGCTAAAAAATGAACTTTGTCTAAATTGGATAAGGGCTCACAGTGGGCGAGCTCACATGTTCGCCTTCTCCCAGACCGGCTGCAGGCCTCAGCCGCCTGCGAGCGCCAGCTCAATTGCCTCTTCCAAGCCGAGCTGCGAGTGTGGTGCCGAAGTTTATTTTTAATTTTGAATGTGCCATGGCGGCTCCCCTCACCATCGCCGCCTTCCTCGGAATCCTTGCAGCGGCGCAAGGTGGAGAGCAGGGAGGCTTGTCTGGCGCGCATGCGCACTCTGCTGGCTCACATCCCGACAGATCAGATCTCAGGGAACACGCGGTCAGAGTGTGGTCCTTATGTTATCATTTGAGGGCTGAAGTGCTGGATTAAACACATACATTTGTGCCTGCCACAGAGACAGGGTTAAGTGGGTGCACCCAAATGCTAACTTATACCAGTATTCCATAATGGAATCTCGACACCCAGATGCTGTTCTAGAATTCTAACTCAGCATGCCGCAGTTCGGTGGCTAACCTTTGGCGACCCTTGCAAAAATTGCCCCATCTGTATGGTGCTGCTGAAAATTCATGGACGAAAGAGGAAAACTATCTACTACTGCCCAGATCTCTCTTATCTTCCGGATTAAGACTGTATCCCTCCCGTGAAAAGCCGTATCTCAAACCCAGACAAATGCAAGGAAGCCTCGTGCCTCTAAAAAAAATGAAGTTAGCTGGGCATGTCAGCCTCGAGAAACAAAGAGATTTTTAGTTGAAGTAGGCAGGAAATACGACTAAAGCTGAAAATTCATTTCGATGATCCCTAGGAATCTTTTAAAGTTTCTTATCTGAAATGCCACCTAGGCCACTAAGTCATCCAAACCACATTTCTCTGCAGGTAGCAAAAACTGTCAGCAGTTAGAAAACAGATAGAAATAATCCCTGTGTCCAGAGTTGACAGCTAAGATATTAACAGCTTCAGCAGAATAGTTTTACTCCATGGAAGGCAAAACGGGGGAGAAAGACGGATGCACAAAATATTTTCATTAATGTTTTTCAGTACCCAGACAATGGTGTCTATAAACGGTGATGGGACTAAAGTGCACAGGACAATCGCATGCGGACAAATGAGCACAGACAAATGCGCGCAGGAAGTCAAGACGCCGAATTAAAAATTAAATTTAAAGAACTCTGAGAGTGTGTGTGTGGGGGTAATCCCCCCACTTTACTTAGAAGTGTTGGCGCTGCCCTTGGGGGGGAGGGGGGAACCCACACACACACTTATAGAGGAAACTGTAATTTGTCTCTAGAATAGGGAAAAATTACACTTTCCTCTGGAATGGGGGGGGGGTTCCCCCCCCAAGCCCCACCCTCAGTGCGCTTTATATTTAACTTTTAATCCGGTGTGCTGACATCCTGCGTGCATCTGTCTGTGCCCATTTCTCCAAGCACGATTGTCCCACGCACTTTCATCTATGAACCCTATAAACATAGAAGCCGATATTCCGAAGCACCTAAAGTATTCCCTGGTGAATATATGACTTCTACTCATATATCCATAGATTTGTAAAATTTATACAGACAATATTGGCCCTAAAGTTTGACTAAACAGCCTGATACAATCCAAATATGAAAGGGGAAGAGGGAAGGCTGAAAAAACTTCTCCTTTTTGTAACAATATTCAGCCCCTGCCCAAATGCTTTAGAGCAGGGGTGTCCAACCTGCGGCCCTGTGAAGTATTTTGTGCAGCCCTAGTCGAGAGCGATGCAGCATTTTCCTCTGCTGCTCCTGGGTGTTTACCGTCTTGCCGGCTCCCTCCTCTGTCTTGCTGCAGCGTTTGCGCGGCCCCAGAAACATTTTTTTTCGGCCAATGTGGCCCAGGGAAGCCAAAAGGTCGGACACCCCTGCTTTAGAGCGTTTATTTTAGAAGCTCTATTCCTGCTTTTGACATCTGGAAATTGCCAGTTAGATGTCCATTTTGCACAGATGTCCAAATCCTGATATTATAAAGCCAGGATATGGGTGTCTAAAACTGCGGTATGTCCACATGGCAAGGGGTTATGGTCCGGGTATATTTTGGGTGGGATGAAGGAAGGACCAAAAAAAACGTTCGACTCCAGTTTCAGAAGGGGAAGGGGTGTCCATTTTCCCAAAATAAAATAGATGGCTGTATTTATCTTGGTTTTTTGGCAGGTCTAGGCCACAGAAAGGTGCTCTGTTTGAATACAGGAAGTGAGAGAAAGGGCAGTTGATATTTTGCTGTCCCAAGGGGCTCAACATTTAAAAAAAATTACAAACAGCTATGGTGGGATTTAAACTTTCAACCTCTGGACCTCTGCTTTGATGCTTAACTGGTTACTCTAACCCAGTGTCTCTCAAACTTTCTAGAGCCGGAACACACTAAACGTAGTGGCCACGGCTTGAGGCACACAAAGTGCGTGGACATCACTGTGATATCATCAATATGCATGACATCATCACGTCAACATCTGCACATGTGCAGAGGCCCTCCAGATGGGACCTGAGACGCCAGTAGAGAAGAGGGCCGGAGAGAAGGAGAGGCACTGGCGCCAGCTGATTACCTAAGGAACTTGGAGGCAAGGAGGATGGCAGTTTGAGTGCAGAGCTCCTCTCCCTGGACAATCTGCCTGCTTTTAAATATCAGCAGCAGTGGGAGATCAATTGCTTTTACACCTAAGCAGCAACGGGACCAACCCACCAACCTCTGCAGTCCATTGGAGAGATCAATCTACCTGCTTTTAAATATCAGCAACAGTAGGAAATCAACTGCTTTTTACACCTCAGCAGCAGCGGAACTATCCGCAACTACCAAGAGCACACAGACCCGATCCAACCAAGAGTGTGAGCTCCACCTCCCCCTGCAGTCCACTAGGAAGATCAACTGTTTTTTACACCTAAGCAGCAACAGGACCAGCCACCACTACCGAGAGCCCTTTGCCCTGATCCAGCCAGACAAGTAAGCTCTTCCCCAGCATTCCGTTGGAAAAATCAATATGCTTGCTTTTAAATATCATCAGAAGTAGGAGATCAACTGCTTTTACACCTAAGCAGCACCAAGACCAGCCGCCACTATCGAGAGCCTTTGTCCCAATCCAGCCAGACATGTGTGCTCTTCACCATACAATTTGTTGGAGAGATCAATCTGCCTGCTTTTAAATATCAGCAGCATTGGGAAAACAACTGCTTTTACACCTAAGCAGCAGCGGGTACATCAGCAACCACCAAGAGCCCACAGACCCGATCCTGCCAGGAGCGTGAACTCCTCCCCCTGCAGTCCATTGGAGAGATCAATCTGCCTGCTTTTAAATATCAGCAGCAGTGGAGATCAACTGCTTTTACATCTAAGCAGCAATGAGACCAGCCACAACCACCGAGAGCACTCAGACCCGATCCTACCAAGAGTGTGAACTCTTCCCCCCCTGCAATCCGCTAAGAAGATCGACTGTCGGCTCCGGGCGGCTTTCCCGCAGAGGAGAGAATCCTGCATTCACCGTGGACCTCATCTGGGGCAGCCTCCTTGGAGCGGCTGGGGCACGGGCAGTGTGTCTGGGAGGGAATGCATGGATGGGAGAACATCGCAGGGGAGGAGACATAGGCATCCTGGGACTGTCGGCCAGAAGAAGCCCTTTCTGGATACGTCAATCGCTCCTCCTAAACTTACTTGCTCCACTTCATCACTGACGCTGACCCATTCTGCTTCTATTCCTTTCTCTCCTCTCTTCTACCTTCCAAAGTATTTAGATCAATGCTGTCTTTTTAAAATGTTTATTTTATTTTTATTTTTCCTCTAACTCTACTTTTCACTTCACTATTACCCTCCAGGTACTTTAGTTAGATTGTGAGCCTTTGGGACAGTAAGGGAATTTTCCAAGTACCTTTCTTATTTCTAATCTTAATGTATATTTTCTGTAAACCGCTTAGAACCTAACGGATGTAGCGGTATATAAGAAATAAATTACATTACATTACATTACATTACTTCAAGCCAAGTAGCCCCTAAGTCTAACAAATATCAACTGAGTACCCCAACCACAGACCTCCCTAGGCCCACCCAAGCTCTGCCCCAGATCTCATCCCCTTTACTAATTGCAATGCAATTTTTTCTATTCATTTTTCGTATACACGCAATATACAGAGCAGATATAAATTCTCAAAACTGACATATTTCTATCACTATATTGAAAATAAGATCATTTTACCTATCGGCGATCCTCTGCAGGCTGCTGTAATTAGCTTTAAAGGTGAGACCGGGAGGCCAGGGGGGAAGCCGGAAGATGCTAGAGACAAGGGGGAAACATGCAGACCTTTGGCGAATCGGGCAGCGCTGGCGCTGTACTGTGTAGGGAAGTCAGCTGGCAGGCGCCTCTCTTCCTCCTCAGTGTGCCACGGCACACTTGGAATCTCAGGAGGCACAGAGTTTGAGATACACTACTCTAACCATTTGACCAAAGAACATAAGCAGTGCCTCTGTTGGGTCAGACCAGAGGTCTATCGTGCCCAGTGGTCCACTCACGTGGTGGCCCATCAGATCCAGGACCTGTATAGTAATCCTCTATCTATACCCTTCTATCCCCTTTTCCTTCAGGAAATCATCTAATCCCTTCTTGAACCCCAATACCAGTACTCTGTCCTACCACACCCTCTGGAAGCGCATTCCAGGTGTTCACCACCCTTTGGGTGAAGAAGAACCTCCTAGCATTGGTTCTGAATCTGTCCCCTCTTAATTTTTCCGAATGCCCTCTCGTTCTTGTAGTTTTCGAAAGTTTGAAGAATCTGTCCCTCTCCACTTTCTCTTTGCCCTTCATGATCTTGTAAGTCTCTATCATGTCCCCTCTAAGTCTCCGCTTTTCCAGGGAAAAGAGCCCCAGTTTCTGTAATCTTTCAGCATATGAAAGGGTTTCCATACCTTTTATCAATCGCGTCGCTCTTTTCGAGTAACGCCGACTGTCATTAGCTGTCATTAGATGCCATTATTAGTCTAATGTATCCAAAACCTTCTTGCTCTTTGGATGTTTTACTTATATATAAATATATCATGCTGATATTTCTAGTGCATCATACAGAGAAGTTAATGAGAAGATGCTTTGGATTCCTGATGCAGGTGTTCCATACCAAAACATGGCAGTGAGGCAAGTCTCTGCACAGTTTTATTTTCCAATAAAGGTTGACCTCTGTTGATAGCCTTGAAGTCCTTTTGGATTTTTACTGGAAGGCTTTTTATTCATTCCCAGTTGTTGGCTCTTTCTTTTTATCGCAGGTCCCATTTTATAACCTATTTTAACTGTAACCCACATTGATAACTTCTCCCCTAAATTAAATGGTACTAAAAACCAGAAACCTGAAGATCCCTGCCAAAAGGAGAAGCTGAAGGTCACTTAACACGTAGGAGAAATGATCGTAGTGAGAGGTGAAAAAGCCCAAACATATTTCACATTTCTTAACCAAACAGTGGCGTACCGCAGGGATCTCTACTGGGACCGGTGCTATTTAATTTATTTATAAATGATCTGGAAATTAGAACAAGTGACCTGATTAAATTTGCAGATGGCACTAAACTGTTCAAAGTTGTTAAAACACATGCAGGCTGTGAAAAATTTCAGGCAAGCCTTAGGAAACTGGAAGACTGGGCATCCAAGTGGCGGAAGAAATTTACCCTGTCTTTTACGAACGCATAGCGTGGGTTTTAGCGCTGGCAGCGGAGGTAACTGCTCCGACAATCATAGGAATTCTGTGAGCGCCGGAGCAGTTACCGCTACAGCCCACGCAATGCGTTCGTACAAGAGGGGGGGGGGGGTTAATGTGGACAAATGCAAAGTGATGCATTGGGAAGAATAACTCAAATCATAGTTACCCCCATCTTGTGTTTTCCATTTAATGTCTTCTCTCCTGTCGAATATTGTATTTCTTCCCCCCCCCCTCCTCCACGAACATGTTTGTCTGTCTTTGTCATTTTGATTACCTGTGAAATTTTATATTTTTTAGTTTTTAAATTATGTACACCACTTAGAAAATTTATCAACGGTATATGAAATTTTAATAAACGAAACTACCAGCTGCCTAGGGTCCACCTTAGGGGACAGCGCCCAAGAAAAAGATCTGAGTGTCATTGTGCGAATCTCAAAAAACCGCGAAAATGGTTTTTCATGGGGGAGCCTGACGAGGACAGTGGGAGAGGGCAGCAAGAGTGCAGCCGGAGCACCGTGAGTGCAAGAGATCACTCGCGGTACGCTCCAACCTCCTCTTCCTGCACTAAGTCGGGCCTTATTCAATCAGGAGCTGCGTGTCAGGAAGAGGCGGTCGGAGCATACCGCGAGTGATTTCCTGCACTCGCGGCGCTCCGGCTGCTCTCTCCTGCCTCTCCCGCTGCCCTCTCCTTGTTGGCGGTTCGCGGTCGGAAAATACTGCGAATGACCGGGACCGCGAACCACTGACCGCGAATGACCAGGGGAACACTGTACTTAGCTTGAAGTAGTTGAGAAACACCGATGTAGGCAATCAGCTGGTGCCAGTGCCTCTCCTCTCCGGACCTCTTCCCTGCTGGCACCCCCTACTGGCATCTCAGGGCCCATCTGGAGGGCCTCTGCACATGTGCGGATGTCGACATGATGATGGCACGCATACGCAAGATGTCATCACAGCGACGTCCGCGCACTTCTGGGGGTTCATAGATAAAAGCGTGTGACGACAAAGGCACGCCGACAACCCAGCGCAGACAACTGAGCGCAAGGCAGAAGCGTGCCAAAGAAAAAGAGTATTCTAAGGGGCTCCGACGGGGGGTGTTGGTGGGGAACCAACCCACTTTACTTAATAGAGATCACGCCGGCGTTGGGGGGGGTTTGGGGGGTTGTAACCTCCCTCATTTACTGGAAACTTAACTTTTTCCCTCTTTTTTAGGGAAAAAGTGAAGTTTTCAGTGGGAGAGATGACAGGGTTGCGAGGAGCATGTTAAAGTTCTTGTTGCTTGCGGCGGTGAGAATACCCCCTTTGCCAGTCAGATCTTTAGGATATCTGCAATGAAAAATCATGAAAGAGATTTGCATACAATGGAGGACCGTATGCATATTGATCTCATGCATATTCATGTTGGATATCCTTTAAAAAAAACAAACCAAAAAATGACAAGGAGGAAAGGCTAAAGCAGCTAGGGCTCTTCAGCTTGGAGAAGAGACGACTCAGGAGTACCGAGTGGAGTGGAAAGGGTAGATGCGAAACTGCTCGTTTAGTCTTTTCAAAAATACTAGGTCTAGGGTATATGCGATGGAGCCACTAAGCAGTAGATTTAAAACAAACCGGAGAACATATTTCTTCACACAACATGTAATAATTAAACTCAGGAATTCATTGCCAGAGAATTTGGTGATATCAGTTAGCTTAGCAGGGTTTAAGAAAAAGATTTGGATAATTTCCTAAAAGAGAAGTCCATAGGCCATTGTTGAGATGGTTTGAGGACATCCAGGGCTTGTTGTTAGGAGAAGCAGCATCACATCTGTTTTGCTGCTTGAGATTTTGCTAGGTACTTGGGACCTGGGTTGGCCACTGTTGGAAACAGGATACTGGGCTTGATGGACCTTCGGTCTATCCCAGTGTGGCAATTCTTATATTCTTGTGTGAGCCAAGTAAAGGACAATCAAGCCATTGTGACATCACTGCTGAGGTTGGCTCCTAGGCCTTGGAGGAATGAGGCATTATGACATCACAATCTCAGCTCTGGAATGTTGCTCCTAGGCCTTGGTGCATGCAAGTCCATCACTGGCCTAGTTCAAATTAAGGATATCAGTGCTTTACTTAAAACTACGAATCTTTAAAGGGACAAACACTCTTGAATACTACAATAATTCAAGTAGTTCTAATTGACCCAGATTAATTCCTACAGGATACAGGACAGGTCAGAAGAGATTTAAAAAATAAGGAAGAGAGTAATAAATGGAAACTCCACAGCTCCACCTCTGATGGCAGGTGGGGGTAGGGGGGGGGAGAACTGAATTATTTTTCTCTGTCAGATCAGCAAATTTCCTTTTCTGTGTGGCAAGCACTTTAATATAGCTGGAAGAATCCTTCATCTCACCTTCTCTTGCTTATAGTTAGGATAATTACTGCATAAAAAAATAAAGCTAAAATTACTTGCCGTTAGTTTTCAAGGACCAATTCCGTCAAAGAATGATGCTTGCTTGGGCGGTTGTATCCTTACGCACGCGTCGCTCATAAAATTGACAGACTCTGGCGTACATAAAATTCTGGACTATCTCGTGGGAAAACCTGGAATCTCTTTGGGGCATACTGCTGTACCATGGCACATCGTTTGAGAGACACTGGACTACCTGGATAGAAATGCTGTATACAATCCTGAGGATTTATTATGATGTGGGAAGGGTGCCCCAAAACTTCCCAGGATTACAAGTCAGCACTGGGTTTCAGTTCTGTCACTTGCCACGGACCAAGATTCCATGCTCTAAAGCAGGGATGTCAAAGCCCCTCCTCGAGGGCCGCAATCCACTCGGGTTTTCATGAGATCTATTAGCATACAATGAAAGCAGTGCCTGCAAATAGATCTCATGCATATTCATGGGGGAAATCCTGAAAACCCGACTGGATTGCGGCCCTCGAGGAGGGACTTTGACACCCCTGCTCTATCCAGAGTGCTATAGACGGGCTTGAATGGGCAGACTGGATGGGCCATTTGGCCTTCATCTGCCATCATGTTTCTATGAATCTATTTCTCTCAGGTGTTTAGCTGCAGGAAATAGGCAAAAATGAAGGAGTTCTCCTTTAAATTTTACGGTCAGATGGCAGGAGAGCATCCAAAGATAATTTTTGCAACAAAAACAGCCTAAATCTTCTTTGGGGGTGTAGCTACTGCCAATAGCCCGCCCCCTTCAGAAAATCCAAGAACTTCCTTGGCTTCTGCTAGAATTTGCCTCCAGAAACGAACTGAACTCTTGACCTGGGCTCGGCCAGTTGCTGGAGCCGGCAGGTCCGCACAGTTTATCAATTACCTTTGAAACCCTCCAGCTCAAGCAGGTGCAGAATAAGCAAACAGCCAAGAGAGCGGCTCTAATTACTAGGGCTGCAAACAGATAGACAAGACTGCAGAAGAACCACATCACTGTTAATGAATTGAACAGCTTCTAAAAGAGTCAAGTGAAATATATGCACACATACCCGCATTGCATAATGCTTCAATACTGCTGCATGTTCCCTAGGGTTCATAGACAACCCCGCGAAAGACAAAGGCGCGCGCCGACAACTGAGCGCAAGACGGAGGCGCGTGCCGAAGAAAATTACAGTTTTTAGGGGATCCGACGGGGGTTTTTGTTGGGGAGCCCCCCCAGTTTACTTAATAGAGATTGCGCCGGCGTTATGGGGGGTTGTAACCCCCCACATTTTACTGTAAACTTAACTTTTTCCCTAAAAACAGGGAAAAAGTGAAGTTTTCAGTAAAATGTGGGGGGTTACAACCCCCAAACCCCCCACAACGCCCCCACAACGCAGCGCGATCTCTATTTCCCCCCCCACGCCCCCCCCCCGTCGGAGCCCTAAAAACAGTAATTTTCTGCGGCGCGTGCCCCCGCGCTGCACTCAATTGTCTGGGCGCGCCTTTGTCCCGGCGTGCTTTTGACCTGACACCGTTCCCTAGATTTTACCTTTATATATATTGGCATCGTCCACTGATATTTTCAGATGTATGTAATTCATTTCGTTACGTTTGTAATATCAATGTTTTATTTTTTTTTTTAATTTCAATGTTATTTGATTGCTATTCTAAGTTTAAATGCATTTTGCTTATTTAATCTCTTTTATTAAATTTTTACAGTTTGGCTCTATATACTGTATTTTTATTTTGTTTTTAATAGACCCCTGACGCAGGTGCTACGCTGAAACAAGGTCTGCGTTGGGTCCTTCATTAAAGTTTGGTTGCCAATCCATTCTTGAGGATCCACTGTGCTTTTTTCGTTCGGCTTGGTTTCCTTTTCATTGGACTTCTTCGTTCGTTTGCCTAGGGTTACTATATTTTGGGCCGCAAAACCCTGGACACATGGCCCCGCCCCATCCCCAGCTTCGCCCCAATCTGCCCCGCCCTCACAAAAGCCTCCTCTCTTCTTCCCTGACAAGCTCCGGCCGCGTCTGGGGGGCCTGGAGCATGTGCAGATGTGTGTGACGTCATCCGCGCATGCTCAGAGGCCCTTCAAAGGTGGCCGGAGCTCATCGGGGCTTTCCAAAGCCCGGACAAACTGCCGGGTTTTAGAAAGTCCATCTGGGCACCTGGACAGTCTTCTAAAAAGAGGCCATGTCCAGGTTTTCCCGGACGTCTGGTAACTCTATGTTTGCCTAAGATTCTCAATAGGCAATTTAACTGTTAATAGTTACTTTTTTTAAAAAAATTGCATTGTTCTATAATTTACATTTAAGAACATTTTCGAAGGGTGTCAGGTCAAAAGCGCGCCGGGACAAAGGCGCGCGCAGAGGCGCGCGCCGCAGAAAATTACTGTTTTTAAGGCTCTGATGGGGGGCGTGGGGGCGTGTTTTTAGGGAAAAAGTTAAGTTTACAGTAAAATGTGGAGGGTTACAACCCCCCAAACCCCCCACAACGCCAGTGCGATCTCTATTAAGTAAACTGGGGGGGGGCTCCCCAACAAAAAACCCCATCGGAGCCCCTAAAAACTGTAATTTTCTTTGGCGCGCGCCTCCGTCTTGCGCTCAGTTGTCGGCGCGCGCCTTTGTTTTTTGCGGGGTTGTCTATGAACTTTTTCGAAGGGGTGGCTCGCATGTAGAGCTGCTGCCTCTGCACCCAGAAGTTGCGAGGTCAAATCCCTGCTGTTCCTTGTGACCCTGGGCAAGTCACTTAATCCTCCAGTGCCCACACCTTTGAATACCAAAGCCACATAAAGGCAGTCTATAAGTCCCCATTCCCAAGATTAATTTCAAATAATTTGTTATTTTCTGTAATACATGCCATTATCAACTAGTGTTCACTAAAAAGCGAAGATTGGTAAATTCTATTAAAAATGGTTTGGTAGCTTAATGCCTTCCTTTGACTTAGCAAATAAATTAATAGGCAAAAATTTTAGTGATTAGAACCATGTTACAGGAGCAGGCAGTGTAACAATTGGCCTTGATATGCTACAGAATGTTCTATAACATGCTTCATTAAGCTGAGTGAAATGGAAGGCATTGTTCTCACGTGGAACAAAGGCTTCTGGTTATACAAAAGCAGAAGTACTAAGATTCCTTGACATTACATTTGCCTATTTCTTGATTTTATTGCATCCTCTGGAACTACACTTCTTCCTCCCCATTTGCGGTTTCCATACTTACAGTTTCACAAATTCGCAATTTTTTGGGGGGGTGGGAAACCCATATTTTATCACGTTCCCGCCTCTCTCCCGCCTTCCCCCCGGCATCCCAGCATTACCTGGTAGTCTAGCAGGCTTCCTACGCTCCTGCCCCGTGTAGATCACCAATAGGAAATGGCTGCCTTGAGCTCCCATCGTAGTCTCAAGAGACCACCAGATAAGGCCGGGATGCAGGGGGGAAGGTGGGAGGGAGGCGGGGGTGGGTCAGAGCCAGACGAGAAGATATTCGCGGTTTTTCTCCATTCGCGGTCCGGCTCTGCCCCTATCCCCCACGAATACTGAAGGAGATGTGTATTGTTCTTTAATCTTATATAGTGTTCCCCTGCGAATTTGCGGTTTGCGAATCGCGGACTAACTCATTCACGGTCTGCTCTGACTGCCTTTTCCTGTAGTAAAGTCAGGCTACACCAATCAGGAGCTGCATGTCAAAGCAGCTCCTGATTGGTGTAGCCTGACTTTACTACAGGAAGAGGCGGTTGGAGCAGACCGTGAGTGATTTTCTTCACCCGCTGGCGCTCCAGCTGCCCTCTCCTGCCTCTCCTGCCTTTTGACAGGTGCGGTTTTTCAAAATTTGCGGGGGTTCCTAGAATGGAACCCCTGCAAATTTCAAGGGAGTACTGTATATATCTATAGTTTTTGTTAGGTGCCATGCCATGGACTCGGGTTCAAGTCCTAGAGACTTGATGAGTTAAAGATCCAAAAAGAAGTTGGTCAAGTGTTAGTCCGATGAGGTCTTCCAGCGTCATCCCCGTACTTGACTATAAGTTGAGAAATTTTGCACGAAAACACTTGGAAAACCAGGATTGTTTTATCTATGTGACCCTACCTGGCACAGCATCTCTCTCCTTCCCTTCCACCTTTGGTGGAAACCTGTTATCTCTCTCCCTCTTCCTAGGTTTACCAGATTTTCCGTTTGGAAAATCTGGACCCCTAGACCCGCCCCCAGGCCCGCCCAGTTCTACCCATCCACGCCCTATTACACAGAAGTCCTGCCCCAATCTCACTCTAGCCTCCCCAGCCTTACCCCTACTGCCTACTCTCATCGGGCAGGAGTGCATCCGTGCATGCGTGGATGCAACTCGATATCATGTTCACAGGCATGTGACATTATTGCAAGGCATCCATACTTGTGCTGATGCGCTCCTGCCTGATAGTGATTTGTTCCTAGCTTTTCAAAACCCGGACAAATTGCTGGGTTTTGAAAAGCCATCCAGACCCCCGGACATGTCCTCAAAAGGAGGACATGTCTGGGCAAATCCGGACGTCTGGTAGCCCTACCTTTCCACCAGCCTGGGAATCTCCACCACACTCCCTGTGAAGTACCTGCAAAAAGTAGCTTCAGAGATCTAGTAGTGATCCTTCAAAGATCTAGTCATAGAGGCTGCTTGTGGCCTCCCCCATAGTAGAGTTACCAGCCATCTGGATTTCCCTAAACATGTCCTCCTTTTCGAGGATATGTCCGGGGGTGGGGGAGGGGTATCCGGATGGCTTTTCAAAACCCGGCACTATGTCCGGGTTTTGAAAATCTTCCTCAAAAATGGGCAGGAGAGCAAGCAGCGGAGGGGGGGGGGGGGGGGGGGGGGGTTGGAACTGGGCCGGGGCTAGGGTGGAATTGAGGGCAGGACTGGAGTGTAGTGGGGTGGGGATGGAATGGGTAGAACTGGGCAGGCCTAGATGGCTGGTCTAGGGGGTCCGGATTTTACTAAAGTAAAATCTGGTAATCCTACCCCATAGTGCATTCTATGATTCTTCCTATCAAACAGGAAGTGAGGGAGCCGCCCTGAGAGAGGAACTCCCAGCAGTGGTATAGAGCAGTGGTCTCAAACTTGCAGCCCAGGGGGTCACATGTGGCCCACCAGGTACTATTTTGAGGCCCTCGATATGTTTATCATAATCACAAAAGTAAAATAAAACAATTTCTTGATCATATGTCTCTTTAGCTATAAATGACAATATTATTATTAAGACTTAGCCAAAAGGAAAGATTTATAAACTATAAAGAGTTTTACCTCATGCAAAATTGTCATCTCTTTAATAAGACATTAACTATTTTTTTCTGAGGCCCTCCAAGTACCTACAAATCCAAAATGTGGCACTGCAAAGGGTTTGAGTTTGAGACCACTTGTATAGAGGAAGAGAGAAGGCTATAGTTCTGGGGGGTGGGGAACAGTAGTCTGAGCCTAAACGTTTTCCTGGGGCGGGAAACTTTAAGCAGTCAACCTCTAGGATGTAAACAGTGGGAGTAATGTTCAGCCATGGTAGTCACCACATTAATTTAAACACTAGCCACGGCATCAAAATTAAAACACGTGAAGTCCTATGTTAGAACATAAAAATAGGAATTGACATTTCCAGATCTGCATACAAAGTCTTTTCGGAAATATATGCAGGAAGGCACATTTTTTTTGTACCATCTATGTGTGGCAACCCCAGGAAAGTTGCTACGGATTTGGGGTTTATGTGGGAGAAGGGAATGGTTCCACATAAGGAAAAACTGAGGAATAAAAGCTCTTGGCACTGTCACCTTCATAGAGAAGTGTTCTGTTTGAGCTGGAGCCCAAAATGAGGAAAAGGGAAAGTGCCAGATCAAGTACCATCTACATCTGCCAATCCCCAGGGCCCAATGATTAAATGTTTGACGCATCAGTGATAACAGCAGGTACCTCTGCTTAGAAAGCTGAGCAATGACAAAGCAAACAGGCAGTATTTTCTCAAGTTTTATTTCCATCAGCACAACAAAGAATATTTAAACCTGAGCAGTCTAGAAGATTAATTCACTTTTATGGAAGCTTTGCAGACAAGCTTCACTAACAAGCTTTCATATCCTTCTTTTTAAATTCAAAAAGAGTGCGGTGCCACTAAGGGCCCCTTTTGCAAAGCCGCGGGAGTGACTGTTCCGTAGCAAATGCACCAAAGCCCACAGAAATTGAATGAGCTTCGGTAGAGTTGCCGGATTTCCACTTTAAAAAAAAAAAAAAGAGGATGCCTGGCCCCACCCCATTCTGCACCCAGCCCTGCCCCATACCGCCTCCAGCTCCGCCTCATTCTGTCTTGTTCCACCCCCTCTACCAAATTGCTTAGATTCACTTCAAGCTATCAATCAATAATTAACCTGAACACCAATTCTGCTCAGAACAGGCTGTACAGTCCAATGGGAATTCTGATTCCACTTCCTCAAAACGAGTCAGTGGTGTTGGGATTCTTCATCATTCCCCATAGATGGAAAGTACTAAATAAGAAAAATTTTAAAATCAAAAATATAAATTTAGTACTTTCCATCTATGGGGAATGATGAAGAATCCCAACACCGCTGACTCGTTTTGAGGAAGTGGAATCAGAATTTCCATTGGACTGTACAGCCTGTTCTGAGCAGAATTGGTGTTCAGGTTAATTATTGTTCCACCCCCCCCATCCCGCACCCAACCCCCATCCCAAGCTGAACCTCCTGTCTCCTTTCTCGAGGTCTAGAGGGCACGCACGGATGTCAATGTGATGATGTCACACGCATGGGCATGCCATATGATGTCACTACGTTGACATGCACAGAAGACCTCTGGACGTGGCCCCGTCACCTGATGAATAATGGTTGGATAGTTTTTGGGCTGCTGTTACAGCTTGGCAGTACTTTGTCATGGGTTTCCTAGCCTGCCATCATCCAGGCAAGATTTATGTCATCTCCTTTCCGGTTTCCAGCCTTCATGCTTAAGAGTCAGAAGTCCTGAAGAGAACCAAGGTGAGCGTTTGTGAGTGAGGCATTTTTTTTTTCCAAGGGTCTTAGCTAAGCGTATTGTCCAAATATCAACCGGCTCTGACTTTGTAGTTGTTTATTCCATCCATATGTGGATAGGCCATGACCTCTTGGAAATTCTCAGCAGTCAGCTTTTTTCTCACCTCTGATCTCCTTCCAAACTGTGTGGTGTCAATTGTTTCAGGCAGCCACTTAGGGAAAACTCGATTAGACAGTGGTCTCTTGGGTAGGGTTGCCAGATTTTACTATAGTAAAATCTGGACCCCCCCCCCTAGATCCGCCCCCAGGCCTGCCAAATTCCACCCATCCCCACCCCGTTACACCCCAGTCCTGACCCCCAGCCCCACCCCAGCCCTGCTCCCCACTGCCTGCTATTTTGGCTCAATTCAAAACCATGCTAGACTGGATTGATGACCAGGAAAATTGAGGCAGGTGAAAGAATATTTAGATTATCGGCTTACCTGAGCAGATTAAAGACTCAGAAATGCTGGGATTTGCAGAACATTGTCTTCCTCAAACACTGGGGCTGCCTTAAGGTATGGGCCCAGTATACATGGAGTGGGTGCATCACATCAGCCAGAGATGGGTAGAGGACCGGAGACCGAGGTCTGTCATCGCAAGATTCCTTAGTGCAGTGAAAGCAAAGCTCCTAGACCTCTACAAAAAGCAGCATGCAGTAGATTATAATGGAAACAAGATTCTCCTTTCCCAGGATTAATCTCTAAAAGTAATGGAGCAACGGAAAACTCTCACCCCTTTTTGCTCCCATTTGTATGCAAGGGTAATAAAGTTTACTCTCCAGTACCCAGCAAAATTCATATAGTGCATGAAAATCGCACTTAAAAATGTGACGTTAAATGTGGATGAGATCCACTCGCTTTAAACACTTGCATATACAATAGATGTGTTTCTCATGCAAGAAATGCACCTCACATATTTGGAGCATTAACAAGTATCTCACTAGCTCTCTGAGGAAGGCTTATGCCGAAACTGGGATCCTAGTTGGGACCACTACAGATGAGACTGTTTCTTTTTGTTGGACTAATCAACGTATATCGTTCGGTTGTTCTCAGGCATCTCACTTGCCTCTTTTTTGTGTGTTTTCATTTTGAAAGATTGAAGGAAGCATACGCCAACTCCCTTACCCAAAGGGTGGCAACAGGGAGTATTTATTCTTATTCATAAGCGATTAATGCATAGCCTTGTTCAGGATGCAGAAGGGAGATATGTTTCATGAATGGATGAGATAATGGGGAAGAAGCTTCTTTGTGCTCCATATCGTATATGCCCCCAATATGTTTTTTTCCACCTTGCTAGCAGTTTTGGCTCCCTTGAAGACTACCAGCTGGTTATGGGAGGAGATTTTAATATTGCATCTCACTCCCTCATTGACTGCAAACCTCCCAAATCCCAATCATGGAAGGGGGTGAATTTTTTGATGCCTACTCTTTATTTAGATTCGGACTTCAGGTCCTTTCTGCAAAAAGAAAGGGATGTTTATTTACAGGACAATAATCCTCAGGATGTTTCCCCAGTGGTATTTTGGGAGGCCAGCAAGACGCTTATGAAGAAGAAGATTCTGGAATATAATGCTCGGAAAAAGAACAAATAAAGTCAAGCGCCCCACCCTATAGGGGGCAGCGGCAACAAAAGGGCTGAGGCCGTTGCCCGGGGGAGGGGAGAACAGGGGCAGAGGGAAATAAGCTTAGGGACCAATTAGGGACAGGGACGTAGGCACAAGGGGCGGGGCGAGAGAGGGTGAGACGACCCGAACTGAAGCGGAAGCTGCAGTTCAGTCTTCACCATGGGAGGGTTGCAGCGTTTCCCTCCCTCCCGCCCCAAAGGGAACCAGTCAAAGCCATAGATGCAACAGCGGGGAAAAAATCATAGTGGAGTCATAGGCACAGCGTACAGATAAGAAAGAACACTGCTTTTCATTTGTTGATAGCAAAAGAAGTGGCAACATATAGCCTTGCAGAAGCAAGTGAGGTAAGCACTCAGAGGCTTGCTTGTCTCCCCGCTTGGATGGCGGGGAGGCCGTGTGGCATGACTTCAACAACCGACAGGTGAATGGCCCTTCCTTGAATGGGATGGGGAGAAGGCGGGGGAGCTTGAACGGCTCTCCCATGAGAACGAAGGCATCCCAGCCAGATATGCTGGGTAATCCACAGATGAGTTGATGATGCAGCAATATGATGTTGTGCTATTGTATACAAAATGTTCATGGCGAATGAATATTATGATATGCATTGGTATCTCAAATGGTCATGCTTAATATTTTGGTATGTTGGTATTTGCTGTTTTAGATGTTTGTAATAGGGCATTTACGGCTGCGGCCATTAATAAATCCACAGAGCAGCGAGTCCGTGTAGTCCTTGCAGGTGTACTGAGTTTGGGTGGGGGGGGGGGGGCAATGAGTGCCGAGTGCCAATTTTGTGATAAAGAGCTAATATCTTTGTCCCATCATCTTTAGGGAAACTCTAAAAATAATGCCTACAAATACTGTTTGGCAACAGTCTAGAGCAGGGGTGCCCACGCTTTTTTGGCTTGCGAGTTACTTTTAAAATGACCAAGTCAAAATGATCTACCAACAATAAAATTTTTAAAAGCACACTGTACGCAGAGAAAATGTTAATTACCATTTATATTCCGCGGGTTTTCAAAGAGGTCAAGGCAGCTGACTTTATGCAATGTCATCTCAGTATCAACTATACAAAAAATAGACAAATATACCCCCTCCCTTTTTACTAAACCGTGATAGCGGTTTTTAGCGCAGGGAGCTGCGCTGAATGCCCTGCGCTGCTCTCAATGCTCATAGGCTCCCTGCGCTAAAAACCGCCATTGCGGTTTAGTAAAAGGGGGCCATAGTGCAAAATATAGACAGCAGATAAAAATTCTCAAAACAGACACATTTTGATCACTAAATTGAAAATAAAATCATTTTTCCTACCTTTGTTGTCTGGTGATTTCATGAGTCTCTGGTTGCACTTTCTTCTTCTGACTGTGCATCCAATATTTCTTCCCTTTCTCTCCTTCAGATCTCATTCCCTCCCCCAACTTTTTCTTCCTTTCTCCCTGCCCTCCTCCCCTCTCTTTCTTTCTCTACATCTTTCTTTCTGTCTTCCTGCCCCCCTTTATTTCTGTCTCCCTACCCCCCCCTTTATTTCTGTATGTCTGTGTTTCTCTCTCCATGCCCCCTTTCTTTCTTTCTGTCTCTCTGTCTTTATCTCTCCATGTCCCCTTTCTGTCTGTCTCCATGTCTTTCCCTCTCTATACCCCCTTTCTGTCTGTCTCCATGTCTATCTTTCTGTCTCCCTGCTCTCCCCAAAGTTACCGCTGCCGCATTCGGGGGAACAGGCCGCCACCACCATCGGGGAACAGGCCGCCACCACCATCGGGGAACAGGCCGCCACCGTGAAGAGGACACTGAAGTGCTGGGCCGACTAACCTTCCCCACCCGACGTCAATTCTAACGTCAAAGAGGAAGTTCCAGGCCAGCCAGGTAGCGATTGGCTGGCCCGGAACTTCCTCTCTGACGTCAGAATTGGCGTCGAGTGAGGAAGGTTGGTCGGCCTGGCGCTTCAGCATCCTCTTTACAGGGTCTGGAAGCAGGTATAACGGAAGGCAACACGAGTCTATCAAAGAGCTCAGGATGGGCTCCGCGATTGACTCACGTTGCCTTCGCGATCGCAATCGACCTTTTGGGCACCCCTGGTCTAGAGCAAAGATTAATGATGTGTTAAATGCCAGAGCACTCCAAGACATAAAGCTTTATAAATATAACCTATACAGGTGGAGAAACGAAACTGGAAAGCTGTTAGCTTGTTTAATTAAGCATAGGGAGAGTAAGCAATTCATTGCCCGTATGAAAACCTTGGAGGGACGCTTGATCTCCAAAGACACCAAGATACAGGAAGCATTTTGTGAAATTTTACCAAGCTTTGTATGACAAGGGTAGCTGTGACACTACAGCAAGAGAGGCATTTTTTTTTTTTTGTAACCTTGGTGTCCCCATTTTGTCTAATGAACAGAGGTATTCAATTCCCCGATTTTGGGTGCTGAAGTTCTGCAAGCAGTAAAATGTCTTAAGTTGGGTGAGGGTCAGAACATTACAGAAGCTTGGGAGATAAGTTGATAGGCCTTTTCCTAGCACTATGTCAAGATCTCTGCTCTTCTAGATAGGAACAAAGTAGGCCAACTCATGCAAACATAGAACTACTCCCTACACCGGGTAGAGGCAGAGAACAGTTGGGCTCTTACATCCCAATCAGGATATTAAATTGTTCACAAATATTCTAGCTATTAGGTTAGGGAAAGATCTCCCATTTAAAATTCATCTAGATCAAACTAGGTTTGTTCCTGATGAGTGAATACAGTTCCACACGTTAAAAGATAAGTGATTTGTTAAGATTATCTGCCTAAGTAAAAGATCAAAGTACTGGCATATTGTATACTGGTAATTGTTTTTTGAACAACTACCGGAGATTTTTCTTCTTACTACTACTACTACTTATCACTTATATAACGCTAAAAGGTATACGAAGCGCTATACATTTTGACATTTATAGACAGTCTCTGCTCAGAAGAGCTTACAATCTAACTTGGACAGACATGACATGGAGGGTAGGGGGATGCAGAACCCAAGATGAGAGGAGTTAGGAGGAGTTGAAAGCACTCTCAAAGAGGTGGGCTGACATTTATAGACGGTCCCTGCTCGGAAGAGCTTACAATCTAACTTGGACAGACATGATATGGAGGGTAGGGGATGCAGAACCCCAGGTGAGAGGAGTTAGGAGGCAAAAGCATACTCAAAGAGGTGGGCTTTTAAAGAGGCCTCAAACACTGCCAGAGACGAGCCCACCCTAGGGATTCAGGCAGCTTGTTCCAAGCATATGGTGCAGCAAGGCGGAAGGGATGGAGTCTGGAGTTGGTATTTGAAGAGAAGGGCACAGATAGAAGGGACTTACCAGCTGAGCCTAGCTCAAGGGGGGGGGAGGGAATCATAGGGGGAGATAAGTGATGAGAGATAGTGAGGGGCAGCTGAGTGAGTGCATTTGTAAGTCAGTAAGAAGAGTTTGAATTGAATTTGGAAATGGATGGGAAGCCAATGAAGTGACTTTAGGAGAGGAGAAACGTGAGTAAAGCATCGATGTCCACGCACTTCTGGATGCCTCGAGCCGTGGCCACTAAGGGCTCCTTTTACAAAGGTGCGCTAGCGGTTTTAGGGCTCCTTTTATCAAGGTGCGGTAGGGGTTTAACGCACGGAATACCGCGCGTAAAACCGCCTGCTGCGCTAGCCGCTAATGCCTCCATTGACGAGGCGTTAGTTTTTTGGCTTGCCGCGGGGGTTAGCGCGTGATGAAATGTCCAACGCACTAACCCCCGTAGTGCGCCTTGATAAAAGGAGCCCTTAGCGTGCGCTAGCCACTACCGCCTCCTTTTAAGCAGGCGGTAGTTTTTCAGCTAGCGCGCTAATCTTGTGTGTGCAGTAAAAACGCTAGCGCACCTTCGTAAAAGGAGCCCTATGTTTAAGTTCAGGTTAAATTTATTTAATATACCGCAAATATAAAACCAAGGGTAAATCTAAGCGGTTTACAATAAAAGTTTTAAATAAGTAAATATAAAAATTAAATTAGCGTAACGTGGCTCGACAAAGTTTGTGGGACGCTGATATAGATCAGAACAAATTGCCCTCAATGAAACACCACATTCAGGTAAACAGAGACTTTGACAGCCCTGACGATGGATCATTCTGTACAGAAGAAATACAATTTTTCTGAACTGAAGTGGTCTGCAGAGGAGAGGATCATGAGAGGTGATTAGCAAAAAGAGAGCAATCTGGGTTCTTTAAAACGAGAGCAGCATCTGCTAATGGACTGAGTGCAGAGCTAATGCCTGTCGCTTCTATCTCTACAAAATCACCAAAATTCAGCCCTTCCTCTCTGAGCACACTTCCCGGACTCTCGTCCACACTCTCGTAACTGAAGGTACCTTTTAGGATAAGGCCCTCCTTTAGTAGTGCAGAGACTTGAGCCAGAGACTGAAGAGATTTTAAAAAGGCTTTTATTAAACTAGCATATATGCTGGACTTCTGGGCAGAACTGGCTGCATAAACAGAAGACCCTGAGAATTTCAAACACAAAGATTATATAGTGTCCTAACCAGTCCGAACCAGTTTGACCAGTTCTGACCAAAAGGTAGGAGCAAAGAGAAAAACAAAACCATAAATCCATCCTATAATCTACACATCTTAGGCTAACTAGCATCTACATTCCTCTGCCTCCTGGCTGTACCAGGCACTTAAGACAGATACATAGAACAGGCCTGCATGCATACGTGATTTCTCAGAGCAGTAAAATGGAGTCACAACTTGTTCTTTGTACTGATTATGACCCACTGATCTAAAATAAAGCTTTCTTCATCTACACCGTGACCCAGCCATGTCAGCTAGCTAGGGATCCTTCATTCCCAACTTTTCTTCTGTAGGCTAGCTGACTAACTGGGTTACGGGAGGTCAGGGCCATCTGTATCAGAGGTGGGGACTGGGTGATAGGAGGAAAGGGCCAGGACTAGGGCGGTGGTACTTTAGTCAATCGTAGTCCTAATAGTACGGTTAAGGGTTTTCAATAAACATGGTAACAGGCAAGGAAGAACACAAAGTATGACAGAGAATACCAGGAAAATTATGGTGAGGGCTTTAAAGAGTCCCGGTTTGGAGGCCCAATCAGTCAGTGAGTTGAGTCCAAACATATCATCATCAGCCCAAGTAGCAGGACCGTAGACAGCAATGATGCGCTCCGGGGGCCAAGTGTCTTCCCATTTACCAATTTCCAGGCTTCTTTCAGAACGGGCCCGTTGATCGAATACTGGGACAGCCAGATGTTCTCCTTCGGATAACGGGAGGAGGAAGAAGGCTGGTTTGATAGTGCCCAGAACACAAGTGCCAGTCCAATTTGAGGGTAGAGTGGGGTATGCCGTTTTCCCACAGATCCAGTAGTATCCTTCCGGTGCAGCCCAAGGGGCAGAAGCAGGCAGGTTGAGGTAGACATTTAATGTGGTAGCATTGCCAGTAGTATTCCATCGTCTGGGTATTTTTAACTTAGGATCTCCGGTCCAATAAGTCCATCCGGGCTGAGAGGTACTGTTTTTAGTCCATAAGGATTGGCACTGCAGGTGTCCAACACGAGTGGTAAAGGATGGTCCGAGACGCTGTATGCAGTGTTTTGCCAGAATGGAGTTTTTCAGAGGCCAGCTGGGTGCCCCTGCAGACATAACAGTTTGTCAGATTTAAGGTGGCTCCTATGGTTTCAGCGAACTGTATGAAAAGGTTGCGGGTGGTGGCAGAGGGCACAAAGTCTTGTTGGTCAAGTTTCATATGTTCATAAAAGTCGGGAAACACAATGCTGTGTTGTTCAGGGATCCGGTGTCTCTCAACGAGTTTGATGTGTAAGACAGTACCAGGGTCTGTGCCCTTACCATATATCTGTAGGCCCACAAGATAGCGAGCTTTCCGGAGGCTATCATCGAGGTTCCATTTAAACGGCTGTAGGATAGTGAAGTTAAGTGGGTTACAGTTCTGGAGGCCACAGTCAGAGGTAGTCACCCATTTTGGATAATATGGCTCGGGTGGTGGGTAGTCGGGTCATACCCCAAGTAGCCCAGGATACACATCTCCAGTAGTTACAGTAGTAGTGTTCGGAAGACCCTTCACAGTGGGACGGCTTCTGTCCCTCCAGGCACATGTATTTATCGTTGTGCATATATTCCCTCCTCCATGCTAGGGCACCACAACATCCAAGGAAGGTGGGGTTCTGGTCCATGGCATAGCAAGCATCAAAGAGGACTGAGGCCGGGACATAGGGATTAGTGACCAGGGTTTGTTGAATCAGGGGGCCCTGATCCCAGACTGACCTGACCTCTATCCAAGTATCCCTATTAGTTGCTTTGGGGTCGAAACAGATCTGTGAATCTCCATTATTACATATAGAATATTCAACCTTGTTATATATATATACAGGGGTCACTAGTTGACCTTTACACTCATAGTTAGTTTGAAATCTAATAACATTTTCCGTTTTGCCCCCATTGTCCACTAGTGCCACACAAGGGGCACACCCAGGCGTGGGAGGGGTAGGGGACATGGACAATGTTGGCAAGACGTAAATCACAAGCAGTAAATATACAACAGAGTTCATATTAAATATCTTGTCAGATCTCCGGATCAGACGTGCGTGATTACTCTTCCAGAGTGTGGGGTAGCCGCGTGATTTTCAGTTGAAGGTCAGTAGGCCCTTTTTCACAAATATACTCAGCAGCGGGCTTCACACGGCTGTAGTGAATCCAAGACTCGTGGCGGGACAATTTGACAGCTGTGGGAGAAGCAAGTAAGACAGTGAAAGGCCCTGTCCAAAGGGGTTTCAGCGGTTCAAATGGGGACAACTGATTGCGTTTACCTGGGGTACAGCGGATGCAAAATAGAACAGAAGGGATCAGTTTGGGCCATGGCAGGCGGCTTTCTTCTGCCGCTTTGCCGAGGAGGGTTTTAATAGTTCTATTGATGCGTTCAACTTGGCCAGAGCTCTGGGGGTGATAGGCCGTATGTAATTTCCAGGTGATTTGCAGAGCCCGAGAGACAGCTTGTGTGACTTGTGATATGTAGGCGGGGCCATTATCGCTGCCAATCACTAGGGGCAGGCCATAGCGAGGGATGATGTCATGGAGTAAAGCCTTTACTATTTCCCTACTTTTCTCTGTGCGCACTGGGTAGGCCTCTGGCCACCCAGTGTGGGAATCAATGAAAACCAGGAGGTAACGGAACCCATGGGAGGGGGGCAAGTGGGTAAAATCAGTAGAGAGGACTTCCATGGGGTGTGAACCGATAGGCTGGTGACCAGGAACGGGGGACCTGACAGAAGAGGGGTTGTGTCGGAGGCAAATGACACAGCGGAGCAGAACATGGGAGATGAGTTGAGAGAGAGATTCGGGATATAGAAATTCTGTCGGAGAAGAGTGCGGAGGGCTGGGTTACCGGCATGAGAAAAATCGTGTGCACGTTGGACAACAGTGAGGGCCAGGAGTTGTGGAACATACAGGAGGGTATAGTAATCCATCCGGATGGGAGGGTGCAATGGCCAGGTTGCTGCGTGGCCCACTTGCGCTCGGGGTCAGTGTACTGGGGGGAAAGGGAATGAAGGAAAGGTTGAGGGGAGGAAAGGGATAACAGAAGAGGGGGTGTGAGCGGACCTTGGAGGGCTGCCTGGCGAGCCAAGCGGTCAGCCAAGGCATTACCGCGGCTGATGAAATCACGGAGGCGACGGTGGGCCCGGCAGTGCATGATAGAAACTTTGGAGGGTAGCAGGATAGCATCCAAAAGGTCCAGGATGAGTTGGTGGTGTTGGATAGGGGATCCAGAGGAGGTGAGGAAGGAACGCTGGCGCCAGAGGACAGCGTGGGCGTGAACAGCTAGAAAGGCAATTTAGATAGGAAAAAAAACAAAAATGCAAAAAGGGAGAGAAAAATCTCCAAAAATGGCCAATGGTATAGTTGGTTTCCCCGGGGTACCCCACAAACCAAACAGATAGACAACACAAAGATTACAGGGCATAAACAAACATAGAAAACAGAAAAGGCGTGAAACTTTTCTTCCAGCTGGCAAGGATTCAGAGCTGAACTTAGATCTGCAGAGAAATGCACAGTTATACAAAAACAAACGTCCATCATAGCACGAATCATAATTGTGTGCACACAGTGGCAAAGTAAAGTGCGATATAACACATGGCATAATAATCACATAATCATAAAAGGCATCTATTAATGGTTATTGGAACATCCGAAAGAGAAAACGTAAGAATGTGATCACTCTGGCTTGGTGCCCTGCCAATTACATTCATAAGGCAGACAGGGACGCAACTGCTAGGGTGTGCTTCAATCTTGAAAAAGAAGCAAAACTTACTAGGTAAAGTAAGATACAGTGTACAATGTTAAATATAGAGGTATTCTGAAGTATGGCAATGTCAATTCAAAGGGGAAAAAAAGAAACATGTTAAATGTTAAGTGCAAGGTCATTTCAAGGTTACTGAAAGCAGAACATTGTCCTCCTTCTCTGGGTAGAAAAAGGCTCATTGTAACAGGTCCAGAACAGCTCTGTATGTATGACTGCGAAGACAAAGAAGAGACATTTTAACGTGACACCACCCCTGAGGTCACTTAGCCATGTTCCCTGCAGGCAGACCTGGAACCCTTGTCTGCCACCTGGGTCCCGCTACACTCTGAGGAGTGGGCACTGCTGCAGACTAGATGTAGCTACTTTACTCTGCACTGTCCTTACATAATAACTACCCCCTTCCTCTGGAGTTTGAGCTACCAAGTTTATTTTAAAGGTATTTCTGTTTCCAATTGTATTTAGAATCAGATTGATAATAACACTTTATACAAACATGCATGGGAAGAAAGAATTCATAAAGAACACCAGGATAAAGACACAATACGGGAAAGCAAGGGAGACTGTTAGCACAAAAGAAGTAATCTCAATCCATCCGTTATCAATAAAACTCATTCATAAATCCAAGAAAGAGTCCAATTCAAATTCTACTGCATATTATTTAAAACCCTACACGGAGACAGCCCATCATACTTGAACAATCGCCTCATCCAAGCACCTAGTACCAGACACAGAAAAACGCACTCCCCATTCATACCCCCCCCCAATCAAGGAAGTCAAAAGAACAAAACTACACGACGGCCTCCTAGCCACTCGAGCCGCAAGACTGGACAACCAGATCTCCAACCTTCTGATGACCACCCCAGACTATAGGACGTTCAGAAAGGAAATAAAAACCATACTTTTCAAGAAATTCCTGAAGCAGCAATAACATCACGACCTCTTAGCAACTCTAAAACTGACATTAGACCTACCCATTACCGCACTAATAATAACAAAAGAACCTCCACTACGACCACCTTTTAATTCTTTTACAAACCACCTCACCCACAACAACACGTTAAATGTTTATAAGATCTACAACTTACCTCTCTAGCTAATCATTGTAACTCTACTTTTTTTAATTAACCTTTTGTAATCCGCCTTGAACCGCAAGGTAATGGCGGAATAGAAATCCCTAATGTAATGTAATGTAATGTAATAAAGGGAAAAAAAAATAAAAATAAAAAGTTGACCACATTACACCGCTATTGATTAAGTCCCATTGGCTACCTATTAGCCAACGAATTACTTTTAAGATATTATTCTTGGTTTTTAAAGTTCTAGCTTTCAATGAGCCTCAATTCATGTCTAGAATGATCATTCCTTATTATGCCCCTCGTTCTCTACAATCATCATCACAAGACTTATTAATTGTCCCTTCCTTAAAAATTGTGGGTACAAGAAGAAATGACATGTTTTCTGTTACAGCGCCACAAACGTGGAATGCACTGCTACTGTACATCAGAAAAGAAAAAGATCTTATCTCTTTTATAAAACTCTGAAAAACTTTGTTATTTAACTTTGTACTTGTCTTAAAATTGTTTGTCCTCTAAAATGTGTTTTTTTTTTTTTTTTTTTTTTAATTGTTCAGCGCTTAGAATGTTTGTATAGGCGATTCATCAAATAATAATAAAACTTGAAACTTGAACTTGAATTATCAAGCCCATGTTTAGCAAATATTTCAATTTTCAGAAAAATATGGATACTTAACCTCTATCATTGTTAGTCTTGTACTTTAAATCCCCCAACACTGGGATACAAAGGCAGGGATGTGCCCAACACAAACCCCACATGGCTGACAAACGGTTGCTTTTTTTTTTTTTTTTTCTTTTTTTATTACCAGCAGACACACTTTGACAACTGCGAGAACACGTAAACTATCTGGCTCAACTTTCTTGAAATTACTCACTGTCTGTAACAAATCCACTGCACGCAACATATATCTAAAATCACAGTCCTTATTCTCGTTCATCAGTGCGAACTCACATTCTTAATTCTGTCTTGATCCACATGCATTTTACCCTGTTAAGCAACTTACACTATCCTGTCTGCAACTTTCGGCAAAACAATCATGCTGGCTTGCTTTACCAACTTTTCCCAGGTTTCCAACCTAAATGCTATTTCCATCTCCCCGGGTAATTTCTCAACATCACCAATTTCTCGTTCTCTGTGTCTTGTCAGGTGTCCCCAGAGCTTTTGTTTTATTAATTTGACAAGTATGACAAAAAGTTGATTATATTCCAAATACTAAGCCTTTGACAACAATAAAAATAAGGATGAAGAAAACAATAAAAAATCTTAGGGTCGCCATAATCGCCAGAAAAGGCAGTTGTAAAATATTTAAGCATGATCTGAAGGGGCTCGATGGTGTTCTGACCCATATTATACAATCTATATATGCACCCAACAAAAGTTCCAATTTCCAGAAACCAGAATCCTATATACCTCTCTGTGCTTCACAACTGATTAAGAAGTTACTAGACAGAAGAGATAGAGACAGGATAGAGAAGGAATCAACTTCTCACTTACCAAGACAGGTCCGGTACCGGCACAACAAAACCAGGAGCCAGAAATCTCCACCGATTCGTTCCTTCTCGAGGTGCAATCCGTTGTCTTCGACGAGAAAACCGTTCCTGGTCAACCACCAGGTTAATGCCGGCTATTACGGGTCTCGTAGGAGGCAAGGTTTGAAATCCTCCGAGGGAGACGATCGTGCCAAACAGGCTCAAGTCTGTAGATCAAGTCCCTGTTCGGCTGCGCCAAATGAAGGTACCTTTTAGGATAAGGCCCTCCTTTAGTAGTGCAGAGACTTGAGCCAGAGACTGAAGAGATTTTAAAAAGGCTTTTATTAAACTAGCATATATGCTGGACTTCTGGGCAGAACTGGCTGCATAAACAGAAGACCCTGAGAATTTCAAACACAAAGATTATATAGTGTCCTAACCAGTCCGAACCAGTTTGACCAGTTCTGACCAAAAGGTAGGAGCAAAGAGAAAAACAAAACCATAAATCCATCCTATAATCTACACATCTTAGGCTAACTAGCATCTACATTCCTCTGCCTCCTGGCTGTACCAGGCACTTAAGACAGATACATAGAACAGGCCTGCATGCATACGTGATTTCTCAGAGCAGTAAAATGGAGTCACAACTTGTTCTTTGTACTGATTATGACCCACTGATCTAAAATAAAGCTTTCTTCATCTACACCGTGACCCAGCCATGTCAGCTAGCTAGGGATCCTTCAGTAACCTCATGTTTAGATTACTGCAATCGACTTCTAAATGATCTCCCGCGTGCCACCTCCCCCCCCCCCTGCAATCTGCTGCACGGCTCATCTTCTATCAACCTCGCTACACTCATGTCACCCCTCTCCTTAAATCACTTCACTGGCTCCCTCTCCATCTCCTATTGCTGACCTACAGGTGTGTTCATTCTGCTGCCCCTCCATATCTCTCCTTGCTTCTCTCTCCTTATACACCTCCCAGAGAACTCCGTTCCTTAAATAAGCCGCTCTTAGCGTTACCCTTCTCCTCCACTGCCAATTCAGACTTCGTTCCTTACATCTAGCTGCCCCCTATGCCTGGAATAAATTACCCGAGTTTGTCCGTCAGGCCTCTTCCCTTCCCTTGTTTAAAAGCAGACTGAAGATCCACCTTTTTGATATAACTTTCAATCCTTAACCCTACTCCTCTGCCCTCCAACCCAGCCTGCTGATTAACCGTTCCCCTTAACTGTATCCATGACATCCTGTTCATCTGTCTTGGTTGTTTAGATAGTAAGCTCTTTCGAGAAGGGACTGTCTTCTTTGTGACTCTGTACAGCGCTGCGTACGTCTGGTGGCGCTATAGAAATAATTCATAGTAATAGTTGTAGTGTGAAGAGTTTCAGTCTTTGGGAAGCAGAGCTGAGATTGTGATGTCATAATGCCTCATTCCACCAATAAGAGCCAACCTCATCAGTGATGTCACAATGGCTTGATTGTCCTGTACTCCCCTCTGCCCTCCAACCCAGCCAGCAGATTAACCGTTCCCCTTAACTGTATCCATGACATCCTGTTCGTCTGTCTTGGTTGTTTAGATAGTAAGCTCTTTCGAGCAGGGACTGTCTTCTTTGTGACTCTGTACTGTGCTGCGTGCGTCTGGTAGCGCTATAGAAATAATGAATAGTAGTAATTATTAGTAATGGTAGTAGAGATAGAATGGCATTGACTGGGTTAATATGTTTGGTTGAAGAATGGCATGTGCATTAGGAGTTCAATTTAAAAGGAAAGACACTGACAGACTATTGTTTCCTTCAGAGTCCCTGTGAAAGAATGGAGGTGTATTCGACCGTTCATCCCTGAAGCAGAATTACTTTGAAACATGATGGTAAATTTGTTATAGCAAAGCAGTGGAATATAAAAAGAGAAAATGCATGTTATTTCATGGACGATAAAAACAAAAAACTGTGGATGCTGATGTTCTGAAAATGATTTATTATACGTCCTTTCACAATAAAACCATAAAAATAAATACGTAACAGTCCAACCGGACCCTACACGGTCCATGTTTCGGCGAGCACACCTTCCTCAGGGGTCCAATTGATGTCAAATACACAAATAAAGAAATTGACTAAAAAACAGTGTACTTGTCTTTAAGCATATAGTAAGAACTGACTTGGAGACAAGCACTTCCCTCTACTACTGACCGAGGTGACAAATAGCATGTGATGAATTAAATCACTGTTGCTAAGGAAATTAATAGCAAAATAAAATTAAGACACCATGTGACTTCAATTTGTAAATGGATTGCAATTGGAAGATGTACGTTTAATAATGAATTAATTAATGATATCAATAAAATGGCCAGTCACCTGTATTTGGGAAGCCTTTCTGACGTCCCATTATTTTGGCGGACGCAGAAACGCTTCTCAAAGCTTTGACTATCTAGCTACACTTGAGTGTGGAATTCTTTCTCTGATCTCCCCAGAAATAGAATTAAGAACTGAGAAATATATGGAAGTATTAGGAGGCAGGTAGATAGCCCGTATACATGTTTTTTCAACCAAACAACACGTCCCAATCCCTGTCCCTTTCCCATGTGCCTGCAGGTATCATCTTTATGTAGGTAGAGTAGGTTTTGGGTGGGGTTTGGAGGACTGACACATTTCGCCAGAAGTATTTTAGGTAGGCTGAGATACGGGCCTGGCTTTCCATCTCTATAGTCCACTGCACCAACCATTAGGCTAATCCAGGTGCCTGACAAAGGGAGTGATTAGCGCTACAGCCTCAGCACCCTGAGGTTGTGGGTTCAAATCCCACGCTGCTCCTTGTGACCCTGGGCAAGTCACTCAGTCCCCCATTGCCCCAGGACAGATAGGGAAAAATGCTTGAGTACTTGAATGCAAACCACTTAGGCCATGCGTGGTATAGAAATACTAAAAATAAATAACGAAATTAGCGCTTATAGGATTGGTCATAATAGCTGAAGCTGTCATACAGGTCTTTCATGTCTTCAGGTTGCTTCAAGGTAATGGGGCTCATCGTCAAAAGAGAAAAACATCCCTAAAGTGGCATTTTTGGACGCTTTTCTATGCAGTCCATCTGCAGTGTTCCTTATTCCCATGGGGGAGGGGAATAAGGGGCTATCATGCCTTAATCCCTGCAGTGGCCATCTGGTCAGTATGGACACCCTTTTGGCACTTATTTGTTAATGAAACAGGTCTAGCCTAAAACATCCATTTTTTTTTCTCTAAACGTTTTCTACAATTTCCCAATATTGCAGAAATACATCCAGATCATAAGTCCACCCTAGCCTTGTCTGAATCATACCCCGGACACGCTCCCTTGAGACTTAGGCAGACTTAGGCATTATGCCATTGTATAGATCCATGGTGAGGCTTCCACCTGGAATACTCTGTGCAATTCTGGAGGCCGCATTACCATAAGGATGTGCCGAGACTGGAGTCGGTCCGGAGAATGGCCACCCGGATGGTCTCGGGACTCAAGGATCTCCCGTATGAGGAACGGCTGGATAAGTTGCAGCTGTACTCACTCGAGAAACGCAGAGAGAGGGGGTGACATGATCGAGACATTCAAGTATCTCATGGGCCGCATCGAGGTGGAAGAAGATATCTTCTTTTTCAAGGGTCTCGCGGCAACAAGGGGGCATCCGTGGAAAATCAGGGGCGGGAAACTGCACGGGGACACCAGGAAATTCTTTTTCACTGAAAGGGTGGTTGATCGCTGGAATAGTCTTCCACTTCAGGTGATTGAGGCCAGCAGCGTGCCTGATTTTAAGGCCAAATGGGATAGACACATGGGATCTATTCACAGAGAAAGGTAGGGGAGGGTCATTGGGGTGGGCAGACTAGATGGGCCGTGGCCCTTATGTGCCGTCTATTTCTATGTTTCTATGTTTCTAACTGCATAGAAAAGCGTGATTTGGACGTTTTAGCAAGAAAAGCGTCCAGAAATGCCACTTTAGGGATGTTTTTCTCTTTTGAAGATAAGCACCATTACCCTGAAGAAACGAGTTACCAAACTGCAAGCAGCCTGAATTTTTTTTTTTTTTTTTTGCTGACAAGCTATTGTTCTGACCCTCAGAACAAGGGAAACAAAAGAAAAGAACAATCCAAGAAATCTGCAGCGAAGACTCAAACGACGAAAACAAGGAGAAAGGACAAGCGCCCCACCTTATAGGGGGCAGCAGCGACAAAATGGCCGAGGCTGTTGCCTAGGGGGGGGGAAGGGAAAGTGAAGGGGAGGGGGAAATCGGGGTAGAGAGAAATAGGGCCAGGAAGAGGGGGACCGATCAGGGTCAAGGACGTAGGCATAGGGGGCGGGGTGAGTGAGGGGAGGCAACCCGAACTGTAGCGGAAGCCTCAGTTCGACCTTCGCCAAAAAGTTCTCATCTATGAAGACCCAGGATCCGACATGGTCCGTGTTTTGGAAAAATACTCCTTCCTTAGGAAATAGGATGAAATATGGGTGCAGATAGTGTGCACGTGCACACCAAGGTGAATGTGAAGATGTGTGAGAAGATGAATAAATGAAGGGAAAGTGAAACGGTGAACCCATTTTGGGTTTGGAGTGTGAAAATCTGCTCCCATGAAGATAAAACTGAACAATTAAACTTACGGCCTCTTTTACAAAGCCGGGCTAGTGGCTGCCGCGCGGCAACAGCCCCGAAGCCCTTTAAATCTCTATGGGCTTCGGGGCTGCTAGCGCGGATTTCTAAAAGAGGCTGTAAATGTTCACGCTATGTGTACAATGAACTGATGTGAGAATGGTGAGATAAAACGTGTTATTGTGAAAAGAGGGAAAAAGGGAAAAGAACGGAAGAAACAGGAGAAACAAGAAATGCTACGTGAAGTATACACTTCTCTCTCCGCATTTGTGGTGATAGGGGAACAGCATGGCAGCGAATACTGAAAAACCGCGAATAAGTTTTTGTATGTTATTTGCGGTTTTTCAGTAAAAAAAAAAATAACCCCTAAAAAAGATTTAAAAACGCGAATAACCTGACCTGCAAGTGTAGCGATTTGCTCCGTACAACGCCGGGAGCAGCGATTTCCTTTCTGCAACGCCGGGAGCAGCGATGTCCTGTGATGTAAATTTGGGGGCGGAGCCAGGGAACATAAAAACGCGAATAATCGAAACTGCGGTTAACGAAACAGCGAATACGGAGGAGGAAGTGTATACCGGGATGTTATGCTACATAAATGTCGAAAACCTTATTGAAAAACAGATAACAGAACAAGGGGACATTGTTGCAAAAAAAAAAAAAAAAATGAAATGAGGTAATATGGAATATGGATATGTTTGAAGAATGGGTATCTTCTAGAACAGGGGTGCCCACACTTTTTGGGCTTGCGAGCTACTTTTAAAATGACCAAGTCAAAATGATCTACCAACAATAAAATTTAAAAAAAACACAAAGCACACTGTACGCATAGAAAATGTTAATCATCATTCCTATTCCAGGGTTTTTCAAAGAGGTCAAAGCAGATGACTCTATGCACTGTCACCTCACTAACAACCATACAAAAACAGACAAATACCCCTCTCCCTTTTTACTAAACCACAATAGCAGTTTTTAGCGCAGGGAGCTGCGCTAAATGCCCAGCGCTGCTCTCGACGCTCATAGGCTCCCTGCGCTAAAAACCTCTATTGCGGTTTAGTAAAAGGGGACCATAGTGTAAAATATAGACAGCAGATATAAATTCTGATACATTTTGATCACTAAATTTAAAATAAAATCATTTTTCCTACCTTGTCTGGTGATTTCATGAGTCTCTAGTTGCACTTTCTTCTTCTGACTGTGCATCCAATCTTTCTTCCCTTCTTTTAGCCTGTATGCTTCCTCTTCTCCTGACCTCATTTCCCCCCCCAATGTTTTTTTTCTCTCTTCATGCCCCCTTTATTTTTTTCTGTTTATCTTCTTTCCTTCTGTCTCCCTGCCTGCCCTCTTTCTCCCTCCCTGCCCTCCCCCAAGCCACTGCCACTGCCACTGCCATCGGATAACAGGCCGCCGGCCAAGCTCTCCCTGCTTCGGGCCCACCAGCACGTTAAACCCGCTAACGGGGCTTAGTAAAAGGAGCCCCAAGGTGCCCTAACCAATTAGCGCGCGCTAAACGCTAACGCGTGCATGTTAGTCTATTGACACGTTAGCGTTTAGCGCGCACTAATCGGTTAGCGCACTTTAGTAAAAGAGGGGGTAAAAATAGAAATGTGTAGACATAAGTTATACTGTACCACCAAGAAGCCAGACTGCATACCACGGAAACAGTGCAAAATATAAAGACAGCAGATGTAAATGTGTAAAAAACCCTGAAATAACAATCATTACTTTACAAATTAACAAAAAATGAAAATGAGAAATAAGATAATGCCATTTTATTGGTCTAATACGTCTTTTGATTAGCTTTCAGAGATAAAAACCTCCTTCCTCAGATCAGTAAAGTATGCTGCTGCTATGGTAAACGGTTGTAACCTGAGGAAGGGCGTTTTGGCCTCTGAAAATTAGTCAAAATGTATGAAAATGAGTCCAGTCAAAGGATCACCTTATTTCCAATTTCTATTTATAAATATTTTTGAACACAGCTACACAGGGCATGATTAATTCGTCGAGGGCCCCTAGGCACACAAGTACACTGGGCCCCCCTGCCCTGCCCCACCCCACCATACGCCCAGGCGGAAACAGGAAGCTGCGTCAGAGGGAAGCTTTGGGCAAGCAGCACCACTTGCACAATTACAGTTCCCGTTGCCTTTCTTACCCACGTTGCTTGCTTGTCTTACTTTCTGTCGAGGGGGGGCGCGTTGCCGATCGATGCTGGAGGGGCCCATCGCCATTTGGAAAAAGCAATGTTGATGCCCTCCTTCATCGGGCCCCCCTGATCATTTCGGGCCCTAGGCACATGCCTACTTGGCGTATTGGTTAATCCTGCCCTGCAGCTACAGTTCCTAAGAGTGTAGGAGCTGTTACCGCTGCGGCCGGAGCCAAAAACCGAGATACGCTTTTGTAAAAAGGAGGGAGGGGGTTAATCTGTATATTATGTATATTAATAATAATAATAATAATAATAGTTTATTTTTATATACCGCCATACCCATGTGAGTTCAAGGCGGTTTACATTGAGTTACATTAGGATCTGCATAGACAGGCAGATTTACAATTATTTGTCAGAATTACAGAGTTGTTATTAGAATTACAGATTTGTTATTAGAATTACAGATTTGTTATTAGAATTACAGAGTAACATAGTTTCAATTATTTATCAGCTTAATTTGAACTAGACAGAGGATGCGGAAAGAGGGGAAGAAAAAGGAGCAGGCCTCATGAGGGGGCCAGATTGGGGAGGGGGGGAGGTATTGTCAGGGGGGGGGTATTAGATCCCTAGTAACTGTCAAGTTAGGATAAAAACTTGTATTGTTGGGGCATTGTTGGGGGGGGCATTGTTGGGAGAAAGCAATCTTGAGAGAGACTTGGGTGTGCTGGTGGATGCATCACTGAAGCCATCTGCACAGTGCGCAGCGGCCTCAAAAAAAGCCAACAGGATGCTGGGCATCATAAAGAGGGGCATAACTACCAGGACGCGGGAAGTCATCATGCCACTGTATCGAGCGATGGTGCGTCCGCATCTGGAATACTGCGTTCAATATTGGTCGCCGTACCTCAAGAAAGACATGGAGGTACTTGAGAGAGTCCAAAGGAGAGCAACAAAACTGGTAAGAGGGCTGGAACACTACCCATATGCCGAGAGGTTGGATAGGCTGGGGCTCTTCTCTCTGGAAAAAAGGAGGCTCAGGGGTGATATGATAGAGACCTTCAAAATCATGAGGGGCATAGAGAGGGTGGATAGGGACAGATTCTTCAGGCTGAAGGGGACAACAGGTACGAGGGGGCATTCGGAGAAACTGAAGGGAGATAGGTTCAAAACGAATGCAAGGAAGTTTTTTTTCACCCAGAGGGTCGTGGACACTTGGAATGCGCTACCGGAGGAAGTGATCAGGCAGAGTACGGTACAGGGATTCAAACAGAGACTGGATGGATTCCTGAGGGATAAGGGGATCGTGGGATACTGAGAAAGCTAACCAGAAAATAAATGCAGAAACCCAACCAGGTCGTGCAGGTGCAAGACCGGAGGGCTAGGACTTTGATAGGAAGATAGGACTCAATTAGGAAACCAAGGAGGCATGGGGGCCCCTTCTGGTGATTTAGACAGGTCGTGAACTGTTTGGGCCGCCGCGGGAGCGGACTGCTGGGCAGGATGGACCTATGGTCTGACCCGGCGGAGGCACTGCTTATGTTCTTATGTTCTATTGAAAAAAAACTTGTCCTGTAACTATGACAAATTGTAAGCTGTTAACTGTATATTTTGTATGTTAACCTGTAACCCATCTCATTGGGGAAAACGGGATCGAGGATAAATTAAATAGAGCCATTGCTCTAGTCCTCAAATTTGATTATAAGATTATCCCTTTGTTGCATTCATAAATGGGGATTTTTTAAAAAAAATTATTTGCATACCTATGAATGAATTATCCCCCCCCAAAAAAAATCCTACCAAAAATGTGCCTTTTTCATGCCTTAGACCAGGGATAGGGAACTCCGGTCCTCGAGAGCTGTATTCCAGTCGGGTTTTCAGGATTTCCCAAATGAATATGCAGGAGATCTACATGCATGCACTGCTTTCAATGCATATTCATTGGGGAAAACCTGAGTGGAATACGGCTCTCGAGGACCGGAGTTCCCTACCCCTGCCTTAGACACTTTCTCAAAGAAATACTGATTCTTTAGTTAAATACCAGACACGCCAAGCTCCATGATAAAGTCAGTTTACTAACAAACTTCTATTTTGAATTTGCCTTTGGGCAGGAAGTGAATTTCTTCAAACTGAATGCCAAGACCGCTCCTTGCGTTGCATAAAGACATATCTTTTAACATTTAGGAGTGAAATTTAGAAACAAAAAGGACTTTCAGGAACCAAAATATGCAAGGTGGTTGACACATTCATTAATATCTTCGGTAGTGAGAAAATCTGACCTAGATATTAGATGAATTACTTTCATTTTAAAGTATAATTCCTGTATTTGCCATAGTTTCTCGACACAGGTAATTACTTATGTAAAAAGTACAGAATTGTTGTCACATTTGCATATGCTTTCTGTAGCACAAAACTGATTTGTTATAGTATATTTTTCATATGCAATGTTGGATGGCTGAGAAATTAAATCATATTTATTAAAATGTGCTTTATATTACACTGTGCAATAGAGGTTTTTGGGGCATGAATTGTAGTGGGTGTTCTATAGTGATTTGGGGTTGCTGAATTCAAAACTGACCTTAATGTTTCAGTACAACCCTCTGATTTTTGGCAAAAGAGCATTATAATGCAAAAATTAACATTTTCGCTATATTTTCTATTGCTTGGAGTAAATGTTATAACAATCTCTGAAATATAAAAACTAAAAATTAATTTTCTCCACTCGCATCTGGATTTTTTCCACTCGCATCTGGATTTTTTTCCTCCAATAATCTTGAAAGTGTTGGTGATAAGCACGGGGAAAGATTTCACCAGGACATTGCTACAATGGGAGAAACGATATCACGGCAGATGGAATTCATCAATACTGGCTGACTGCTGTAGGTCATTAATTAGAGATGCTCCTAATTAGAGAATGACACGGGGAAAATTTCTGTGCCCGTCACTGGCCCGTTCCCGGACCACCATCCTCTTCACCGCCCCGTCCCCGCCGTCCCCTTCCCGTCTCTGCCGTCCCCTTCACCGCCTCATCACCATCCCCACTCTCCCCTTTCACCGCCCCGTCCCCGTTTTCAGCGTCTTCTCCTCTCCATCCCCCCATCCCCAGCACCCTTCACACGGTCCAGCAGCTCCCTCCCGCCGGCCAGCCGTGCATTTCTCTCCCTCCCTCCCTCTTACCTTCTCTTGTGGCGAAACTGGCAATTTGTATAAGGCTATGCACTGTATTACAGCCGAAGCCTTAAAGTCGCGTCGGGTTGCCTGCTAGAAAAGTCTCCTCCGATGCAACCGGAAACAGGAAGTTGCATCAGAGGAGATTTTTCCAGCAGGCAACGCAACGCAACTTCAAGGCTCCAGTTGTAATACAGCTCATAGCCTTATATAGATCACCAGTTTCAACAAGAAAAGATAAGGGAAAAGGAGGGAGGGAGGGAGATGCATGGCCGGCGGGAGAGAGGGAGCTGCCGGATCGAACGCTCATTCACCACGCGTGCTAACCATTCACCGCTCCACGGGGTGGTGAATGGCCTTGTCTCCAATCTCGCGGTGACCTTTTTTTTTTGGTCACCGTTTTGGCGGGTTACCCGCGGCTAGCCAAGGCTAACAACCACCGTGTCATTCTCTACTCCTAATTTTATCTATAAACGTACTTCAATGGTAAAACAATTCTAGAAAATAATATTTATAGGAACTCTTACATTATGACTTCTCATGCTATAAATATTTGCAATTTGCTCAAAAACTATAAGTGACGGGAGAAAAGTAAGGTTATTTTCATCCACAGGAGGTCAAATTCTATAAAGTAAACCCAAATTTTCTTCCTGCCCCAGAAAAAAAGTTACAATTTGTTGTGCAGTGTTATTTTTGATAGGCTAAAAGCCATTAAGGGCTCCTTTTACTAAGGTGTGCTTAAGATTAGCATGTACAAACCATGCGCTAAATGAAAAATACTAACGCAAGCTCTATGGAGGCGTTAGCGTTTAGCGCGTGCTAGAACCGCTAGCGCACCTTAGTAAAAGGAGCCCTAAGTCTATGCACTACAACTTGTCCTAAACTCATTTATTATCTTGTATGTTTATAAAATGTAATGCAACGAAGTACGATATCAACTTTCAATCATAATCAACTTCAGCACATTAATAAATCATTTTTCTTTCTGGGGGATCTTCAGAATTGAGCGCAACAATTGGTCATATTAATTTAAGAGCGCTGCTCAGATCGTCATCAATCCCTTTTGTTATATTTATCTTTTTTTTTCTTATAAATATATATGTTTTTCTTAAATAACCATTCTTTAGATAAAGGTATACTTTTTTTATCATTAAATCTCTTTTAAGTTATTTAAAACGCCCAGACATGGCACTTATCTTGACCATATTCTATAAAGCAGGGGTGTCCAACCTGCGGCCCCATGAAGTATTTTGTGTGGCCCCAGTCGAGGGCGATGCAGTATTTTCCTCTGCTGCCCCCGGGTGTTTACCGTCTTGCCGGCTCCCTCCTCTGTCTTGCTGCAGCATTTGCGCGGCCCCAGAAACATTTTTTCCAGACAATGCGGCCCAGGGAAGCCAAAAGGTTGGAGACCCCTGCTATAAAGGATGGATATAATAAGCGCTACTAGGCGCCCTGTGGCCGCCTAGCGACTCCTAAGTTTGGGATTTGGACCTAATTTTTTTAATTGACTTAGGGCTCTTGTTATCAAGGTGCGCTTACGGGGGTTAGCGCATTGGACATTTCATCACGCGCTAACCCCCGCGACAAGCTAAAAAACTAACGCCTCGTCAATGGAGGCGTTAGCGACTAGCGCGGCAGGCGGTTGAACGCGCGCTATTCCGCACATTAACCGCCTACCGCACCTTGATAAAAGGAGCCCTTAATCAACATTGCAATTGACCGTGCTTGTTTTTCAACCAATCAAAAGATTAATTAAACTATTGAAGGATTCAGCATCAAACTCTTAAGAAGCCTAACCCCCCCCCCTCTTTTACTAAGGTAAGCTATGCTTTTTTGTGCACAATAAATATTAGCGCGTGCTAATCACATGCTAAACGCTAATGCGTGCATGCTATCCTATGAACAAGTTAGCGGTTAACGCATGCGTTGATTTAGAGTGCGCTAAAAGCGAGCGCTAAAACACTTAGCACACCTTAGTAAAAGAGGGCCTAAGTGGAGGCACTCTCCCAAGCCTAAGGGGGCCTATCAGGTTGAATAAAGTGTCATTATGCGAGTCATTTATAGAATCCGGGCCTAAACGCAATAGCATGCGCAAATGCGTTAGCCCGTACTAACCACTAAAGAAACCCATAGGATATAATAGACATCTATAGTGGTTAGTGTGGGCTAACAAGATTGTGTGTGCCAACACTAACCCATTTGGCGCGTGCTAACTGATTTAGCGTGCGCTAATCAATTAGCATGCGCTAAATGCTTAGGCGCCCATTATATTCTGTGGGCACTTTAGCATTTAGCGCGCCCTAATCGTTAGCGCACGCTAAATCGGTTAGCACGCCTTAGTAAAAGGACCCCTTGGTGCCCGTTGTTGAATCCCCCTCTTAGGGCCCTACGTACTACAATACAAAAAAAAAAATAAAAAAAATTGCAGAATGTGCTGGAAAAACACAATGCTATAAAAATAATGCAACATGATAGAAACACAAAAATGGGTGAAAACGTAGGTCTTTTGAAGGTGGTTCTACAAAAGGGGCACCTATTTTTAGACCCCCACAGAAAAGTGCCTAACTGGAAGCTATTCTTTTTAGAATACGGCTCATTCGGGCAAATATTTGTGTATAATTTAGTCGTGACCATCACTGTTCCTAAGCTGAGCATGAGCTCTCCAACTGCGTTGCTGTCAGCGGTGGTGGATGGTGCTTCAATATTACACTTTCAATCCCTAGTGACAGGTAGGCTCCTGGAGACCTGCAGAGTTTGCCTGAACCTCACTCTTGAAAATATGATAGTGAAACTACTGGGAGGACTATAGGGGGGAGGACTCCAGCGTAGCTTAGAGTAGGGTTACGAAACATCTGGGAAAACCAGGACATGTCCTCTTTTTAGAGGACAGTCCGGGTTCCCTGATGGATTTTCCAAAACCTGGCAGTTTGTCTGGGTTTTGGAAAGCCCCGAGCTCTGGCCACGTCTGGAGGACCTTCAACAAGCATGTGCGGATGACATCACGTACATACATGCAAACTTGATAATAATAATAACTTTATTCTTCTATACCGCCACAGTTGAGAAGACTTCTAGGAGGTTCACATCAAAGAAGGCAGGACAATCAGCGAATTACAGAATGCAAAGAAGAGGGGTACAACTTATTACATAAGATATAGATAAGAGGACAACATATTACACCGAGGTTGAACAGAGGGAACATATAACTTAATAAGTGGTGAGGTTTCAGTTTAGGAGATGAATTTGTCAAATAGTGTGGTTTTAATTGCTTTCAAGAATGTGCCATAGGTCAGCCTGGTTCCATTAATGTAATTTCCCAGCCAGGACTGCTGTTTGCTTGCTTCGTACATGAAGGACCTGTCCAAGAAGGATTTGTATTTGCAGCTTAGATGTCATCAAAAAAGAGACAAAGCTTTTTGGGGGTGGGGCTGGAAGCGGACCATGGTGGGGCTGGTAAGCCTATGTAGTTAGAAAGGTGAGGGGGAAGGGAGAGAAACCAAAGGCTATACTGGGGAAAGGTGAAGAGATGGTGGGCCATGGGGCCCCCTGGAGATGTGGGGCCCAGGGTAGCTATATTGTTTCTCCCCCCCCCCATGCCAGCCTTGCTCCCCTTTAGTTTTTTGCCTTTTGTGAGGAACACACACAGTTCAAATATTGCTGCTTTGTCTCCATGGCAACACTTTTTTTGCAGACTGGGTGAACCATCTGAGGCCATGCAGGATAAAAAAACATTTACAGCAAACATTTCTGCACAATTGTGCTGATGGCAGACCTGCCAAGTCACATGCATTTGGCATATGATACATGCGTTTAGGCAGCTTCCCCAGTTCACATGCCTTTGTGACACCCTGAAAAATTCCTTTGCTGTAAAAGTAGCAGTGGAGGATTTTTTCAGGTGGTCACTGGGAATTTTGAGTGTGGCTATAGAAACTTTGTGGGAGGAGCTGGAGGCCCTTTTTACCTAGGAGGGAGGGGGGGAGGTTATAAAAGGGAGGGAAGGAGTATGATTCTGCCTTTTGGTTGTTCCTTGTTCCCCCGCCAGGGTCCTGAGACCGAGGGGGACTCCTGAAAAAATTTGGGAGGGAACTGACAAGGCTGTATAAATAGAGGAGACTAAAAGAAATTGGAAGTGACAGGAGGAAGTCTGTTGATAGAACCAAATTGTCTGCTGTTACTGAAGAATCTGTAAATAATGGACTTTAAAGTGAAAAGGAAGTGATAGGGGAAAATCTTTTGACGGAATCAGAGTATCTGCCTTTCACTGAGTGAATGTAAACAGTTCATAAAATTCCAGTTTGGGTTCACTCCTACCTAGGACTGAGCTGTCTTTTACATCAGAAGGAGAGTGAGGAGTTTCAGTGGGGTAAGTGAGACCCCGGAGTTGCCCTTCCTCCGGTCTACTGAATCTGTCTGGCCCTGGCCTAGGCCCAAGTTCAAGTATGAAGTCCATGAGTATTGCTACTACTATCCATTCAGTCATGTTTTCAACCTTTGGATACTCCGTAGGCCAGTCTTCACCATGCTTCCCTGTTTCTCACGGGTTCTTTCAACCGTGTCATTCTTAATAGTATCCAGCCAATGGGCCTTTGGTCTCCCATGCTTCCTTTTGACACTGGCCATTCCTATACGTAAAGTTTCTCTTTATTTTTATTGTATTTACAGCTTCTTTTATTGTAAACAGTTTCTTAAATTGTAAACCGCCTAGAAGTCGCAAGATTGTTGGCGGTATATAAAAATAAAGTTATTATTATTATTCCGAGTAGTACCTCCTATTCAGTGAATTCGCCCTCATCATATGCCCAAAATAGGTCAGTTTCAGTCTGGTAATCTTACCTTCCAGATCCCAACCCTGGGATCTGTGAACATCTTTGTTGGTAATCCTAGCTGTCCGTGGGATTCGTAGAAGTCTTTTCCGGCACCAAAGCTCGAAGGCATCGATGTTTCTTCTATCTGCTTTTATGAGTGTCCATGTCTCACAGCCATATGTCATGTTTGGGAATAAAATGGCAGTGATAAGTGTTTGTTTGGGTGTCAGGTCAAAAGCGCGCCGGGACAAAGGCGCGCGCAGACAATTGAGCGCAGCGCGGAGGTGCGCGCCGCACAAAATTACTGTTATTACGGCTCCGACGGGGGTGTGTGGGGGGAACCCCCCACTTTACTTAATAGAGATCGCGCTGCGTTGTGGGGGCGTTGGGGGGGGTTGTAACCCCCCACATTTTACTGAAAACTTCACTTTTTCCCTGTTTTTAGGGAAAAAGTTAAGTTTACAGTAAAATGTGGAGGGTTACAACCCCCCAAACCCCCCACAACGCCGGCGCAATCTCTATTAAGTAAACTGGGGGGGCTCCCCAACAAAACCCCCCGTCGGAGCCCCTAAAAACTGTAATTTTCTTCGGCGCGCACCTCCGTCTTGCGCTCAGTTGTCGGCGCGCGCCTTTGTCTTTCGCCGACTTGTCTATGAACCGTTTGGTTGTTGGTGACTGACATCCTTGCACTGTAACCACCATTATTGTAGAAGCAAATAAGGACAAAGTCTATCTTTTTTTTGAGCCCTGGTGCCAAGTTGGCGACTGGCTGGAGCCCCTGCACTACACAGAGGTGCAGGCGGGGCAAGAAACCAAGGCTACATCTACACGCATCTTTCATGCACATGTATTCTGCTCACCTGGCTGCCAGTATACCCTTAAAATCGGCACCTAAAAATCGGGGTGGGGGGGGGGTGGGGGAGGGTTTTGGCTACTTGCTGCCATCCCACCTCTCTCTGTCCCTTCCCCGTACTGCAATCTTGGTGCCAGCAGCGTCAGTCTGCTTAAACACACTGCCTTTCGCGGCCCAGATGCATAGGCAGGACTGCAGCAGAGGGAATGTTTCCAGGCTGATGAAGGCAGCGTACGTAAGCAAGTGTCCAAAGGTTTTAAGCTGTATGGAAGAGATTAGAGAGACTACAGTGGTGCCTCACACAACGAACTTAATTCGTTCCAGGAGCAAGTTTGTTATGCGAAAAGTTCGTTATGTGAAACGCGTTTTCCCATAACAATACATGTAAAAAAAAATAATTCGTTCTGTAGCATAAAATATGCTAAGATGACATAAAAAAAGATAAATTTATCTTGTTAGAGCTTTTAGCATGATATAGAGGGGATATATGTGAAGGGGAGGGGAGACAGGGGTTTTGTTGATCCTTGCTGTGTATTATAATCACCCCCCACATACTCCCCAGTACCTTTTTTAATTCCTCCCATCTTTCCCAGCCAGTGGCGTACAGGCCAGAAGCGCAGAGATCAGGAGCAATTCCTCTGCACGCCTGTGTGGGCCCATGCCGATCTCCGAATGGCTGCAGTTAGTTCTTGTGAGTCCCGCGAGAGCTGGCTGCAGTTAGTTCTTGTGAGTCCCGCGAGAGCTGACTGCAGCCATTCAGAGATCAGCGCAGGCCCAGGCGGCGGGGGGGAGGTTTAAAAATATGCGGTGGCGGCGGGGGGAGGTTTAAAAATATGCGGTGGCGGCGGGGGGAGGTTTAAAAATATGCGGTGGCGGCGGGGGGAGGTTTAAAATATGTAGCGCCACTGAACGATGCAGCTCGGGCGACTTCGTTGTGTGAAACGAAGTCCGTTGTACGAATCAAGACAAGAAGTTCGTTGTGCGCAGCGTTCGCTGTGCGAGGCGTCCGTTATGCGAGGCACCACTGTACTGGATCTGGGGGAAGGGGGGGAGGAAAGAAAGAGAGATATGCAGAATTGAGGGGAGGGACAGGGCAGGATTAATTCGTCGAGGGTCCCTAGGCACACGCTAAATGCTAGCGCGTCCATAGACTAACATGTACGTGTTAGCATTTAGCGCATGCTTGCGCTAATCGGTTAGCGCGCTTTAGTAAAAGAGGGCTAAGAAAAAGCTAAGTAGGCCTATCTCGACTTACACTGGCTCCCAATTCAAGCAAGAATATTATTTAAATTCTACTGTCTGTTATTTAAATCCATAAACGGTGATAGCCCAGCCTACATGAACAACCGCCTAATCCAAACTACCACAACCAGACACAGGAGAACCCAGACACCATTCACATACCCTCCAATCAGAGACATCAAACGGAAAAAAAAAACTACGATGGCCTTCTAGCCACACAGGCAGCAAAACTAGACCACCAACTCTCCAATCGACTAATCGCGACCCCAGAATACAATACTTTCAGAAAAGAAATAAAAACCCTATGAAACATTTCATCTGAAGCAACCCGCTCTGCTCTGTAACACCTCTGGACATGCCCAGAAATCCTCTTCTGTAATCCGCCTTGAACCGCAAGGTAAGGGCGGAATAAAAATCACTAATGTAATGGGAATTCTAGTGAGATGTTTATCTGGCACCCTTTATGTGAAGTTCATAGCAGTGCCCCACTGCTCTGTTGTCATGTCTGGGTGGCCAGTCCATTACAGATCTGGCCCCTCCCACTTCCAAATGATCTTGTTATGTGCGTTTAGGACTTGGACGAAATTTTGGTCGAAAATGTGGTAGACATCCTGGTGGTCTGGGTGTCCAAATGGCCTGGACATCCAGATAGAGGATTTTCAAAATAACAATTATTTTTAGACGTATGGTGGTTTGCTTTTCAAAAATAGGCATTTTCTTGGTTCATAGACAAAATCACGTGAGACAGTGGCGCGCCGACAACTGAGCGCAGACAACTGAGCGCAAGGTTGACGGCGCGCTGAAGAAAAGCACTATTTTAAAGGGTTCCGACGGGGGGGTGTTGGTGGAGAATCCCCCTATTTTACTTAACAGACATCGCTCTGGCGTTGTGGGGGGGTTTGGGGGGTTGTAACCCCCCTCATTATACTTGAAACCAAACTTTTTGCCTGTTTTTTAGGGAAAAAGTTCAGTTTTAAGTATAATGTGAGGGGTTACAACCCCCCAAAACGCCAGCGCAAGGTCTGTTAAGTAAAGTGGGGGGGTTCCCCCCCCACACCCCCCGTCGGAGCCCTTTAAAATAGTGCTTTTCTTCGGCGCGCCATCAACCTTGTGCTCAGTTGTCTGCGCTCAGTTGTCGGTGCGCGATTTAGTCCCGTCACCCATTTTCTTACTGCCGACTTTGAACGCCTAGCACCATACGTCCAAATCGAACTTAGAGGTATGTTTTGAAAATGCCCCTCCACCTGTCTAAGTGCTTTGAAAATGATCACCAGTATTGTATAACCTGTGCTTAACTGCCAGACATGTCCCCCTGGCATTGCCATGTTCCTCCTATCTCCATGCCCCCTTAAAATTTTGCACACATTAGAGAATGACACGGTGACAAAATTCATCACCGTCCCCGTGGATAACCGCGGGAAATAATCCCATGTCATTTTCTAGTGTCTATTTCAACCTCGGTCCTTCTACACCAGCTTTCTTCAAAGCAAAGCTTGCGGGTCAGTGGTTGTGCCCAATTATACTCTGATTCTTCCCTCTCTCCTTAAAGAATGACATGAAGATGGTTTCCCGTGGTTATCCGTGGTGATGAATTTTGTCACTGTGTCATTCTCTAGCACACATCTTATAGGACAGCAACTCAAGGCAGCTATGCATGTAAGTGCTAATTGGTACCAATTATAATCAATTGGTACCAATTAGCTGTATATAGGCTATGATTGAGCTGTAATCTTTTTTTGTATGAACTTTTCATTTTGGTGGCTATAGAACTGTCTTGATAGTTATTGCCCCTTGGCTTTTATGACATATGTGGTGAATCTTATATGACTAAAAGTATTTAGTCATGTCATTATTTTTTTGTCTGTAGACCATTCTTTGAAATTGTGAAAACAAGAGCCTTTCTGTGAAAGTGTTGAAACTGTGACTAATATTATAGGGCAGTGTGCGGCACACTAGTGTGCCTCCCGAGATTTCAGGTGTGCCGCAAAGATGCCAAGGAGGAGGAGAGGTGCCAGCTGACTGCTCCATGGCGAGAGGCACATCCTGTAGGCAATCAGCCAGCGCCAGCGCCTCTCCTTCTCTCTGCACATCTTCCCTTCCGGAACCCTCCACTGGCGGCTCAGGGCCCGTCTGTAGTGTCTTTGCACATGTGCGGATGTCAACATGATGAGATTATACAAGCAAGTGACATCATTGCATTGACGCCAGCGCACTTCCAGATGCCTTGAGCCGCGGCCACTACATTTAGTGTGCTGCAGCTTGACAAAGTTTGCGAGACACTGTTATAGGGTTTGGTGAGTGATAATTAAAATGTAATTTTATAACCCACACTGTTGTTGCTTTTCAACTTACCTGACCATATATAGGATGCAACTTTATGGTTGAGTTGGGTAGCCTAATGGTTAATGCAATGGGCTGAGTAGCTGGGAAAGTCGGTTCAGTTCCCTTTGTGGATCCTTGTGATCCTGGTCAAGACACTTAACCCTTCACTAGACTGTGAAACCTTATAATAAAAATATAAACCTCTTTGTTTGTATCACACAAAGGCAGTATATCAAATCCATGACCTTTTAGTATAGAAGTAAAATGAATGTACCGGTACGTATTATTCCATCTCTTATTGCTTAAAAACATCCATATACTTGTGTTATATTCTATAGTGTTTTTGGTGCTGCATTTATCATGTTTATGGACTGGTATGGCATCATGGTTTATGAGTAAGAGCATACACCAGAAAAGTATCTACAGATAGTTATTCTATTCAAAGAGAAGATACCACCAAGAGCAATGGCAAAGAATCTGAAGGTGACTTATTCATCAGTCATATCAACAGTAAACATCATGAGCTGAACAGTTTTCAATCACAGGCATGCTCTGGGTGACTTTGGACAACTGTTTTGTGAATGGACAATGCTATCATAGAGACAGCAAAATTATCCCCAATGGTGTCATTAAGTGTTAGCAGATCAAGATTTTGAGGTACTCCAATGAAGAAATCCTGTAACACGACAACACACAAAAGATTATTCAATGCTGGAGTTCGATCATATTGGCCAGTTCAAAAGTTGAAGTTGGTTGCCAGTAATATTATAGATCAGCTCACTTTCTGCCACAAATATAAGGAATGGACAACCGACCAATGGAGGTGTGCTTTGTTTTCAGTTCTACAGTTTCGTGGATATGTGAGGAGGCCATGAAACTATAGACACAATCCCAGGTAAATTGTGAATAGAACAAGCACAAAAGGCTGTGGTTTGAGGCAGTCTTTGGGATTGGTCAAGCAAATTTCTGGATTATGCCTGTTTATTCAAATCTGCTGGAAAAAAAACTCCCATATTTCATGCACATTCATGATAGTAACCATTTTCAACAGGATGGCATGACAGACTCAAGTTCTAATACAATTGTTGAAACCCTGGCCAGGAAATAGCCCTAAATTGAACATCTTTGAACAGCGATGAAACAGAAGACGACAACATACAATCTAGCATCTGTAGCAGACTTAACACAAATGATCAAAGTTGTACAAACCCAGAGGATAACACTAGAGTTTTGCAGAAAAATGGCAAGATCAACACCCAAATTCATATAAAGATCCTGAGAGGGAATGTCCCAAACTACCTAACAGAGTTGGCCATCCTACTTCAAGGTGCATCCAACAGATATTCCACCAGAAATCTTTTCCACTTAAAATTCCCAGCATGCAACACTATAAAGTCTACCAGGCAAATTGCCTTATCCATTCAATATCAATTAGTAAAATGCTAGAACCAACTACTGCTTACACCAGTGTCTTTCAAACTGTGTGCCATGGCACAGTGATATGCCCCGAAGAGATTCCGGGTGTGCCACGAGAGATTCCAGAATTTTACTTTAATTTTAGAAATTCCCTTCATAAATATACACTAGAATAGATGACATGTACGTTGCGTACGCAAGAGTCTGTCAATTTTATGAGGGTCTGTGTGCGTAGGGATACTGCCACCCAGACAAGCATCATTCTTTGACGTGATTGGTCCTTGAAAACTAACAACAAGTAATTTTAGTCTTAGTTTCATCCTTTATGCAGTAGTTATCCTAATTTGAACAACAAAGCAATCAAGGCTTTGTTACCATTTGGATCTTCTTATCTTTGTGAACTTAGGGCTCCTTTTACGAAGCCGCGCTAGCGGTTTAACACGCGTAATAGCGCACGCTAATTTGCCGGCCACGCTAGCCGCTACCGCCTCCTCTTGAGCAGGTGGTAGTTTTTTGGCTAGCGCAGGGATTAGCGCACGCTAAAAAGGTGCATATGCTAAAGCCGCTAATGCGGCTTCCTAAAAGGAGCCCTTAGATTTTCAACTTTGAAAGAAATTAAACAAACAAAAAAAAGAGAATGACTGCAGAGAGTGGATGATGAAATGTATGTTTGCTTGTTAACCATTGAGCTGCGTTTTGAGTTAATTTGCACTCAAAAACAAGCACATCTATCACATTGATTAGCAGTTCTTTTCCATCTACTTTAGTTTCACCGTTGTTACAATTACCCCTACATAGCTTAAAGAATTTTAAATAAATAACTCTCAAATTTAATTGTTTGTTGGTTTTGCAATTTCATAATTTCAATTATAATGTGCCACTAAAATCATTTGCTCCATTTAGTGCAGGGGTCTCAAAGTCCCTCCTTGAGGGCCGCAATCCAGTCGGGTTTTCAAGATTTCCCCAATGAATATGCATGAGATCTATGTGCATGCACTGCTTTCAATGCATATTCATTGGGGAAATCTTGAAAACCCAACTGGATTGCAGCCCTCAAGGAGCGACTTTGAGATCCCTGATTTAGTGTGACCGAGCTTACACTATGATCTTGTGACCACTATCTCAGGTTCAGAAAATCTTTAAAAGCATTTCTGTACAGAGACCAACCCTGAAGTAACTGAAATGGTGATTGCAAGAGCCCATTTCTAAACTCTCTAATGCAACTCTTGGGACATAACGAGGAGCCAACGATGACCTGCTCGTACATGTAACAATGTATTTGTAACTATGACCTAAAAGTTGTACTGATCTACCTGTACTAGCAATCCTGTTGAACGTCGGTGTCAAACGCCAGAAACCAAGCAAGTTCCAGCACAGAAAATCCCCTGTCACATTCCAAGAGAAGAAAAGAAAAGGATATTCAGTTTGCAGAGAAGGAGCATTAGTAGGAAACGCGGGCTGAAATTTTGGCCTCGACAGTGACTGAGCAGTAGCAAATGCTTAGGTGGCTGGGGGTGATCATTTCAGAAATGTACCTACACCCTTATTAGCGAGGCGATATCGGGGTCAAAAGAAAGCAGAAGGAAACGTTCTGATTTTCCTCAACCACAGTGTGGAAAGAGAGACAGGGAGCCTAGGGAGGACACTGGAAAAATGAAACTTGGCAGCCTGCGTGGAATGGCCATTGCTGCAAGTCAAAACTCATTTACTAGACGCAGTACGGCTAGCAGGTTTCTGAGACGGCTTCATTAGTTTTTTGATATGACAGGATGTAACTGAGTTAGGTTAGTAATTAAGGCTCCCTGATCAGTGAAGTTTATTATTGTAGATGTGTCGTTGCTATGGTATCGCTTCCAGTGGTGTTAGCAATGGTTAAGGTGGTAGTTATAAATATAGTTGAGGCCTGTACTTCCAAACACAAATAATAGTAAGTTTAAAGAAATGGGAAGAAGGGCAGAAATTAAAGGGGGTTTTGAGATTTAAGAAAGCAAGTTGCCCATCTTGTGGGGTTGTTTTTTTTTTTAATCGTTTTCTGCCCTTGTTGCTGGCTGTGTCATGTCTTTGTTAACCTGTCTCTGTTTATTCCCTGTTTGTTTATTTTGGTTTTTTAATTATTCCCCGCCATTTAAAAATATTATGTAAACTGCTTTGTTTTGAATTTTTGGCCAGTAAAGTGCAGTACAATGTTCCCCCGCGAATTCGCAGTTTCACTCATTCGCGGTATTCTCCGAACGCCTCTTCCTGTACTAAAGTCGGGCTACACCAATCAGGAGCTGCGTGTCAAAGCAGCTCCTGATTGGTGTAGCCCAACTTTAGTACAGGAAGAGGCGGTCGGAGCATACCGCGAGTCATTTCCTTCACTCGCCGGCACTCCAGCTGCCCTCTCCTGCCTCCCCAGGCGAAAAACTGTATTCGTGTTCTTTTAATATTCGCGGGGGTTCCTGAAATGGAACCCCGCAAATATTGAGGGAGTTCTAATCTGTATATCAAATAAAATAACTGTAACTGTAAAAAGGGTACACATCTGGGCCCTCTTTTACTAAGGTGCACTAACCAATTAGCGCACATTAATTGATTTAGCGCGCGCTAAACGCTAATGCATGCATGTTACTCTACGGACACGGGTTCATAGACAAAATCACGCGAGACAATGGCGCGCAGACAACTGAGCGCAAGGTTGACAGCGCGCTGAAGAAAAGCACTATTTTAAAGGGTTCCGACGGGGGGTGTTGGTGGGGAACCCCCCTATTTTACTTAACAGACATTGCGCTGGCGTTGTGGGGGGTTTGGGGGGTTGTAACCCCCCTCATTATACTTGAAACCAAACTTTTTGCCTGTTTTTTAGGGAAAAAGTTCAGTTTTAAGTATAATGTGGGGGGTTACAACCCCCCAAACCCCCCACAACGCCAGCGCAATGTCTGTTAAGTAAAATAGGGGGGTTCCCCACCAACACCCCCCCGTTGGAACCCTTTAAAATAGTGCTTTTCTTCAGCGCGCCGTCAACCTTGCGCTCAGTTGTCTGCGCGCCGTTGTCTCACGCGATTTAGTCCCGTCACCACGGACACGTTAGTGTTTAGCGCACCTTAGCAAAAGAGGGGGTTGGTGTTTTAAGATCCCTGCAGATCGTTATAAATGCTGGCTTTTCTTAATTATGACAGGAATAGCCATGCAGATGATAATACGTAATTGGAAGAAAGGAAGAACTTTCCTTTCTGGTGGGCAAACTTATGCTCCGCTACAAATATGAAAAAAATGAACGCTGAATTCTTGGGACATAGTAATGTATGTAATTTGGTGTGGGGCCCTTTGGCATCTTTTATTGCTTCTATATAATTGTCATTTCTCTTTAATTTTTGTTTGATTTCCTTACACATCCAGGGTGGGATTGCACTACTAGGTTATTGGAAGATTATATGCATTGGTATTTTTGATTAATTAAGGGGGAAAATGATTGCTTTGAATATTTGTAAGTTCAAAGTGCTTTTCTTGATTGTTATATGTTCAGCTACATGTGTATTGCACTGTCAATATTTGAAAATCAATAAAGATTTATTTTTAAAAAAAAAAGATTTATTTCTGGGGGTTGAGGGGAAACTGAATGTTATTCAGATCTGCTGTGTGTTTGTTGATGACTGTGAGAGAACCTGAGACTTAGAAAGCGGATGAAAGAATAATCCTGATTCCTCAGCAGGCAACATACTTCCCCCCCCCCCCGCCTTTTTTACAAAACAGTAGTGTGGTTTTTGGCGGTGGCGCCAGCACAGCCACTGTGATCATCGGAGCTTTTATCACCGCTCCCAGCGCTAAAAACCAGCTATGTATTTTTAACTGAGATTTTTGGGCCCCAAAAAAAGGCCTAAAAGTGGGGGGTCTTGGTTTATATTCGAGTTTATACTTGAGTACTTCTCTAACTATTGGCTGTGGAGAATAGAGTCGCAGGTCAGGGGTAAACCCGACATGCAGGAAGACCTCTTATTCCTCCCAGCAGCCTCTACGGCAGTCCTCCATGCTGTTTGCCGGCCACTGGGAAGAGGGGAGAGTGAGGAGTCAGCAGTGCATCTGTGTTTGAGGCCTTGGGGATTGGGGTGAGTTTAATTTGACCCATCTGGGGTGGGAGCTGGCCATGGAGAAGTAAGCCATTCAGGAGATGAGTGAGCCAGGCTATGATGTGGTCAGGGGCGCGGGCTAATAGCCAGCCGGAACATTTATCAAGGACGCTGTTTTGAGAGGAGAGTTTTTTTAGAAGTTTATCAGTATCAGAATTTTCTAGTGGTGAAAATGTGTTCCAGATTTGGTCAGCAGTGGTTTCTTGAGGAGGTGGTTAGAGTTGTTATGTTGGAAGGAGTTTGGTCTTTATCTTGTTGAGGAAATGGTTAGCAAGGGTCTGGGCATTAGGCTGTGAGATCTTTTCGACAAGACCTAGGTCAGGGTGGGGGGTTCATGGTATGTAGTAAGCAAAATAGTTTTTTGACATTGAAGTTATCATTATCAATTTCTTGGGCATAGTAGGCTTTATTTTGACTCAGCGATGTTATGCTTGTATTTGATGATCGCAGCTCTCCATGCAGTTTTGTGTTCAGGTAGATTACTTTTTTGCCATTTCTGCTCAAGCTTGCGGCAGGGTTGTTTTTCTGCTTTTAAGGTGGCCATGAACCGAGGAGAGGCTCTAGTCACTCTTGTGTTGCGGTAGCGTAGAGAAGCTTGTTATGTTCAGTGTGTTCAATTGCTTTGTCCCAAGTAGTTATCAGTATAAGGGAGCTATTTGGAGTTGGGTCTAACATTACTAGAATCTTGTTCCAGAACTGAGCAGTGTCAATTTTGCCTCTCGATAGGGTTATTGCTGGGGGTCTATTAAGGGGTGTCCTGTCCATGCTTAGGTGGAGATTGAAGGATAGTTAGTAGTGGTCTGACCAGGGAACTGGAGACCAGTCAGTGTCTAAGGTGAGGTCGGAAGGGTTGGAGGCAATTATGTCAAGTGTGTGTCCTTTTTCGTGTGTGGGGCCTGAGGGTTTTAGGTTTAGGTGGGCGTCATTGAGGAAGGTTTGTACTCTGCAGGCAGGGACATTGTCTTGTAGGTCTAAAAGTATGTTTATGTCGCCTAAAACCACTAGTTGAGTATATTATGTTAGGTTTGAGATCATTTCTTGTAGCTTGGTATTGTTGGCTGATCGTAGTCTAGGAGAGAAGTAGACTAGTAATGCTGCTGGAGTGGCTGTTGGTTTTGTCATCCAGTTTGCATTTAACGTTATGATGCAATCCTTGGGTAGCTCATTGGAAGTATATAATATGTTTAGTTATATAATGGCCATCTTTAGTGTTTAGTACACGCTAATGTAGTAACTCCCTTTGATGAATTTCCCCCTTCATGGCGCTCAAAATTTGGAGGCCCCAAAAATCTGCACCAAGTGCAATTCTATAAAGGACATGCACTCTTTCAAAAAAATACTAGTACTAGGGGGCATGTGATAAAGCTACTAAGCAAGAGATTTAAAACAAACCAGAGAAAAAATTTCTTCATTCAATGGGTAATTAAATTCTGGCATTCGTTGCTGCAGAATGTCTTGAAAGAGGTTAGCTTAGCAGGGTTTAAAAAAAGGTTTGGCTAATTTCCTAAAAGAAAAGTTCATAGACCATTATTAAGATGGTTTGGGAAAATCTACTGCTTATTCCTAGGATAAGCAGCATAAAATCTGTTTTACTCTTTTTGAGTCTTGCTAGGTAGTTATGACCTAGGTTGGCCACTGTTGGAAACAAGATACTGGGCTTGATGGACAATGGCGTAACAAGGGTAGGAGGCGCCTGAGGCGGTGGCGCCCTCACCCACTTCTCTGCCTCTGATTCCTCCCTACCCCTGCCAAACCCCTCTCCTCCCCCAAATGTCAGTAACTGTTCAATGGCATGAGGAGCATCTCCAATCTGCTGCCCATGCTGACCTCGGCTTTCCTTCTGATACCCTATGTTTCTATAATAATATGTTATTTAATGGAAGAATATTCTGTAAATATATGATAATATGGCTAGTATCAACCTCATTGCATTGCAGAAACTCATTGTGGTGCTTTCTTAGGATTAATTTAAACCAGAGTTTCCCAAAGTGGTGGTCAGGACTCCAAATGGGTTCATAGACAACCCCGCGAAAGACAAAGGCGCGCGCCGACAACTGAGCGCAAGACGGAGGCGCGCGCCGAAGAAAATTACAGTTTTTAGGGGCTCCGACGGGGGGTTTTGTTGGGAAACCCCCCAGTTTACTGAATAGAGATTGTACCGGTGTTGTGGGGGGCTTGGGGGGTTGTAACCCTCCACATTTTACTGTAAACTTAACTTTTTCCCTAAAAACAGGGAAAAAGTGAAGTTTTCAGTAAAATGTGGGGGGTTACAACCCCCCACCACCCCCCACAACGCGGCGCGATCTCTATTAAGTAAAGTGGGGGGGTTCCCCCCACACACCCCCGTCGGAGCCGTAAAAACAGTAATTTTCGCGGCGCGCACCTCCGCGCTGCGCTCAATTGTCTGGGCGCGCCTTTGTCCCAGCGCGCTTTTGACCCGACACCCTCCAAATGTGGTCACAAAATCTATATTTGGGTTGTAACTTAGGTAAGCTCTCCATTATTGTGAATTTCAGGAAGGGGGGGGTCACAGTTCTATTGGGCCACGATCATGGGGGTCACAATCAAATAAAGGCCCCTTTTTATCAAACCGTGGTACAGCAAGGTACATGCTCTGACGCTCATTCAGTTCCCATGAGCGTCAGAACATTTACCTCACAGGCCTGCGGTAAAAAGCTCTACCATGGTTTGATATAAGTAGGGGGGCCTTAAACAACTGAGGCTTTGAACATAAGAACGTAAGAATAACCATCCTGGGGCAGACCGGTAGCCCATCTAGCCCATTTCAGCAGTGGCCAATCCAGGTCACAAGTACTTGGCAGAATCTCAAAGAGTAGCACGGTACAGGAGTCCCAAATACTGGCAACATCCCATGCTACAAATCCCAGAGATAACTAGTGTTCTCCCACATGTCTTTGTTTTATTTTGTTTAGTTTGCAAGTCTACGACATCAATCTCTTTATCTTTTCTGCCACTGATATCCCATTGCATCTAACTAGGCAAACGGTTATTTCTCCCCCATTGAATCTGATGTTTTATCTGCCGATTCAAATGAGAGTACTTTAACTTCTGACCGGCAGTTTGGGCTTTGATTCACCGGGTCTAATTTTCTTTGTGCGCCTCACTTAAATTAAATGTTCTAGTAAAAAGACCAAAAATATGAAAGGCTATAACAAGGGACTTGTCACCTAAGTCATTATCTTTCAGCTTATTATTAGGATGCATTAGTGTTTCAGATACTTCTGTCACATATCTTAACAAATGGCTGCGCTGTTAATGGAACAGTTCATGGCCATTTAACAACGGCGATGCCGAAAACTGGTTTTAATGAAAGCAACCTTGGGTCTTGAAATGTATTCAGATTTTCGTCCCATTTCAAATTTGACACATCTGCCAAAGGTCTTTGAAAGACGAACTGATAATCCCTAGATAAATGTACAATGCTTTTAAGAGGTTTCGGTTCTGGGTTGATGGGAGTTGTTACATACAACTGCATTATTTAGAATGCCAAATTGGCTTTCCATGATTAATTATTATAGTTCAACTCTTCCAGCATTATTATGCCTCCTAATAATTTTAAGCAATCAAACTGTGATTTGAAAGTGGCACTTCTTAAGTACAGCTTAGCCTAACTTCCCCCCAGCGCAGGGAGCTGCGCTGCTCCCGATGCTCATAGAGTTCCTATGAGCATCGGGAGCAGTGTGGAGCATTCAGCGTGCATCTCTGCCCTAATAACCGCTATCGCGGTTTAGTAAAAAGGGGGGGGGGGTTAGTTCATGTAAACACTAGGCCTATTCTGCCTTTTGCAACAACATGAGAAATGTCAGCATGCATTTTGTGAAAAGATGGCGCATTCTTTCAAAAGAGGACGTGCTTTTCTCAGTAGTGCGTGCATTCAAACCACTGCGCATACACAAACCATTGTGCTTCCGTGAACAGTGAAAGCATGCATGTATGTACAGCAGACCCTCAATATTCATGGGGGTTAGGGGCAGCGCTGGCCCGCGAATATTGAAATATCATGTATATCTTTCAGGATCGGCTCTGACCCACCCCCACATCCTGGACCTTCCCCAGACCTTAACTTGTGTTCTAGCGGCGACGCATGACAGGAGCGATCTTCCTACGCTCCTGACCCATGGAGAGCCATCATCAAAATGGCTGCTGTGAGTTCCCGTTGTAGTCTCGAGACCACCAGGTAAGGTCCGGGATGCAGCATTTCTAGAAAAAAAAAAAATCGCGAATAACCAAATCTGAGGGTACTGAAACTGCAGATTCGGAGGGGGTACTGTACTGTTTTTGAAAGAATGCACCCTCTTGCAACTACCATACCATATCGACTCTTGTATCCCACAAATGTCAGCTAGGAATCATTGCGCCTTACACAATATCAGAATTGTTACAGAGACATAGATATTACTATGTTTCCTCTGTGCGGTTTGCTGGAGCGAGAGCGGCGTATTGTGGAGGAAGCAAGAGATTCATCCAGCATGCCGAGAAGGGTGTGTCCATTCTACTCAGGATCCAATCCGCTCAACCGGAGGGCCCTGCAGCGTGGTCTTCTCCGGCTTCTTAGGTGAGGGCGGTTTGCTGCAGCGCTTCTTCCATTGGCTGCAGCGGAGCCCTGGCGTCGCCATTGCTCCTTCGCTTCAAGGGATCTCCAGTGGCCTTCCTTGATCTGCTGTCCTTGACTGTTTGGACTCCCCCTGCCTTGCATTTTTGGAGGCCTGTGCGGCTTGGGATCGCCAGCGTTGGTTCGGCTTGAGATATGCTGAGGCATCGGATCTGACGTCTGCTTCTGGGAATTGGCGGCCAAGCAACAGATATCGTTTCAACCCTGGACTTTGGCCAAACAATGTTTTTGGTACCAAGACAATTACAGTCTTCGGTCTTATCTTGGTGACTCTTCCTAGAAAACTTTACTCTATGATCTGATAGCACTAGATTACTGCAATTTGACCCACTCTGGTTTACCCCAGTGCCTCTTAAAATGTCTGCAGACAATACAAAATGCATCTGTCTGCCTCCTTTTGAAAGAAATGAGACAGGACCATGTCACCGCCTTACAAAAGCAACTTCAGGGAAAGGGAAAAGGGTTGGAACTTGATGTACCACTTTTCTGTGGTTACAATCAAAGTGGTTCTACATATTACATTCAGGCACTTATTTTGTACCTGGGGCAGTGGAGGATTAAGTGACTTGGGGGGTCCATCTGAAAAGGATTAAGGATTCTTAATTTAGGCTTGTGTCATTTTATAGGTTTGTCAGGTTTTTTATATATACTTTTAATAAATCGATGGTTCTAAAGGCTGTTACACAGTGTCCCTTCCCCACTTTTTCTTGTGTTGGGTTAAGTGAGTCGCTGGTTAACTATGTCAAACTGTATCAGATAGAAGATTCTTGTATTACCTCAAAAGACTCCTACCTTGGTTCTCCAATCTTTGACGTAGGCATCAAGTTTTATGCAGTACCCAGAATGCTCTGATCATTACATGATAGCCACTTAAGCCTTCCACCTGTTCCTCTAAGTCATCTCAAATCAATACACCAGGAATCGGTTTATTGTGCGGGTTCCCCACTATGGAGTTCAATTCCTCTAACTCTGCATGCAAATGCCTCCTTCCCCGTATTTAAGGTGGCCTTAAAAACTTATTTATTCCAACTGGCATTTCCTTCTTAGGATGGAGCAGTGCCTTGGTTCTTGGAACAAACAGTTCGCGGCCTCTATCTCAACCTCTAGATGTTGTTTTCATCATTTTGTTTTCTCCTATACTATTTGAGAAATTGCATTCTTTCTCTCCTTGAATTTTATTGATTGCAAACTGTGCCATTGACTCTGTGAGACAGCAGTATATTAAGCTTAATAAACCCAACATACACTAGCTCTAGAGCTGGCGTAAGTGCTTCTGCCTAAACATTTAAAAGCTACAGTACATACCCGCTTACACTAATATTCTATGAAGAAAAATAGGCGTCTACTTTTTCCTTATAAAACAGGCTCCAAATAAGCGCTTTCTTGGTACCTACAAATAGACACCCCTTTATTCATTTACCTTCCACCAGCCCTCTATTTAAAAGGACTTGTTGAGACACTTCAGGTAAAGCAGAAAGAAAATACTTGTCCACCCCCAAAATGATTTTTATCTAGATTCTAATGCACAATTAAATATCTTTGTTCATTAAAAAGATTTGCAGATGACTAAGCTTTCTTCCCTTTGGGGGAACAAAGAAATAGGTCCACTATGTCTATGTTGAGAGACAAGTTCTTCTACCACTATAGAAGAATACGCACGTACCCATGTTGTCTCTTTCAAAAAATGTTACTCTGAGCAATGCTGTGCCTGCATTGGTTGCCACCTGGGACAGAGCTCTCCCTCTTCCTGGTGGAGAACCCCCTACCCCCAGGCCGTGCGGGGAACATGGAATGGTCATGGTGCAGTAGTGTGGTGGGCGCAACTGTTGGCTCTTCCAGCCCCCTGCTCCAGAACAGGAAGCCGACATAAGAGGGGGGAGGAGGCCAAGGGAATTGAGAACGTGCACACTTGACTGAAGCCCCCCATGGCTTCTCCCTGTACTCCCGTACTGGCTGCTTCTGAGGCAGACCACTCCCATTGCCCTGCCACTGACTCCAAGACTAATGCTCCCCCCTAGAGCAGGGGTGTCAAAGTCCCTCCTCGAGGGCCGCAATCCAGTCAGGTTTTCAGGATTTCCCCAATGAATTTGCATGAGATCTTGTTGCATGCACTGCTTTCATGGTATGCTAATAGATCTCATGCATATTCATTGGGGAAATCCCGATAACCCGACTGGATTGCGGCCCTCGAGGAGGGAGTTTGACACCCCTGCCCTAGAGTTCCAATCTTATATAATAAAGAAGCCTCTCCCTCATGAATAAGGTTTAGAAATGAATTATGTGAGGGATTACTCTGTAGGTATCTCTACATTCAGGAAAAGACAATCATTTCTTTTAATGAAATGTTGAAGAATAAAAAAAAAATTGTGATTAAAAATATGGTAGGGACATAAACATCACTATAGTAACATCATTGTATCACAAAAATCAATATTAAATTATCATCAAAGCTACTGATCTGTCATTTCCCATGAATAACCAGATCCCTATACATTAGAAATATGAATTCAGCTATATTGATTTCTCCGTTATTTTTTTGTTCATAATGTTTTGTTCATGATTTTGCCGCTGATATTTCCCTTTAAGCCTGTCCGCACTTTTGATTTGTTTTAACTGTGCTACACATTTACTGGTGTTTGAACACTGAATCGTTCCGTTTGCCTTATCAGATCTTGTCCTTCAGCTTCTGCTGCTCTTGTGAAGGGTAATTCGTAAGTCGGACTGAGCTGATGTTTCTTCCCCCAACCCTGTGGTTTAAACTCATGGCTGATGGGGGAAGGCATGGGGAGGAGAATATTGACCTGGAAGAGAAGAATCAGGGCAGAGTTGGAAAGAAGTGGTGACTCAGGAACAAAGGATAAGGCAGTTCTGATTGGGTGCTGTTTTTCAGGCAGAATGCCAATCAGAAATGAGGTGGTAAGATGGAGGGCGATTTCAACAGCTAGGACAACAGAATTGTGTGAGATTCCCTAAAGGCGCTTGGTTGTTTGGCAAGCGGTTGTTGCATTAGAGGGCAGGAGTTGAGGGGTGTTTTCTGTCGTAGCAGAAATTAGTTAGCCATTCCCCCATTGGAAGGTATTTTGGGGGATTTATGTTTCATTCAAAATTGGGAAGGTTAATTGGGGGGAGGTGAGAAAGAGTTCAAGTATGGTACCATCATGAGCCCTGGAGGATAAAGACAGGATTTTGTGTTTCTGCAAACCTTGTGACTGGAATTACAATACAGTGTTCCCCCGCGAATTCGCAATTCGCAAATTGCGGATTCGCTCACTCACAGTCTGCTCTGACCGCCTCTTCCTGTAGTAAAGCCAGGCTACACCAATCGGGAGCTGCATGTCAAAGCAGCTTCCGATTGGTGTAGCTCGACTTTACTACAGGAAGAGGTGGTCGGAGCAGACCATGAGTGATTTTCTTCGCCTGCCGGTACTCCAGCTGCCCTCTCCTGCCTCTCCAGCTGCTCTCTCCTGTCTCCCTGCCTTTTGACAGGTGAAAAACCACATTTGCAGTTTTACAAAATTCACAGGGGTTCCTGCAACGGAACCCCCGTGAATTTCGGGATAGTACTGTAATTGGTTAAGTAGCTGTCAGTTAGCTCAATACTGTGTTTATCTTGGGGTATTAATTCAATGTTTGAGTAATGCAACGGAAGTCATGGTCTTGCAGTTTTGGGGAGCAGTGGAATTCAAGAACATGTTTGAAAGTTAATAAAGCTGAGGCTGTTTTTTGGTGCCACATGCGCGGTCATTGTAGAGCCCTTTTACTAAGCTGCAGTAAACACTAACTTGTGCTTCCCGCAAGTTTAAAAACCACTACCGTGGGGCATGCGTAGATGATCGACAGTAGTTTGGGGATCGGTGTGCGCTTCCCACATGCTAAAAACAATTTAATTTTTTTAGGACTGGGAGTGTGTCTGGGGGTGCAGTAATCGGTTAGTGCAGCTACATTGCCACACACTGATCAATTAGCACATGGTTAGCGCCAGAGTCCTTAGGAGTAGAGTAGTGTGGTGATCAAGCGTGATTCTATAAAAGCTAGGAACACTGTATAGCAGCGTCATAGAAACATAGAAGATGACGGCAGATAAGGGCCATAGCCCATCAGGTCTGCCCACTCTACTGACCCACCCCCAAGTCTACTATCCTAGGGATCCCACTCCCGGTGACAGATTCCCTTGGCTTAACCCTCTAAGGGATCCCACATGGGCATCCCGTTTGCTCTTAAATTCTTGCACGCTGTTTGCCTCGATCACCTGCACCGGGAGCTCGTTCCAAGGATCAACCACTCTCTCGGTGAAGAAATATTTCCTGGTGTCGCCATGAAATTTCCCGCCCCTGAGTTTGAGCGGATGCCCTCTTGTGGCTGAGGGTCCTTTGAGAAAGAGAATCTCTTCTTCCATCTCGATACGGCCGGTAATATACTTAAACGTCTCGATCATGTCTTCTCTCTCCCTACGTTCCTCGAGTGAGTACAGCTGCAAATTTTTCAGCCTTTCCTCGTACGATAGATCTTTGAGCCCCGAGACCATTCTGGTGGCCATCCGTTGCACCGACTCTACTCTCAGCAATCTTTTCGGTAGTGTGGCCTCCAGAATTGCACACAGTATTCCAAATGAGGTCTCACCATGGTTCTGTATAATGGCATTATGACTTCAGGTTTCCGGCTGACGAAACTCCTGCGGATGCAACCTAACGACTGTCTTGCCTTAGATGAAGCCTTCTCCACATGATCAGCAGTTTTCATGTCTGCGCTGATGATCACTCCCAAGTCTCGTTCTGTTGAAGTTCTAGCTAAGGTCTCACCATTCAAGGTGTAAGTTCTGCACGGATTTCTGCTGCCGAGGTGCATGATCTTGCATTTCTTAGCGTTGAAGCCCAGCTGCCAGGTCGAGGACCAAAGCTCCAACAAATGTAGGTCCTGTGTCATACTATCGGGTGAATTGCCGTCTCTCACTATATTGCAGTTTGGCATCATCAGCGAATAACGTTATCTTACCTTAAAGCCCCTGAGTTAGGTCCCCTATGAATATGTTGAAAAGGAGCGGGCCCAAGACTGAGCCCTGCGGTACTCCACTGGTCACCTCCGATGTTTTAGAGAGGGTACCGTTAACTACCACCCTCTGAAGTCTGCCACTCAGCCAATCATTGACCCATGTAGTTAGTGTTTCTCCCAGCCCCATTGATTTCATCTTGCTCAACAGCCTGCGATGCGGGACACTATCGAAAGCTTTGCTGAAGTCTAGGTATACAACGTCCATGGATTCTCCCAAGTCTAGCTGTTTTGTTACCCAGTCAAAGAATCTGATGAGATTGGATTGGCAGGACCTACCCTTGGTGAATCTATGTTGACTGGGATCCCGTAGATTCTCCTCATCCAAGATTGCATCTAATTTACGTTTGATTAGTGTTTCCATGAGTTTGCATACTATTGATGTGAGACTCACCGGTCTGTAGTTTGCAGCCTCTGCCCTGCAACCCTTTTTGGGCAGTGGAACGACGTTAGTTGTTTTCCAGTCTATGGGGACTCTCCCCAAACTTAGGGAGAGATTGAAGAGTCCTGATAGCGGTTCTGCCAGGACATCACGCAGCTCACTGAGCACCCTGGGGTGTAGATTGTCTGGTCCCATGGCTTTGTTCACCTTGAGTCTTGCCAGTTCGTAGTAGACGTCGCCAGTTGTGAACTCGAAATTCTGAAACGGGTCTTCCACGCTGGGTCTTGCCTGCAACTGCGGACCGTGCCCCGGTGCCTCGCAGGTGAAGACCGAGCAGAAGTATTCATTCAGTAGTTCTACTTTATCAGAATCTGATTCTGCGCAGTTCCCATCTGGTTTTCTAAGGCGTACTATCCCGTCTGTGTTCTTTTTCCTATCACTAATATACCTGAAGAAGATTTGTCCCCTTTCTTCATGTTCAAGCCGCGGCATACTAAACGTAGTGGCCGCGGCTCGAGGCGTCCGGAAGTGCGCGGATGTTGACGCGATAATGTCACGTGCATGCAGGACGTCATCACATCAACATCTGCCCATGCGTGAAGGCTCTCCAGAGGATGTGGTAAGAGTGGTTAATGTAGCTGGTTTTAAAAAGAGGTTGGACAAGTTCCTGGAGGAAAAGTCCATAAATTGATGTTGAGACAGACATGGGAGAAGCCTTCTTGCCCTGGATCGGTGGCATGGAATGCTGCTTCTGTCTGTTTTTTTTGTCAGGTATTTGTGACTTGGATTGGCCTCCGTGAAGACAGGATATTGGGCTAGATGGACCATTGGTCTGACCCAGTAAAGCTATTATGTTCTTATGATGTGCTGGGATATAAAAAGCAGTGTATGCACCCCCCCCCCCCCCCGATGCAGCCTGATTACTCAAGCGAAAGAAGAATTCTTCTGTTGGAAGTGAGAAATTCAGGAGATTTAGGACATTGCTGCAGATTCGCAGAAGTTCATTATATTTTCATCTGTTGTTTTCAAGTGTTTTGGAGATAAGTGCTTGCATTTATTCTAGAATGACTTTTTTAGAATGCGTTAAGATTTGATTGAGGCTTTTTTCATCTGCTTTAAAAAACATTCTCACCTTTAAGAGTTTAGAAGTGGCATGCTGTGGACTTTGCACTTGTTTGAATATATGAAGAGTAAGAAGAGTTGAGATGCTCCCCCTCATTTACAAAGCTGCGCTAAGCTTTTTAGTGCACGCTAAATGCTAACGCATGCATGTTATCCTATGGACACGTTAGTGGTTAGCACATGTGTTGATTTTGCATGTGTTAAATCCACGCTAAAATGCATAGCGTGCCTTTGTAAAAGAGGGCCTCCATGTACCACAGTGGAGGGGTTTTTTTTTATGACTGATGATGATAACCTCTCTATAAGATCGAGAAAATATCTAGGAACTGCGCTACTGAGGTCTTTTTGAGCTCTAGTTAGTATCAGTATCAGTTAGATTATTTTTGTCTTATTTTATTTAAGAACATAAGAACATAAGAAATGCCTTCACCAGATCAGACCGAGGTCTATCTAGTCCGGCGATCCGCACACGCGGCGGCCCATTTAGGTACTCCTTTATGGAGACCCGAAATTGCCGTATCCCTCAATATGATTTGCAAGAAGGTGTGCATCCAACTTGCGCTTGAAACCCGGAACCATAGTCTCCGCCACAACATCCACCGGCAGAGAATTCCAAGCGCCCACAACTCGCTGTGTGGACTAACATGGCCGCCACACCATTTCTCTCAAGATGGAAGATGCTAATAGGTTAAGTGACTGTCCTAGCAGCACTCTTGAAGCGATATGTTTAATGTTTTGCTATACATAGAATAAGTTTCTACCATGTGGCCTCGGTTATAAAATTGCCCCTTTCTGTTATTGGTTTCACTATTCTTACCAGAATTACTCTCTGTGATGAGTTCTCTCTAAGTGTGATACGTTCATTGTCTTCCTCATTTCTAAAATGCATTTCTAATACCCATGGAACAGTCTCCCGGAAGAGATGGTAGAGACAGAGCATGCGTCTGAATTCAAGAGGGCCTGGGATAGGCACGTGGGATCTCTCGGAGAGAGAAAGAGATAATGGTTACTGCGGATGGGCAGCTCTATGACCTCACAATGCAGGTGCACAGAGCCTTGGCCTATAGGAAGAGAAGATGCAAATGTTAAGAGCCTTAGCCAATAGGGAGGAGGAGGAGATAATGGTTACTGCAGATGGGCAAACTAGATGGGCCATTTGGCTTTTATCTGCCATCATGTTTCTATGTTCCTATCAATTTCCGTAAAATTTTAAAAACTACGATATTTCAACATTTGTTAAATGTTATTTATAATTGGTCTATCTTAAAATCAACACTTCTGTGTAAGCATATTTTTATTGTAAACCAAGTTGAGCCCTATACTTTTAGGGATGATCCAGTATATAAAACTAAGATTTAGATGAATTAGATCAATTTAGCACATAAATTGTTATTACTGTAAATCCTCATTGGACCATGTATATACTCTCAAAAGTTCAATACAATAAGGTCCATACGATAAACATTTTTTTTTTCATAAATACAAACTAGGAAAAAAGCCTTTAGTGATTCAGAACTGATATTTCTCAAGTGAAGTACCCTTTAAAATTCATGTCGAGAAAAAGCCATCTTCAGAACACTGCCTATATTCAAGTGTGAAGATCCTGTTAGCTACCATGAAACCTATTTTCACAGAATCACAAAACAAGAATACTTTAAGTATATTATAAACCCATGTGGAAAATAACCATGAACGAGAAATCTCATCTACAGTACATGTTATGTGTATGTTTTGTGCTGAAGAATTCTTGCAATAAATCAAATGAAAGCACTGTTTTTGACTCTAGGTGCTTACTACATATAACTCTATTATAGCTAGAAAACAATTTCTTTCCAGCTGTATAAGCAACCGTATTTGCACTTTATCAGACCCTCAGTGGCACCACTCAGGACTCAAACATTTCATTGTCCTGAGCTTTACGTGTCAGCTCGTCACTGGGTCTTATAGTGTTTTTCATAGAGCTTAATTTTTCAATATTTTTTCAAATTTTTCATCTATTTATATTTTTATACTTAGCTTAAAACTGTGGCTAAGTCTTCTTGGCTCAAGATGTCAGCGTTAGTTAGGGATGTCAAAGCCGACATGTTTCGCCTAGATAGCTTTTTCAAGGCTCCATCCCTTTTTCCCACCGACAACCACCGACAATTCAATTGGCGGTTACAGTGGTTGTCGGTGGAAAAAGGGATGGAGCTGAAAGGCATTTCCCACACAGGAAAGCTAGGGACCTCCCTCCACTTCAAAATCACTGAGCTCTGGAACAACCTTACCTCCCCTCTTCGGAACTTGAGCTCTCTCCAAGTTTTCCGCAAACATCTGAAAACCTGGCTTTTCTCAAAAAAATGTAAGTCTCCCTCCAACTTAGGAATCAAGGAAACTCTTCTATCTTGGCATCCCAAGTCCTCTAAATTTTCTTCACACTTCTACCTCTAACCCTCTGTTGTAGTTCCTTCCTATTTCTCCTACTGTAAACCGCGTCGAGCTCTACGAACGTGGAGATGATGCGGTATACAAACCTAAGGATTAGATTAGGTTAGATTAGATTAGATAGTGTGAAAAGCTTCAGCCTCTAAACTCTATGAGCGTCGGAGCGGCGCAGAGCATTCAGAGCGCTGGCTGGCACTGAAAATCTCTTGCATAGTTTTATAAAAAGGGGGTTAATTGGCAAAATACCCATAGCAGCCTCAATAACTGGTTTAAAAAAAAAAATTAATTGGGCGATAGGCACCTATCCCAGTGCGCTTAGCAGTGCCTAATGCGTAAGTGGGCGTTTCTATGGGTGGAGTATAAGTTAAGCGCTTCTAAGCACGAGTCTCTAAAATCTTGGCCTTTAGAACCCTGGCCTACATTTCAGGCGTCTAAGTTTTTACATAGGTGCCATTAGCCGCGATTCTGTAAATGATGCCTTTTTTTAGGCACCAGCCCCCAACAGACTGAAAACAAATCATAAGAAATGTTTTTTTCACATTTCACATAAATTCTAAACTAAACCTTAACTTTATATACCAGGTCTTTTTTTTTTTTTTTTTTAATTCTTTATTCATTTTCAACATTTTTAATAAGTGCAATACAAATTAAATACATTTTATATTTAAGACATCACTTAATACTTTTTCAAGAAACAAATCAATCTATATCCCTCCCCCCCTATCCCATAACTATTATAAATTTTTAATTTAATAATCAAATCTTCAAAAAGCTCATTATGATATACATTTCATATCCATAAGAGATAATAAGCACTAATAAAGAAACCCATACATTAATTTAATAAGAATTCAGAGAATCATTTAAAAATAAATCCACCCTCCCTCCCTCCCCCTGGATTCAACCAGAGGAAGCTCAAAGCGGTTAACAATAAGTTAAAAAAAATAAGCTAAAACACAAGAGGATTAATTTTCAAAATGTTTAGCAAATAGAAAAGTTTTTAAAGATTTACGGAAAGATTGAAAAAGAGCTGGGACACCTCAAAATTAAAGGAAGTTCATTCCATAATTGGGGAAATGTAAAAGCCAGAGAAAGGCTAAAATGCTTGACTCCTTGAGTTCCTTTCCTAGAAGGGAGGGAAAGTTTAAATCTGGAACCTGTTGCTAAAGGATGTGATGAAAGACATCTAACACCGCAAGGTTCAAAAAATATTCGAGAAAGTTCCTGGAGGAAAAAGTCCATAAAAAATAATTAGCCATGTAGGTCTGAAAAACGATTGCTTATCTCTTCAATGGCATGAGAAATTGATCTACTTTTGGGGGTCTGCTGAGCATTTGTGACCTGGACTGACAGTTGAAGACAGAATGCTGGACTCCGAGTAGCGAGGGTGGGAGGCCATTGTGGCGGTTGCGCCCTCCCCTTTGACCTAGTCTCCACCCCCACTCTTTATCCACCCCTTCCTGCTGCACACGCTCCCACTTTTCTTTCCCCGTACCTGTTTAGCTTCCCCGGGACGAGCAGTCTCTCTAACTTGCTGCCCGTGCCGTCGGTTCTCCCTCTGATGTCATTTCCTAGCCACGGGACCCGGAAGTAATGTCAGAGGGGAGCGCCGAGGCCTGCGCAAGCAACAGGTCGAAGCTGCTGCTCACATGGGCAAGTGGTACAATTGCAGGGAAGAAGACGCGCACGCGGCAGGGAAGGAGCGGAGAGGAGGAGAGGCACTGGCGCCCCCACCAAGATGGCGCCCCGGGCAGTCTGCCTCCCTGCCCCCTCCCCCTTGTTACACCACCGACTCCAAGGGCCTTGGGCTGACTCATCATGTCTTGTGGTCGTAACGCTTTATCAATCAATCATATTTAAAACATTTTGCCAACCTGGTAGAATTTCAACACTGTGGTAATGTAGTTTCTAATAAAACTATCTGACAGTACCACATTGTTCTGTTTCTAACAGTTAATGAAAGATCTATGACAACCTAATTCTAATTCTTTACCAGGGAAACATGCCAGCTAAACTCCCAGTCCAATTATTGCTTTCCTAAAGTGCTCTAAATCTGTCAACAAGCAAACTCATGAACTATAATAAAGCGTCTGAGAAGGTGACCCAATTGTTACGACAGCACTGTCTTACAATTGCACTGAAGGAAGCACTAGCTAACATTACAACTCTGTTTCAGAATCATTACATAATTGGACAATATATGACTTTACAGTTGTAAATGCAGAGCTTGTGTCTTATTGAAGCAGTATGAATTTTAACAAGGGTTGACCTGAGCTCTAAATGAAAGAAGGAAGTGCTTTATGTAGTGGCATTTTTCAGTAAAACAAGGGTTTTTGCAAAGTACATTGGAGCTTGTAGCTCCTGGGTTTCGAAAAGGCATTTATTTATATACTTATGTTGCAAATTTAAATTTTCTGCTGATCTAAGAAATCTAGATCTCTTTTTTTTTTTAATATTCTTTATTCATTTTGAAAACTTACAGCAAGCGTACAGGAATATATCATTAGTAACAACAACACTTGTAATTCTCATATAATTCTACAAACATAAAAATTATATCCCGTCCCACCCACCTTCTTTCAAATATTATAATCAATTATATCATAAATATAATATAAACACATAATTTAGTGAAATTTCTAGAAAAACTCCCTCCTACCCTCCAATGTGTACATATATTCATCCAAGGAAAATGATGTTTACTCCTTACAATATCTGGTATACCCTGTACAATAATTCACTGGCTGAACTCTTCAGACATAACAGAGAAGGAGGTATAGGTTTATTAATACTAGAAGAAAGAGGAAGAGGGAAAATCTAAATAACATCAGAATGCGGAAGAAACCTAGATCTCAATTGCAATTATAAAAAAATAAAAACAAAACAATATAACATAGAGCTCAGAAATGAAAGAACGGTCAAATTTCTGACAAACCTCTTTACCTTGTGGAGGAAATGGTTAGTACAGAAGATTGAGATCCTGGGATTCACGGCAAAGATAGGCCCCGGAAATGTAGGCTGGCCTACATTTCGGGCGCCTATCTTTCCCGGAGGTGCAATTCTCTGTCTGGCGCTGTCACATGATTGGCACGCAATCAGCAGCCGTGTTTGAGGCAGCTGCCAATATTGGTACCATATAGAGAATCCGGGCCTTAATAAATGCATGTTAGGACTGGAGCATCAATGATGTCTGTGGCTGGCGTAGAACTGTGGAATGGCCTGCCTGGTATCTTGTGATTCTGTATTGGGAGGATAAATTTTAAGAAAATGCTGCAAACACAATTTTTTGCTAATGCCTTTCTATGCTAATGCTTATTCCATCTGAAAATATTTTCTTCAGAATGCGCTAACAGTAATGTATGATTTAAAACTTGTCTGAATTCTTGAATTGTTGGAATTTGACTTGTTTTGCCTGTATATGTGGATCGATTTTGTCACCTACCTTGAAATGGATCGTTTCATCTAATGCCTTTTTGCTTCCTTAATTGTTGAAATCTGATTTGATTTGGTATATTGATATTTTATATTGGGGGGATATTAATGATGTTATCTAGTTATATCTATATTGTATGTGGAAATCGCAGGGAATTAAGATTTTTTATATGTGATATGTAAACCACATAGTTGTATGCGGTATACAAATTTTTTAATAAATAAATTTTGTATTTTTTGTGGAAGGTGTCATGTTTAATAATAATACAGTGGTACCTAGGTTTACGAGTGCACCGGTTTACGAGTGTTTTGCAAGACGAGCAAAACATTCGCAAAATCAGCGCCTCGGAAACCGAGCATGGCTCGATTTATGACATTCACCCCCCCCCCCCCGTGATCCGGCACCCCCCGCCGCTGTTTACTGTCATCTGGGCACCGGCATGTCCTGTGCGTTGATGCCGGTGCCCGAAGATCGGCCTCCTCTTCTTGCTGGGCCATGAGCATCATGCGCAGATGCTCAAGGCCCAGCAAGAAGAGGAGGCCGATCTTCAAGCACTGGCACCAACGCACAGGACATGCCGGTGCCGGTGCCCAGATGACAGTAAGCAGCGGTGGGGGGTGGGTGCCCAATTGCGGCGGGGGGGGTGCCGGATCGCGTGGGGGAGGGTGCCGGGTCGCAAGAGGGGCCTTCGGGGGGAGCAATGCCGGTTTTCGTTGGGGGGGGGGGGGGGATAGAGCAGCGCCGCTGGCCTCAGGGGGTGGGAATGTATCAAAGCGAGTTTCCATTATTTCCTATGGGGAAACTCGCTTTGATAAACGAGCATTTTGGATTACGAGCATGCTCCTGGAATGGATTATGCTCGTAATCCAAGGTATCACTGTAATTATTATCATTTTATTTTTATATAGAAACATAGAAACATAGAAAGATGACGGCAGAAAAGGGCTACAGCCCATCAAGTCTGCCCACTCTTCTGACCCACCCCATCAAGTCTGAGTGCTAATGACCCAGTTCCTTAGCTCGATCCCCATAGGGATCCCATGTGGATGTCCCATTTATTCTTAAAGTCGAGCACACTGGTGGCCTTGACCACCTGCACCGGAAGTTTGTTCCAGTGATCTACTACCCTTTCTGTGAAGAAATACTTCCTGGTGTCACCAATAAATTTCCCTCCTCTGAGTTTGAGCGGGTGCCCCGTTGTGACCGAGGGTCCCCTGGGGAAGAATATATCGCTTTCCGCCTCGACACGACCTGTGATGTACTTAAATGTCTCAATCATGTCTCCCCTTTCTCTACGCTCCTCAAGAGTGAAGAGCTGTAGTTTGCCCAGTCTTTATACCGCCATACCGAAAGTTGTAGCGGTTCACAACAGTCAAGGCAATACAGATAAATACATCAATTAGAATGTATCTAAAGAATAGGCGAGATTAAATGCATACAATATAGGTTTAGTGATGAAGAGTGGGAGTGACTGCGCTGCTCAGTTCATATGGGTAGTGGTGTAGTGAGGGGAAGCAGGAGGGCCCCACGCACGGTCTTCCTAAGGGCATGGCAGCCATCCTCCTCTCGGCCCCCCTTTCCTTGCCACGCGCATGCGCACCCCTTGTCGTCCCCGTACCTTTTCTATTTCACCAGTGCTAGGTTGCTGCCCGCGTTGGTGTCGACGCTCTCTCTGACGTCACGTCCAGGGCCCGCAGCTAGGAAGTGATGTCAAAGGGCGAGCCAGCACCGATGTGGGCATGCTGCTCACGCTGGAGCAGTTAAAAATGTATGTGGAAAGAGAAGGGAGTACGCACATGGCAGGGGGGTGGGAAAGAGGGCAGGGAGGGGTGCCACCGCGCCGGGCACCGCTCACCCTTACCACGCCACTGCTTACGGGGGAGCATTGCCGTGCCTGTAGTAAGGGATCATGTGGTAATATTTTTAATGGCAGCACGCTAATTGCGCAATTCGCGCGTAGCCAGTAATTCCGGAAATAGGAAAATCGTCCAATTTCCAGACATGGCATAAGTGGCTTAGTGCAAAGGATAGACCTACATAAGGGGCATGCTATGGCTACTTTTGCGACGGCTTTAGTAAAAGGGCCCCTATGCAAGTTAAAGGACCCCTATGCGGCACCGTATGTCTGGAACAGGTTACCTGAATCAATACGTCATGCTCCATCCCTAGCAGTGTTCAAATCTAAGCTAAAGGCCCACTTTTTTTGAAACTGCCTTCAACTTTAACTCCCCCTGCTGTCGGCTACCTATACCCACTATGACCTCCCCAACCCTGAAATGTCCTGTCTAAATTAGTTTGTAAGCTCTTCTGAGCAGGGACTGCCTACTGTATGTTAAAATGTACAGCGCTGTGTATGCCTTTCAGCGCTATAGAAATAATAAATAGTAGTAGTAGGTATGCCATTATAGAATAATGCATAGGTTGCCTGCTGGCACTTTTGCAGGTAAGTATACTTTATATGCATAAGTACTAGTAATCTAGATATTTACACACTCAAGACACACATATATACAGACGTCTATATTATAGGGTGCCTTACACGTGTGTACTGTGCCTCTGCATCCTGATTGGCTCAATGGGGAGCAGTCCAGATAGGTTGCGCTACTTCTGCCTTTCCTCTGGCTCTGTTCTCTGTGAGCTCATTCTTCCAGGTTCTGGTTTTCATGGCACCACTTCAATGCTCACTTTTCCCCCATTTCTAGTTTCCGGAGGTTGTGGGTAATTCAAAACAGGAATGTCTCATGCTCTTCGCAAAAAAAACGTCCACAATTCAATTTGACAAACTCTTGAAAATATGATAGAGAGATCACAGCAGCAGCAAGAAATCAAAGCATTCTAGTGCCTAGAAATTGCTTTTATATTAGGATAGATCTTTTGCTGTAAAAGTCTGACATGTTGAATAATAAACTAGTTTCAGAAAATGACATAATAATTCAACCATTTTTTAAAACTTTAGAATAAATTAAAGACGGCAGTGAAATAGTATATTATAGCACAATTATTTATGAATTAATTCTAATATTCTTTCTTTTCTGTTTTGATTGATTTAATATACTGAACTGCTTTTTAGTCACATTCAAATAAGACACTTATAGCCTCACTAAGGGCTCCTTTTACTAAGGTGCGCTAGCGTTTTTAGCACGCGCTAACCCCCGCGCTACGTGGAAAATACTAACGCCAGCTCTATGGAGGCATTAGCGTGTAGCACGCGCTAAGCGAGCGCTAAAACCACTAGCACAGCTTAGTAAAAGGAGCCTTAAATTGTGTTAATAAATGTTAACAATAAGTAGAACCCGCCTGAGCGGACTGCTGGGCATGGTTCATAGACAGTAGCGCAGAAGACAAAGGCGCGCGCCGACAACTGAGCGCAAGACGGAGGTGCGCGCCGAAGAAAAAGACTGTTTTTAGGGGCTGCAACGGCAGGTTTTGTTGGGGAGCCCCCCCCCCACTTTACTTAATACATATCGCAGCGGCGTTGTGGGGGGTTTGGGGGGTTGTAACCCCCCACATTTTAGTTAAAACGTAACTTTTTCCCTAAAAACAGGGAAAAAGTTAAGTTTTCAGTAAAATGTGGGGGGTTACAACCCCTCAAACCCCCCACAATGCCCCCACAACGCGGCGCGATCTGTATTAAGTAAAGTGGGGGGGGGATTCCCCCCCACCCCCTGTCGTAGCCCCTAAAAACAGTCTTTTTCTTTGGCGCGCGCCTCCGCGCTGCGCTCAGTTGTCTGCTCGCGCCTTTGTCCCAGCGCGCTTTTGACCTGACACCGCTGAGCATGATGGACCTCTGGTCTGACCCAACAGAGGCACTTCTTATGTTCTAATGTAGTATTGTAAATCCAGACGTCTGGTAACCCTAAGTGTGCCCACTTTCTGGTAGGCACCTTGGGCCAATTATCAGCTCACTATTGCTTATTATTGGCATGAATTAAGCTATTAAATAATTGAGTTAGGCACTTAGATTGGCTAGGTGCTGCGCTGATCCACGCGCCTATCTTCAGTCACCGTTTATAGAATCTAGGCCTTAGCATGGAGGTGGTAAGTGCTTCCAAATTAATTTTTTCAGGTAATGTGTGTTAATGGCGGCTTTTCAAGATTTGCGGGGGTTCCTTGAAAAGCCGCGAATACGGTTTCTAGCAGGGGAGACTGGAGAGGGCAGCCGGAGAGGCAAGAGAGAGCAGCCGGAGTGCCCCCCAGTTTTTGAAGCCGCATTAAGTCTTTTTTATCACCAGCCGTGGCATAATTAGCTCCGATACTCATAGGGATTCTATGAGTGTCAGAGCTAATACCTTTAAAAAAATTTTTTAAATTTATTTTAGGTATTTATATACAGTGCTCCCCCGATCATTCGTGGTTGGCGATTCGCGGTCCCTGTCATTCGCTTTGACACGCAGCTCCTGATTGGTGAGGCCTGACTTTAGTGCAGGAAGAGGCAGTCGGAGCATACCGCAAGTGATTTCCTTCACTCGCCGGCGCTCCAGCTGCTCTCTCCTGCCTGGTCATTTGCGGTCAGAAAATACCGCGAATGACAGGGACCGCGAATCGCCAACCGCGAATGATCGGGGGAGCACTGTATAGAAATACCTAAAATAAATAAAAAAATTTTTTTAAAAGGTATTAGCTCTGACACTCATAGACTTCTTATGAGTATCGAAGCTAATTATGCCACGGCTGGTGATAAAAAAGACTAACGGGGCTTCAAAAACTGGGGGGGGGTAAATTGAAGTTGTTTGTGTTTCATAGCCAGAAGTTTGCAAAACAACTACTAAAACCCAGATACTTATGCATATTTGGTTCACTCAATGCTCTTAGAAACTCTTCATAATTGTCTCTGTATTAAAGATATATTTATTTTGACTTGCAGTCTGAGTCATGAACACGGACTATATTGGAGGGTTGCTGGTGAATATGTTTTCCGAATAAATCATTTCCAGGGAGCATGACATCTCAGGGTAGTGGTTTACCTTCAGTGCAGGGAAGAGGGAGGCCTCTTTCAAATGTCCTTACTGAACGTGAGGAAAACAAACTGTATTTTTTTTTTTTCAGTTTCTAGTTCTTAATAGTTTATTTTTAAAGCTACCGATAAAATTAAAATCTAGGAGGTAGATATTCAGTGTGATTTAATTGGCTAGGAAGCTAAATCGTACTGTCTGGTTCTGCCACTGCACTTAAGAAAAGAACAAGCTCCGATCCCGTATAGGGAGGAGCGGGACCAAATCGGCCGAAGCCAGAGCCGAAAAGAGGGAAGTGGGGGGGAGGGGGGAAGGGAGTAGAACGAAAGCCCAATCAGCAATGGGAGCGAGGTAGGGAGGGGGGGGTTTGAAGAAGAGTGGGAAACGGAAGGGAGGTCGCCCTTTCCCGACTGCGATCCGGAGAAGCAAGATGCAGCCTCCCTCCCGCCCACCCTTCACTACTGTCACAGCCAGTCCGGCAGGTAAGCACAGCATAGGGGTAGAAGGCATACAGCTTTACAGTGGTTAAGACATGGGGCACGTTGCCTTGCTTGGACGGCAGGGAGGCCCGGCCATGATCTTCACAGCACCGCTCCGCTGACGAGGGGACACCTCCTTGAACGGGATGGGTCCGGTGAGCACGGGAGGCTTCGACGGCGCCCCACATTGTGCGGGGATAGAGAGGCATATGTTGTGCGCCAGAGCATCGGTTGGTTATATGTTGCCTGGTGATGTACATTGCGTGTTATGCCATTCTCAGAAGTGCGGTTACAGTGTACAGTTCATCACCGTTCATGCTTGATTATTATGTTCAGTTGACAACAGTTTGTAATTGTGCAGTTATGGCTGCGGCCAAATAAATTCCACATGAGTTGATAAATGCCTGAGTCTCATCATTGTGCCACGGTAGACCATGGAGGGGTAAGAGCTACTGTGCTGAGTGCACGATTTGATCAGCGTAGCTGCCCATGGTACTATCCAGTCAAGGCCATGATAGTCCAGCCGTTATTGTAACAATTTCAAAAAGGCGAGTCGTTCTCCAAAAACCGCACACACAAATGAGGTTCGTGAAGGGTTGCTAAATTTACGCGTGATGAGACGCTGGTGATAGTGATCGGCACATGCGCAGAATACACCACGAAAATAGGCTTACATGTGCGCATGCGCCGGGAAAAGCAACGCCGACGTCATCATCGTCTTTGGATCTCATCGCATATCCTCCCATTAGGACAACACGGAAAGCTGGAGGATAAGGACCACCGTCCATAATGCCGTCATTGTAGCTCAAAACACGCAAGGCTCACAAACGAGTGTCAAAGCAGCTCCTGATTGGTGAGGCCCGACTTTAGTACAGGAAGAGGCGGTCGGAGCTTACAGCGAGTGATTTCCTTCACTCGCCAGCGCTCCGGCTGCTCTCTCCTGCCTCTCCAGCTGCCCTTTCCTGTCTCCCCTGCCTAAAAAACAAATTTGCGGTTTTTTGAAATTCGCGGGGGTTCCTAAAACGGAACCCCCATAAATTCCAGGGGAGTACTGTATATTGATATATTACACAGAAAATCAAAGTCATAATCCATATATGCTCCGGTGAGACTTTGATTTAAGAACACCTTCCTCCATAGTTTCTTTTCATTCTCTGGACTTTTTTTTTTTTTTTACTGTGGAGCATCTGGGTCGACCTTTTCTCTTGTTGTCGATTATCTCCAATTTAGTCAATTACTTTGCATGCAGATCTGCAATTCGTGTCCAAAACTGGACAACCTGTGCAGAGCCTGAGAGATAGAGTATCAGTTTAAGGGCTCCTTTTACGAAGATGGGCTAAGTATTTTAGCGCACGCATCAGATTAGCGCGCGCTATAGTGTGCGCTAGCCAACAATCTACCGCCTGCTCAAAAGGAGGCGGTAGTGGCTAGCACGCTCTAGTCCATGCATTAAGGCCCTAGCGTGCCTTTGCAAAAGGAGCCCTAAATATCACCAAGCTGATGTTTTATCATGTAAAACTATGTTATTTAGAAGAACAATCTGCTAAGTTTGCAATTAGCATCCTTTCACTACACATTGGGCAAAGCCTTTCGTAAATTACCAGCAAAATTCTTCCCAATCCAACTTGAACATCTCAGTTCCTAACCCGTGGTTTTATGAAAAATGGGGCTTCAAGTCTAAGAACTATGGTAAATGATATCTTATGTTGCTCAAAGCAATATAATAATATATTTTTGAATGAAAAGAATATAAAATCTAGTTCCTTTTATGGATACATTTTGGTCTAAATCTTAATTCGCAATTGTTTTCTTATTCAGTACATCCAATATTTTTTCAATCTATAAATAGAAAAGCAAAGGCTTAAAATATCTTATTTGCATAATAAAATTGTAAAGATTCTCAGAAAGAGCATCAGGCACTTGCAATTAAATGAAACATTAACTTTTACTTAAGCCTTGACCTTTTTAATAAGGAATAAACCTCTGAAGGTAAATCCCTATAAAATCCCTGAAAACCCTTTTCATATAAGCAACCTTTTGGTTTAAATTTATTCTCTGTGTTGTTCAACCAAATTTCACTTCTGACATTAAGACTTTCTTAAAATAAAAAAAGGCAGGATTTTCAGGCTTGGATATGCAACAGCAGGTCCCTTGTTGGGGTGTTTTTTTTCATGAAGAATAGAGAGGGGCTTTTTTCTTCTTTTCAGCGAGGTTAGTGACTTTTATTTATTTTAGCAGACAATACCTTATTGATTTTGCTTTATTTTCTACACTTCAGCGCCATCATTTCACCCCTTTCTACTGCCACAAAAAAAAAAAAAAAATCAATTCAAAGCCTTTTAAGACTTTGTGTCGAGTAAGGACAATTTAAATATGACTGCGCAAATGATAACACACCGCTTCAACGACACAGCATTTACCAAGGAAACCCTGAAGGATTCAAATTAAAAACCTGCTCAATAATTGATCAAGTTTCAAGTTTATTAGGATTTTATATACCGCCTATCAAGATTATCTAAGCGGTTTTTACAATCAGGTACTCAAGCATTTTCCCTATCTGTCCCGGTGGGCTCACAATCTATCTAACGTACCTGGGGCTATGGAAGATTAAGTGACTTGCCCAGGGTCACAAGGAGCAGCGTGGGATTTGAACCCACAATCCCAAGGTGCTGAGGTTGTAGCTTCAACCACCGCACCACACACTCAGAATTAAAGCATGGAGGGAGGTGGGGGGGGGGGGGGAGGTGGAGCTTCACTTTTTAAGAACTTAGGGGCCTTTTTACCAAACTGCTGTTAAAAGTGGCCTTAGCGTATGCTTATGTCTGTCATTCCCATGTGCTAAGGCTAATTCTTCTGCATGGGTAAAATGACCAAGTTTTCTTTTAAAAAATAAAAATTAATGACTATATGCTAATTTTCCCATTAGCACGTGGCCATTAGCGGATGAGCATTTACCGACACCTATTTGTTTTTTTTTTTCCAATTCTTTATTCATTTTCATATCTCATAACAAGTATACAATAATCATTCAATATTCATACAATTCACTTGTATACTTCATATAATATTAAATCTTATATTATCCCCCCTCCCCCCTTCCCTTCCACACATATCAACATTTTATTTGAATCTCACACATTATACCCTCCCGATCCCATATCATATTATTCTTCTATAAAAAAAAAAGTGTCTAATCATTCGAATATTCAATCAGTGGCCCCCAAATTTTTTTAAACTTGTTATAATTTCCTTTTTGCATAGCAAGAATTCGTTCCATTTTATAAATATAACATATAGAATTCCACCAAAAAGTATAGTTAAGTCTTGTATAATCTTTCCAATTTCTAGTTATATTTTGAATGGCAACCCCTGTCATAATCATTAGTAATTTATTATTATTTGCTGAAATTTGACTCTTTGCTCTCATCATACCGACACCTATTTGGTAAATGGTATAGGCTGACATGGGTGGTGACGTTTTAGGTGCACTGTTATAGAATGCACATGATCTGCACACAACAAAGGCTCAGGCCTGGTTTTCATTGGCCTAGATGGGTGGACACTAAGATTGATTTTATAAACTTTGCCTAACTTTGAAGGCATTTTATAGAGTTGCACCAAGCGTCAGTTTTGTAGACATCATTCTAACTGGCTCTCTCCCAGAGGATCGCAGTCAGCATATACTCAATGAGTCCGTAGCCTTTAATATTATTAAAATGGACTATGTATTCCTTAAACAACTTCTTTAATGCAAAACTTAAAACAAAGAAATAAATACTCGCAGTTCAGTTGATCCCAAGGAATTTCTTCTACAACAGAATCCACACTCTACCAGCCCATTCCAGAGGTAGAAATGGCCAGGGGCGTATCCCACAAACTCTGAGGGGAATAATATTGTCCTTTAAAGCTTAGCCGAGCTACTTGGGGCTAGCAAATTCAAAGGTAGTTAATTCAGGTTAAGCTGCGTTTAGACTAGCAGGTTCAAAGGTGTAAACCAGATGGGGGAACAAAGCCTTCCCATGGCCATGCACAGCTTAAAAAAAGTAGTCGGCATTCTCCACAAAGAAGAGAAGCAGCTAAGAGAAGGGGGGCTCAGCCCACCGAGTGTGCAGCAGTGCACTCTGGGAGCTTATCTTAAAGAAATACACACTGTTTACATATCTAAAACAATATTCTGTTCACATGAATATGGGGGCAGAACAGTCATATATAGAATATGCTATAATGACAATATTCAGGGGCATAGATATCAATATGGAAGACAGTTCAGAAGTATTATTTTACCATTAGCTCATGCTATTTTTGTACAGGTTCCATTTTATGCGTGGCTTTTACTGTACCTTAACTGCAAATGCAAGTGGAGGCATTTATAATATTTTTAAATTCAGGCCATGTGTTAATGATCTCATTAGTGCATGCTATTTGCTCACAGTTAACACAGGCGCAACACACGTTCTCCAAAAATAACTTCTATAGATACTTCAAAAGATACACAGGAGCACTTAGGATCAGATCCTATAAACAGCGCCTAAGCATGAATAGTATAATGGGTACGCCTCATGTCAAAATGATTGTGGGGTTGATGGGGGCAGGAATGAAAACCACTCACTCCTGCCCCTTGTGGCTGGACAATGAGCATTTGTGAACGAGACGGGGTACTCTCCTGACGCAGCCTATGCACAAAACAAGGTCGTGCGTGGATCCTTGTTGAGAAGAGCCAATTGCCAGCTATCGAATTTTGGATGTTGAAGGATCACACTTATACTGGATTACAATCGTCGTTGACATAGGGAGGAGATATTGAGAACCCACTGGGATGAGAGATTTATATGACGTGTTGGAGATAAGTGTTTTGATCCATTGTTCTCAACTTCTCATAGTACTTGTAGAACTGTCCATTTCAAGCAGCTTAAATTAGAGCGTTACCTAAGCCCGTTTTTTTTTTGACCAAAGAGTTTTTCTCCCCTATTAGTGGGGAGGTTTTTTTTTTTTTTTTACCTTTAGTTTGTTTTCCGTAGCAGGCCTAGGATTGAAAAATGTTCCCATTTTAGGAGCTTTTTGCACCTGGGGATGCTAATTGGTCAATTTGAGGCCAATTGATTGTTTTTGTTTAAGCTCAGTGGGCTGCTTGACATGGATAGTAAGAGACGTTTCCCCAAGCAGATTTTTATTGGAAAATATCTGTCATGACCTCTTTGGTGTGAATCCCCCACTTTTAGTGCTGATTCTCTTTGCCTTGATAATTAGAGACTTTAGATTGGGATGTGCCTATTATACAGACTTAAAAGAGTGCAACTAAAATCTCAGCTTTGCAGATAAAAGAAAAGGGGGAAAACTTAAAGGAAAAAAAAGTTGCAAACTTTTAACAAGAAGAAAAAAAAAGAGGTTTGCAGTCATTTATCGAGTGCAAATTGATTTTGAAATGATCTGAACAAGTCATGTTTTAAAAGGGTTATCCAAACGAAGCCGTGACTGGATGCTAAGTCCCTTCCATACTTTACAATTACATCTATTGTAAATGGACTCAAGAAATCATTTCTCTTTTATTAGATTCACTTCCCTCCAAATTAGCTTTCATTCGCTCAGTGCTTTGGTCTCCAATTGTTCATATTATAAATGATTCCATTATAAATGAGATTATGTCGGAGTGCTTTAGGATGGCTGTGGCGAAGCGGCCGTTAAACAAGCCATCACTGGTTCATGGGGCTTTTTTCTAACTACAGCGCAGTCTAATTTTCCATTCTGATTCAGAGAGTCTAATTTAGAACAATTGGTGTCTCATCTTCACATGCGAGTACAACTTTCCTGAAAATGTTCAATCCTGTTTTATAAAATTGAAGATCAAGAATAGACTTGTTGCAATTCACCTAGCATATAGTGCAATGATGAAAATACCTTAATTGATTTAATAGATTTTTTTTTTTAATTAAAACTTCAAGGAAATTTTAATGAGTTCACGAAGAAGGATATAGTTTGATGCAAATTCTGAATCTTCGGTCTATTGGTTCAGGTGGTCCGATACTGGTTCCACTGGCATAGTGAGGGTGGGTGGCACCCCTCTCATCCTCTTCTCCACCCCCTGTTCCTTCCCATCCCCCACCCTTCCCTTCTGCCATACCCTGTTTAGCTTCCCCGGCGCGAGCAGCGTCTCCAACTTGCTGCCCGCGCTGGCATCGAATTTCCCTTTGACGTCACTTCCTAGTTGCAGGACCAGGATGTAACGTCAGAGGGGAGCACTGAGGCCAGCGCAAGCTGCAGGTTGGTGCTGTTGCTCGCGCTGATGAAGAGCTAGAGGGACGGTGGGAGGGAATTGAAGGCGCGCATGTGGCGGGGAGGAGCGAGAAGTAGCAGGGAGGTGGAGATGAGAGAAGGGGAGGTGCTGGAGCCCTACCAAGAGAGCACCTGGGGCAATATGCCCCCCCCCCACCCCACCCCTACCCCTTACTACGCCACTGTCTGGTTCCATTGCATTCCATGCATGGAACATTCTCCCGGAAGAGGTAGTGGAGACAGAGGCTGTGTCTGAATTCAAGAAAGCCTCGGATAGGCATGTGGGATCCCTTAGAGAGAGGAAGATGGGCCATTTGACCTTTATCTGCTACCTGTTTCTATGTTTCTATAACCATAAAGCTCTATGACCTCACAATGCAATTGTTAAGAGCCTTAGCCTATAGTCATAAAGTTCTATGACTTCACAATGCAGGTGTGAAGAGCCTTAGCCTATAGGGAGAGTAGGAGTTAGCCCAACTAGTCTGACCAATCTACAGCATCCACTATTTGGCCTTTATCTGCCTTCATGTTTCTTCCTGGTGCATACGAGTTCCAGGGCTCTAAGGGATGATTCTCTAAGTGGCACCTGCTGTATGTCAATCTCAGCTAGAAAAGACCCTGGTCTACAATTCCAGAGCCTAGGCTCCTTGCAGAATCATGGCCATTGGTGCCTAGTGATACTGAAGTCCGGTGCTGCCCCTAAACACATCCATGTGAGAACGGGCTCCTGGGCTAGATGGACCATTGGCCTGACCCAGTAAGACTGTTCTTATGTTCTTATGACTTCTTTCAGAATCCAGCCTTCAATATATTATTTGCTGTTTTTATCAGGATGAGATTGCTGTTACTGCTCAATAAACCTGTGTCCTCAAATGTAAGCACAGAATCGTTTTGCATTCCGTTAATGAAACTGAGTTTCAAGAGGATGGAAATTACTTGTGTGCAGACAAAGGTGGCCATAATTTGAAAAAAAAAAAAATTACATTATAGCAGCAATATTTCCAGGGCAAAACAACTGTCTGCAGAACTTCCTTCTAACAGCTGTGCTCAGAAGCGGTATGGTTCTGCTGGATATGTGTCAAAGAAATGATTGATGGATAATGTTCATGGTTTTGCCCAGAGGGAAAACAGTGGTATAGAGATTTCAATTTACTCCCTTTCTGTTTGTATACATTCACAAATTTGCTAAAGGTATAAAAATCTTTGCATCTTGGCCAGGTCTCGCAGTCCTGTCTGTGTAACCACTGATTTCTAAGAGGGTAATAGTATAAATGCATCTTATAAAGTTATTAACACGCAATTATTCAGTTATTATGGTAGCTTAACTAAATTATATGTAAGAGGCCATCAGAAAAAGTCTATGGCCAATGCAAGAGCTTGATTAATGCTGTCACTCTTAGGCTGCCTTTTTCAGTCATCCGTCCATTAAGAACATATAAAACACGACCCACAATCCAAAACAATTGTCTTTCTATAATATTGTGGAACTTATACTACGTGCTTATTTTATTTTATTTTCTGGGTTTTGTTTTGTTTTTTTTACAGTTAAAAATTGGCTTGAATAAATTCAAACTTCTGCAGAACAAATAACCAGCTGTATAATAATTGCGTGGCTAAGCACAGGTGAAATTACACATTAACCCCCTCCCCCCCTTTTTACAAAACCATAGCATGGTTTATAGCGCCAACCGAAGTGGTGACAGCTCCGATGCTCATAGAATTCCTATGAGCATCGAAGCTGTTCCCACCATGGCTGGCGCTAAAAATAGGGTTACCAGATTTTACTCCTTCAAGCTCAAGGAGGTTTGGGGGGCGGGGCTGAGAAGGAACAAGGCGGAGCCGGAGGCGGAACAGGGTCGTGAATGGGGAAGAATGGAGCGGAGCCAGGCATCCTCTGTTTTCAAAGAGGAAATCTGACAACCCTAACCCTCACCATGATCCTTTACATAGAAACAGTTCTCAGCCCTATATAAAACTGCTTTATTTCTCTATTATGCATCTGAAAAAAATATTTAAATTAGGCCATTTATGAATAATACTGTGTAAATAATCATCCTTTTTACAAGACATCAGGTCTTCCCTTAGCCAAATACCTGAAGACTTTCATTCCAAAGCATTTTTCTCATGCTGTACAAAATATTTGAGCCAGCCTAGATATTTGCCCCACAGGAAAAAAAAATACCCTTGCTGATCATTATTTAAAAAAAAAAAAAAATTTGCAAGCATCTAAAACAGTGTTTCGCAACTCGGTCCTGGAGTACCCCCTTGCCAGTCAGCTTTTCAGAATATCCACAATGAATATGCATAAACTTAATTTGCATACACTGCCTCCATTATATGCAAATTTGTTTCATGCATATTCATTGTGGATATTCTGAAAAGCTGACTGGCAAGGGGGTACTCCAGGACCATGCTGAGAAACACTGGTCTAAAATACTGTAAAAAAACAATCCCCCTCTTTTACTAAGGTGCGCTAACCGATTAGCGCGTGCTAATCGAATTAGCATGCTCTAAACGCTAACGCATCCATAGACTAACATGCACGCGTTAGCGTTTAACGCACGCTAATATTTAGTGCATGCTAAATCAGCTAGCGTGCCTTAGTAAAAGACCCCCTATGCTCCTTATGCTTCTTCAGTGGCCCAGGGCGCTAAGTGCTCCGACGCTCATAGAATTCTTTGAGCGTCAGAGCATCATCGGAGCATTTAGGGCTCTGGGCTGTGGTAGATACCTCTACCGCTGCTTAGTAAAAGGGCTTGTTTTGAGGGTTTTTTTTTTTTAATTAAGGGATCTTTTCAATGATAGTGAAGAGTAATGCCATTTAAAACGCACCTGTCCACTAGAGCAGATCATAGTGGCACCACATCAATTAAATACTCCACTGTTAGCTATGAAATATGTGCCTAGGTATACAATGCAGTGCAATTTGCATTAGATATAAATGGTGCCTCCCATTTGCGTTAGGACATGAGTGAAATATGATTCATAACCAGGAACCCATCTAAATATGTAGAATCTACAAAATAATTTAAAATATTTGAAATAAACAGCATCTTTATTCACATCAGCTGCAAAAGAAAAAGTCCCATGCTGTACCTTAAATCTTTCTTGGGGCGATAAGAATCCAGTCTATTTGAAGCATACGGTCTGCAGACACTCTTTGGTAGAAAAAAATTCTGCCAGAAAATGTCTATTGTATTTGCATGCCTATAAATAATTTAAGACAAATAGCTCTTTGTTTATGCTGTTATCCTTTTTTTAAAAAAAAATCTGAATTACAAAAACGTATATAGTTCAACAGGAACTAATCAAATTATAGTACCTTAGAATATGTTTTATGCAAGTGCAGAAACAACTTAAGATAATGAATGAAGGATTCATGAATATTATTAGTGCTGTTTTCTTTTCCTCCTATTCCCTCTCTTTTACAAAGCCGCACTAGCGGCTGCCATGCCGCAAAAGCCCCAAGCCCTTTAAATCCCTAAGGGCTTCGGGACAGTTATTGTAAAAGGCCCTCCCATCCCCCCTCAGGTGTGGATTTTGAGTTTTTTTCTGTATCGTATGTTTCACCAGCATGATACGCCGAAATGGCGCCTATGTCATGAGTCTAGACATTCATATTTACACAAAAATGGTCTGGTTTCCATGCTCACTTTCACCCTGAGTGAGAAATAGCATAACACATTACAGCTGTACAGCGTTCTTTGAACAGGAGGCCCATCTCTTACTAAAAATCATTAATAATGCCATGTTCTGCATTAGAATACTGAGCTAGAACAAATTAAATGACATGTCCAGCAGACGTTAGGCAAAGAGATAGAAGGTAATACAAGGACTCCAGTACAGTTCTACCGCAGCATAGGATGCACGCATAATATGACTGTCAGTCAAGCGAGCCTCTTTTCCCCAGGCTTTTCCTCGGCGTGTATTTGGGATGCTGCATGCATATTCTTAATAAAAGCAGACATTGCTGCTTTCTGGTTGGTTTCTGGGATGAGGACTGTGGAATTAGACAGTAGGATTGTAGGTGGGAGAAGGAACAGCATTTTTTTAAAATAAAGTGATTGACAAGAGGATCGAAACATTCAAGATAATGAAGAGAATAGACTTAGTAAATAAAGACAGGCTGTTCACCCTCCCCAAGGTAGAGAGAACGAGAGGGCACTCTCTAAAGTTAAAAGGGGATAGATTCCGTACAAACGTAAGAAAGTTCTTCACCCAGAGAGTGGTGGAAAACTGGAACGCTCTTTCGGAGGCTGTTATAGGAGAAAACACCCTCCAGGGACTCAAGACAAAGTTAAGGAAGTTCTTCTTCACCCAGAGAGTGGTAGAAAACTGGAACGCTCTTCCGGAGGCTGTTATAGGAGAAAACACCCTCCAGGGACTCAAGACAAAGTTAAGGAAGTTCTTCACCCAGAGAGTGGTAGAAAACTGGAACGCTCTTCCGGAGTCAGTCATATTGGAAAACACCCTCCAGGGATTCAAGACAAAGTTAGACAAGTTCCTGCTGAACAAGGACGTACGCTGGTAGGGCTAGTCTCAGTTAGTGCACTGGTCTTTGACCAAAAGGGCCGCCACGTGAGCAGACAGTGGGGCATGATGGACCACTGGTCTGACCCAGCAGCGGTATCTCTTATGTTCCCTCAATCCACACCTGATACCCAAAACATTATTTCTACCCTAACAGTCACACTAAGAAGTTCCTGGTGACACTCAGATTAAAAAGTCCTCCCAGGAACCCTCCCAAAGTCATTCATACACCAATGCCACTTGTTCCTGCCTCTAAGCTGCCATCTTACCAAAAAGCTCTGGGACTTATCGCATGGGATTGGACTTCCAAATAAGGGAAATTTTGACTTACTTGGCATCACTGTTTTGAATAAAGCTAGTCATTGATTGAAATTAGTGACATAAATGAAGGACACTGAACTCCAGATTTTCATTTCACTAACTGGCCTTCATCATAGCAGAACCTGGACGTGCTCCCATAATTACTGGCAGGTGTTGAAATCTTCCTCTCAGTCCCCTCTTGGACTGTCAATCTCATTGTACAATAAGACTATCTGAGTGTAGGATTGTGCTGTAATCAATAATTCAGGATGCTGGCCTTTGTGATTTTTGGCGCCTTCAGCATTGTACGGAAAAGGAATGCTGATTTTCCCCTCCATGTCAGCCTTACTTACTATATTAATTACAAAAGGCCTGTTGCCTTGTGCCTCATAATGGCAATGGCGGAATAGAAATCTCTAATGCAATGTAATGTATCAAAAAGTCTTCTGAGAAGATTTAATTCAGGTCTCCTTGGGAATTCCGAGTTTCTTAAAACGACCTAGCAAGCCCAGGAAAGTTATTTTCTGTTTAATAATACTATAGATAATATCCTCTAAAACCTTGGGTGGTGATTTTCAAAGCAATGATTAGGGATATAATTAAGAATCTTTCCGCTGGGGTTAATAAAGAGAGAGAGGCGTAGAGATAAAATCTTTGGAACAGCTGCTTATCATATGATATAACAATGACAGTGACACACTTCTTCAGCTCTAGCAACTGAAGTCCAATTAACTTGCTTCTTAGGAAACTGGATTTCCACTGTTTTGACAGCAAATTATTGCTATGATGAACGGAATAAAAGTGGGCACCTTCTTGCCCACCTGAAAGCTAAATAAAACAGGCACAAGAAATGCAATTGGCAGCTAACTTATCACCCATTGCATTGTATAACAGGCAGCCTTTGCATGCATAAATTTAAAGATAGCTGCCATTTGTGTATAAAAAATGCACACTTACGCACATAATTGGCAATAGCAGACAAAGGGACCCTATTGCTAAAGCCACAGCAAAAGTGGCCTTAGCACGCTGCTTTCCTGCGCGCTGTGTACTTTCGTTGTAGTCAGAAAATAGCTGATTTCCCCATTTTTTCTAATTAATGGGCACACGCTGATTTTGCTATTAGCACGCAGCCATTAAAAAAAAAAAAAATGTACACTTGAGCCCCTACCTCCACCTATTTTGTAGGCGGTAAGGGCCCTCACGCTAACTCTGCGCTAATCCCGTAGCATGCAGTAATGTTTCTTGCACTAATTGATTAGCACTGTCATGCCTACTCTCCCCCCCCCTACTCTCCAAACTAGAGAATGGCACGGTGAAAAAACACCGCGGCAAGCTGCGGTGGGGCCGCAGTTTGCCCGCGGCTACGGAGAGGCCAAAGACTGATTTTGCCGCAGACACGGGAACAAAACTTTTCACCGCCCAGATTTTTAATATGTGTAGAATACCGACTGCAAGAGTCTATCAACTTAGGTGGGCACTCAGGACTAGTGAAGCAAGGATATTGAGAGCGAATCCTATATAATAAAAGGCTAACTCGCGCACGCGCACTCTTATTTGCGTGTTCCGTGCGCTGTAGGTCTGTGGCCGAAGGAGTGCGCATGCGCGCTTATACGTCACCTGCCGATCGCCTCCACAAGCAGGACTGCAGCCAGCCGCTGATCTCCGTTCCTCCTGCACCATGGCACACCAGGCATGTCCCTGCCTCCCCCGCCGCTGGCCTCGGGCTCCTGGGGGCCGGCGGTGCGAGCCGCCCGGCCGGTGCTGAGGCCCCGCCTCCCCGCTACACAGCGCCGCCAGACCCGACAAAACGGCCCTACACTCACAGACCCGCGAACAGGGTTGCCATGGAAACCCAGCCGGAATAACATGCAGTCGCGCAAGGGTCAGCGAGAGGGGATCAGGAGCTAAAGAGATATTGAAAAAAACAAAAAAACAACAGTGTACAAGGAGAGAGAGAGACACAGGGAAAAAAATGACAAACAGACATACAGCAGCCAAGGAGACAGACAGAGAGACAGTGGGCAAGGAGACAGCAAAAAAAAAAAAAAAATACAAACAGCCAATGAGACAAACAGAAAAAAATAAAAAATGCAATGCCCAAGGATAAATTCAGGAAAATAAACCATACAGACATACAGTGGCCAAGGAGTTAGACTGCAAAAAAGACATACAGCAGCCAATGAGACAGACAGACTGACAGCGACCAAGTAGACAATCAGCAAAAAAACACAAACAAACACAGAAAGAAAAAAAAGAGAAACATACAGCGGCCAAGGAGACAGGCATGCAACAAATAGGAAAAATATAAAAACTTTTAATAAATCAACCATACGTGAAGAAGGAATAAAAAAAAAAAAAAAAAGGAAGAGACACCTACAGGGAAACACAGGATCAAGAGCATACAGAGAAAACAGAAGTTTGCAGGAATCAGGAACATATAGAGAAAGGAGAGCAGAGACCCCTGCAAGAAGAGAAAAATAGCAAAGAGACTGGGGATGAGAAAGAGAGCAGAGATGCTTGCAGGGAGAAAAAGCTAAGCAGTAATGTTACAGCTCGAGAATGGAGACTGAGGAAGAAAGCAGAGACAGCGCTACACAGGGAAATGGAGGGAGGAAAGAGACAGAAAGAAAAATACAGACAGACATAAATTCTAGCACCCGTTAATGTAACGGGCTTAACGACTAGTAACTTATATAATTGGTTAGTTCAGAGGCACAGAAGGGTTGAACAGCACTGCAATTGAAACGCATATGATCCAGAGTTCCATCAGAATTATTGCAGTGCCAACATGTGGAATCTGGCTGAAGCTTTTCACACTATTTATTTAATCGATTTTCTGTACTGTTCTCCCAGGGGAGCTCAGAATGATTTACATGAATTTATTCAGGTACTCAAGCATTTTCCCTATCTGTACTGGCAGGCTCACAATCTATCTAATGCAGTGGTTCCCAACCCTGTCCTGGTGGACCACCAGGCCAATCGGGTTTTCAGGATAGCCCTAATGAATATGCATGGAGCAGATTTGCATGCCTGGCACCTCCATTATATGCACATCTCTCTCATGCATATTTATTAGGGCTATCCTGAAAACCCGATTGGCCTAGTGGTCCTCCAGGACAGGGTTGGGAACCACTGATCTAATGTACCTGGGACAAAGGGGGAATTAAGTGACTTGCCCAGAGTCACAAGGAGCAGCGTGGGTTTGAACTTACAACCTCAGGGTGTTGAGGCTGTAGCTTTAACCACTGCGCCACTCTAGAAATCAAAATGTAGTAAAAGTGAGCCAAGTATAGGACAGTCAAGCCATTGTGACATCACTGATGAGGTTGACTCTTATTGGTGGAATGAGGCATTATGATGTCACAATACCAGCTCTGGTTATCAGAGGTTGAAGCTTTTCACACTATTTATTCAATTCTCTATACCTGGGAGCTCAGAATGGTTTACATGAGTTTATTCAGGTATTCAAGCATTTTCCCTGTCTGTCCTGCTGGGCTCACAATCTATCTAATGTACCTGGGGCAAAGGGGGGATTAAGTGACTTTCCCATAGTCACAAGAAGCAGCGTGGGTTTAAACCTACAACCTCAGGGATTATATATGACGCTTGTTATCTGCTAAGAACAGTGGATAAGCTGAATACAAATGTTTTAAATAATCAATGGTTCTCTATTTTATTTCTTCCAAAATGGATGGATTTGTTGTTGTTTTTTTTCCCTGTGACTTAATCTGGAACTAAGCAGCACATTCTTGCCATCTCAAAGGATGGTTGAGAGTATATCATACTGAGACTACATAGAGCGATATTCATGATGCAAACCTGTTTCTCCTATGACTCTGATTCAAGGTCAAGAGGCTTTCTCTGACAGCAAGATATCCAGAGATCTCCATCAGACTTTTGATTCAAGATGACAGAGGATAACCAGTAGAATTGCTGGAGGGAAGTGCCAGCACTCTTTCCACCTTAGAGCAATGGAATCTAATTACAGGAAATATTGCACAGTTCAGCTAGTCAACCCAGACATTAGAAACTATTGCATCTTGAATGCATATTTGCAAATTGGCTATATGCAGCAGAGCTACAAAAGCCCTGGTGCTATAATAACGCTTCTGATGGATGATACCCTATACATTTAGACGCCAGATGGCGGAAGATCGTGGAGGATTGTTGCTACAGGAATAACATTAACTGGTCAAAGGGCAGCAGCTAAGAATTCTCTTTTTCAGTACAATTTGTTCTAACCATATGCCAGAAATTAAACCCACCACCTAGGAAACTGATCTCAGGGGAAAATATAGATAAGAAAAAAAAAACCCCCAAAGCTTTCAGAAAAATGAAAAGTTACACACGATAGCTAACAAGACCATTGAGATGGCAATATACAGTATTCTTCATGCTTATTTAGGCAAGTATAGTTTCAAATAGTAATTAAAAGTTGATTGTGACAAGACAATTTGATAACATTTATGCTGCCTCAATAAAATGTATTAGAAATTAAGGATGTGAAGTAAGGAAACTAATAGGAAAATAATTTTTAGTTTCCTGTGTCATTTGCAAGCTTTTTCATCTTGATTGTACTGTATATACATATATTTTTAGAGAACTGGATAAGAACAATGCTGAAGAAAACCCATGAAGAACATATTTTAGCTTCATATTACATTAGTATTTATGGATCGATAATTTGCTCTAGGAGTTGATTTACAATTTAGAAAAGCCTGGTCGTGTACAGGATTTACATTATTTCATTAGGGTACATGACATAGATATTTTGGGTTGCATTCATGTAGGCATATGATTATGGTATATGGTTTGGAGAGAAGATTGGCCATATCCGGTATTGTAATCTTAGCATTACAGGTAGAGAATGACACGGTGACAAAATTCATCACCGTTCCCGTCCCCGCGGATAACCACGGGAAATAATCCCATGTCATTTTCTAGTGTCTATTTCAACCTCGGTCCTTCTACACCAGCATTCTTCAAAGCAAAGCTTGCGGATCAGTGGTTGTGCCCAATTATACTATGATTCTTCCCTCTCTCCTTAAAGAATGACACGAAGATGGTTTCCCGCGGTTATCCGCGGGGACGGGAACGGTGATGAATTTTGTCACTGTGTCATTCTCTAATTACAGGTTCTGGTATGAGTGTCACATTCCTGGTTTGTTGGGTGAAGGGTATGTGGAGAGTTGGTATGTATTTACCCACCCTCGGTCCACAACAAACATAGATTTGATAAATATGAATGTTTTATGTTATCATACTTAAATATTAGCATATCCTAATCTAATCTACCACCTATAGACCACATTCTCCCCAATGAGTCCAGAGCGGTTTACCACAAGACTGAATTACAATTAGCATTTGGTCAAGAACTATTGGATTGGATGGATCACAATCAGGCTTTAGGCCTTTGTATAGCACTGAGTCAGTTTTGGCTTCAGTTTTGGATAATCTTTGTAACCTGTTTCACAAAGGTGCCAGTGCTCTAGTTAGACTTGAGTAGTGCATTTGACTTAGACAATCACAAAAAATTATTGGAGTACTTGGATGCTTTTGGAGTGCATGGTAAGTTTTTTTTTAATGGTTTGAAGGCTTCTTAACATCACACACATATTAAGTACGACTTAACAACGAGTACTCTTAATAGTTAGAGTAATCCATGCGGTGTGCCACAGGGCTCACCGTTGTCTCCTTTGCTCTTTAATATTTACGGTATCTGTCCTCTTTGGGAGATAGATTGTCTCATTTTAAGATCAAACTGTTTAGCGAAGCGGATGATATAACCGTTCTGATCCCTATTTCCACTTCTCTTTCTCAGATCAGGCATACTGCCGTTGACATCCTGCTGACAATTGAATTATGGATGGCAGAATTTCAACTAAAGATTAATATAGATAATACCAATATTTTCTATGCCTCCCTGAGCCAGAAGGATGATGTGCTGTCTATAGTCTTAAATGCAAAAACATATATTATTCAACCTACTATAAAGATACTGGGAGTAATTTTACACCATAATCTATAAAAAACCAGGTTGACTCTATTGTTCGTAAGGGCTTCCACACGTTGTGGAAATTAAGAACTATTAGAGCATATTTTGATATAAATTCTTTCAGACTTCTTGTGCAATCTCTGGTTTCGAGCCAACTTGACTACTGTAATATTGTGCATCTTGCCAGAGCTCAAAAAAGTCTTCAAATATTGTGCATTATATAGAACGCTGCTGTTCGATTGATTAATAATCTGAAGAAGTATGACCATATCACACCTTTCTATCGACAATTACATTGGCTACCGGTTGAGGCTCGGGTTAAGTTCAAATTCAGATGTATTTGCTTTAAGGCATCAGTCAGCTTAATACTGGAATATCTTTTGGATTCATTCACATTTACTAGTTCAAAACTTTCTAGATCTCATGCGGTATTCACTTTTCCGTCTGCCAAGGTATACAAATTTAAAAAATTTTATCAGCGCCTTCTGTCCTTTCAAGCGGCATTATGGGACAAGGATTTGAATCATTTAATTATGTCTTCTGACGCCAACAATTTTGGCATGCTTTAAAAACATCTTTTTTATGAAATCTTTTTGAAATTAGGTAATCTTGCGGTATAAAAGTGAGTTTTATGTTATGTTAAAGCATTGATGAAAAGCAGAATAGGATGACTGTATTCTTATTTGAAAAGGGAGATTATTCTAATACTACTACTACTACTATTAATTATTTCTAGAATGCTACCAGAAGGAGACAGTCCCTGCTTGAAAGAGATTACAATCTAAACAGACGAATAGGATACCAGGGTGGGAGATACAGTTAAGAGGGGTGGGGGGGGGGTTAATCTGTTGGCTAAATTGTTGAACAGTGGGCAGTAAGGTTATGGATTGAAGGCTATTTTAGTCTGCTTTTAAAAGAGGTAAGGGAAGGGGTGTGACAGACAAACTCAGGTAGTTTATTCCAGGCATACGGGAAAGAAGCTGAAAGGAATGAAATCTGGAATTGGCAGTGGAGGAGAAAGATACAGATAAAAGCAGCTTATCTTAGGAATGGAGTTCTCGGGAAGGCATATACAGAGAGATAAGAGAGGAGAGATACTGAGAGGCTGCGGAATGAACAGACTTGTAGGTTAGTAATAGGAGTTTGAACTCTATGCGGAAGCGGATAAGGAGTCAGTGAAGTGATTTGAGGAGAGGGGTAAGGTGAGTGTAGCAAGGTTGGCAGTCGATAAGTCTCAATCATTTTTTGCATGAATGAGGATTCTAATATCTTTTCAATGTGAGTTGCCTTAAAAGACAGAAAAAGAGACTCAATGTAGAAGCTTCTCTTAGTACAGGAAGTACCAATAGATGGAATATAAGCCAATTTAAATATTAGCCATGCTTTGATAGGAAGACAATGGACAGAAGCCAACAGAGGGGAGAGACAGAAACATAAAAAAATTGAAGGCAGACAAAAGCGTACGCCGACAACCCAGCGCAGACAACTGAGCGCAAGGCAGAAGCGCGCCAAAGAAAAACAGTATTTTAAGGGGCTCCGACGGGGGGTGTTGGTAGGGACCCCCTCCCCCCCCCACTTTACTTAATAGAGATCGCGCTGGCGTTGTTGGGGGCTTGGGGGGATGTAACCCCCCCTCATTTATTGGAAACAACTTTTTCCCTCTTTTTTAGGGAAAAAGCGAAGTTTTCAGTATAATGTGGGGGGTTACAACCATCCAAACCCCCCACAATGCCGGCGCGATCTCTGTTAAGTAAAGTGGGGGGGGTTCCCCCCCACACCCCCCGTCGGAGCCCTTTAAAATACTGTTTTTCTTCGGTGCGCTTCCACCTTGCGCTCAGTTGCCGGCGCGCCTTTGTCGTCGCGTGCTTTTGGCCTATCACCATAAAGACCATATGAGTGGCTCATCTAGTCTGCCTAATCATGCCATATAATATCCCCTTCCTCTTCCTTACAGATTCAATGTACTTATCTCAAGTTTTCTTGAATTCAGATACATTTTTCTACCCTTCTTCCCTAATTGTGCGCAGTTAGTATTTTATGTTTTTGTATGTATCTACTAACCTAACCCAGCTCTGTATAGTATTTTAACTCCAACTTGTTTTGTTTCTTTTAAGATATTCTTTTATTACTGTACATCGCCTAGAAATTTGATTTAGCGGTATAACAAATTTTTTTATAAACTTGAAACTTGACTGGAACACAGAGCCCCTTGTTTACTTTACAAACGGTCCTTTAGTTTTTTTTTTTTTGGGGGGGGGGGTTAACAGTTTTAAAAATACACTATTTCTAAACACTTCCCATCATTGGAAAAACTAAAAAAAAAAAAAATCCTAATTGTCGAGAGTACAGAGGGCCAGATTCTGTAAAGGTTGTCTAATTGTTGGCGTCCATCGACTTAGGTCCATATAAAGTGTCCATATAAAGTGGACCATCTAGAAATTGTTAATAAAACTTGAATTTTTAAATAAAACTTGGATAATAAGTAGAATTAATGATTTTAACAAGCATTAATTGGAACTTAAGACGTCTATATGCTGTTCGCAATTCTAAAACTAGATGTCCACAGTTTTGTTGTATAGACGCCTATATGACATCTAAAAGGTGACTCTGCAAAGGATGTCTATCTATTTAGACGCTGAGCGGCGCTGAGCACGATTCTCTATAGTGCCTCTATAAATTCGCACTCAGCATTTTCAACCCAGACACGCCTAAATTTTAGATGTCCTTTACAGAATTTGGCCCTGAATCTCTGTGAAAGTCATCACTAAAAAACCTAGAAAATTGACTCGTCAATTAAATTATTCAAAGATAAATGATGTTTTGCACTGGCTTGCTTTCATCTGATCCTGCGTAATTGTAGAGGATGGAACTGTATCCCTGGTATTATCCGAGATGCTGCTCTTAATCATCACAGAGGCCACTGCAATCTGTCTTTTTGTTTGGCCGCTAATGCTCACTTTGCAGCCGTCCTTGACCTGATATCCTCTGAAACTGTTATTAGTACACATTCATGAATTTTTAGCTGCATCATTTACCTCGAGCATGTTGTGATTTAGTGGAAAACTCCAGCAGATTGCTTTACATGTTTGCCATTTTGCGAGGGATCAAAGCCTTCGGTCAAGGCCTGGTCTGTGTTAATGGATTTTACAGTCTTTAATCCCCAGATGACAAATGTATCTGAAACCATATCCCAATCAATTCTTTCATATTTGAAAACACTTAAGGTGTTTGCTTTCAACATGACGGTAACATAATAATTTAAAAAAAAAACTCTAAAATTTAAAAAAAACACTCAACTTGTGTGCTAAGTGTTCTACATTAGATTTATCAGAAAGCATATTAACAATGATTTTTAGGAGCATTAAACATTGAAAATGATATTTGTGTATAAGATAATTTATTGTAAGTTATTAAATAATATGTTAATTTAATTTTCAGAAGATGTATGGAAGAAAATGTGAGAATGAAACTGTCTAAAGTACTTTTACTGTTAGAATGTACCAATTATCAAAAGCTGCTGAGTGGCAAATACTCTATATTCGGTTTCCACTGGTTATCTTTAGGATAATTCAGCTAAACCTAGCCAGATGACTCCTTGGGACCCTTTCACCAAATTATGATAAACCTTTGCAGCTACCTTGTGGGAAGTACTCAAATTGCCACGTGATAAATGCAAAACTAGCACGCTGTTTGTGGCATTCTCAGCGTCTTTCTCTACAATTATTGCACAGAAAAACTCTTTACTGCACAGTCCTCTGGATTATATATATGGTACACAAAATTGTGCATGCAAATTTGGGTGTGCATCCAATTTGTGTGTGCAGTTTGAGTAATTAACTAATTAAAGCTAATAATCAATTAGTGCAAATTAGCAATAACTAGAATTTATGTGCATATCTTTTCAGGCAAGTGAGATTCATTCCTCTCCCCACCCCCCAAGCGGTTTGATTAAAATACAGGTACTTAAGACTACCCTATCTGTCCCGAAGGCTCACAATCTAGCTAAAGTACCTGAGTAAACAATTGCTAAAATAAGATATAACAAAATTCCAAGAATGGGGAGGGAAAAAAGAAACAATATTAAATCACAATAAAAGAGAAATAGAAAGGGAAGCAAAATAAAAGTTCAGTTCGGCTCAGTTCATTGTAAGGTAGTAGCAGGATGGGAGAGGAAGTAGGCTACAGGTGATTCGTCGATGCCAATCTGTCGTCGTCTGAAGACGGTCTCAGGACCCCAACTGTAAGGGAACGGCGCACATTCCTCTCTGGGACTACAAAGTCGGGATCCCATGCTCACCATCGCGCCGACATTGGAGCCCGATGACGCAGCCAAGTAGGCAGGCAGGGTCCCAGACAGACAACAGCTGCGCGACATCTCCCCGATCACTGCAGGGCCCTCCAGGCGAGTGGACTGACCAAGAGGAAGGACAACCACGCCCTCCCAGGCCGGACGCCCCCCAGGGCTGCATCCTCCGCCACCGCGCATCCCCAGAGAGCAAGCAGGAGGACTTCAGAACCTCGATCGCTGGGCCCGAGACAGAAAAGGCAGGATCCGAAAAGATCAGCAGGCCCCGGTAGAAGAGGTTAGCGACAAAGTTACAATTTTACCTATGTTAGACCTGTCGAATAACAGATTAAGAAGAGGAACAGCAAGGACGAGGTGCCAAAGGTACAGCAGCTAAATTGCAATACATTCGATGCTTAAGGCAGATACATTCGATGCAGGGACAATATGTGGCACTCTTGGTGTGGGTAAAATTCTGAAGAGTCACGTGATGTGAACATCTGCTAGTGAACTGTCTTGAAGAATTTAAATATCCAAACGTCTGCTTTAAGTAAATTAAATTTGTTTGATAGGATTTTCTGGACCCAGTTTGTTTGCAAAAATTAGATAGTTCCAAATCTAATAGATGCTGGCACTGTCATGCTGATATCGGGACTTTAGATGGTGTCAGGTCAAAAGCGCGCCGGGACAAAGGCGCGCCCAGACAATTGAGCGCAGCGCGGAGGCGCGCGCTGCTCTAAATTACTGTTTTTAGGGAAACCCCCCCACACTTTACTTAATAGACATCGCGCCGCATTGTGGGGGCGTTGTGGGGGGTGTGGGGGGTTGTAACTCCCCACATTTTACTGAAAACTTAACTTTTTCCCTGTTTTTAGGGAAAAAGTTCAGTTTACAGTAAAATGTGGAGGGTTACAAGCCCCCAAACCCCTTATAACGCCGGCGCGATGTCTATTAAGTAAACTGGGGGGGTTCCCCAACAAAAACCCCCGTCGGAGCCCCTAAAAACTGTAATTTTGTGCGGTGCACGCCTCCATGCTGCACTCAATTGTCGGCGCGCGCTTTTGTCTTTTGCGCTGTTGTCTATGAACCCTTTAGATCATCTGTTATTTTTTTTGTCCGCTGATATTTAGATTCTTGAAATCAATTTGGGGACAAATAAATATAGTTTTAGAATCGGATATTCCATTAACATACGAAGTAATAATTTGTGGTACTATGTTACAAGTTAAAACTCTCCTTGATAAATTTAAAAGCCGTCTTTTCTTGATTTTGACTGGAATTGCGATTCAATTGAACACAAAAAATTGGAAAAGCCACGATAGATTAAATTATACATTTTGGTGGACAAATGTATGTAATACATATCAATATGAGAGAATGAACGCGGAATGTTTAGGATTTAGTGCTTTATTTAAAAAAAAAAAAATGGAGTCCATTGACTTTATTTGTTGCTGCACAGTAAAGGATAATGTATTACCTTCTGAGTCTTTTCATTACACATCTGGGGCGGAAGAGGGGTAAGGGAGGGAAAGATACTGGAAAAATGGATATTAAATCTTTTTATTAAAGTAATAAAGCTGTTTAGTATTATCGATAATTGATGGAAGGGGGTATAGTTATGTTTCTATATACTATTTATATGAAATTGTGTATTCTCTGTAATAATTTGTTATTTTTAAACAAATGTATTACACTGTTGTAATTTAATAAAATTTTTAAAAAAATTTGTTTGACTTTTGAAAAGACAAAATTGAACCCACTTTGTCTAATTATTTCTGAGATTTTGACTAGTATATATGCAATTATAGCAGAAAGAGTAGATCTCAAAAATACCATTACTCTAAAAAAAAAACCTACTATTAGTCTCTGTTCTCAAAGCTCTGTGTGCCATTATAACCTTTTGTGATTGTATTTCTCATGGAAGGAAACTGGTCAGTATGTTATAATTGGAGTTCAACAAGGCCATCATAATTCCTAAGTCGATGATTTCTATCTTTGTGAACACCTCCTAACTGATCTAATTTCTTGGTCTAATCTTTGCAATTTCATGTGCACACAGGCTAATCATTTATAATTCTACCTCAATTGTTATCTCAGACGTGGAGTCTTTATTCTTATTAATAAAAGTCCTGGAAAGTGCACTCATAGGACTGCACAAAGAAGGACATCTTATATAATAAAACCCTAGAGCGTGCATGCGCTCTTGAAAAATCGTGATCCCTGGCGCCGTGTTTTGTGATCCGTGGCCGCGTTCCATTTTAGAACGCGGCCAGGGATCACTCTGGCCACTCCCTTCCTCATTCACCAACCCGAAGCAAGCTCCTCACCAACTGGAAGCAAGCACCTCACCTCCCGCCCTCGCTCACCACTGCTGCTGCCGTTGCCGCTGATCCTTGTCTTTGGGGCAACCTGCGATCGTGGCCGGCTTTGGCGGGCCTCGCGGGCCGCTTTCCGACCTCGGTGGCATGTTCCTTCTGACGCACGGGATCGCGTCGGGAGGGAGCATGCTTCCGGGTTGGGGAGCGGCCTGTGAGGTTCGCTGGGGCCGGCCACCACGATCGCGGCCTGGAGCAGGCCAGAAGACACCGGGATGCAGGAGAATCAATACAGGGGGCCAGAGGGAGAAGGAAAGGGGGATGCTTTGGGGGGAGGGGTGTGCTGAGGGGAGACAGAAGGGACCATGGAGAGTCAGGGAGAGGGAAAGGGGGCTGCTTTGGGGGAGGGGTGTGCTGGGGGAGACAGAAGGGGCCATGGATAGATAGGGAAAGGGGGCTGCTTTGGGGGGAGGTGTGCTGGAGACAGACAGTTTTGCACTGGGGGGAAGACAGAAGGGGCCATGGAGAGACAGTTAGGGAGAGGGAAAGGGGGCTGCTTTGAGGGGAGGGGTGTGCTGGAGGCAGACAGCTTTGCTCGGGGGCGGAGGGGGAGACAGGAGGACACAGACAGCGATCAAGGAGAGAGAGATAAAGAAACACAGACAGACAGACACACATATATTCTAGCACCCGTTAATGTAACGGGCTTAACGACTAGTTTTAAATAAGATACTAACATTTATGTGCCAAATACCTCCCTCCCCCAAATCCAATCAGACGATTAAAATACTGATATACGAGACACATGGGACCCAATATTCAAAATGATCTAACTGGTCAGCAATGGCCGCCAACAGGTTAAATCGCACATAACTGGCTATCCATGAATATTTGAATCCAGGCTCAAAGCTCACTTCTTTGAGGTTGCTTTTAATGCCTAACCCCCACTCTCTGTAGGGTATTCATGCCTGAGGAACTCCCCAGCCCCTTGTTTGTCATGTTTGTCTGTTGATTAGGTTGTCAGCTCTTCTAAGCAGGGACCGTGTCTTCTATATTCTAATGCACAGCACTACATCAAAGGGGCCACTGAAAAGTTCTCAGTCCAACCAACAAAGTTGGGGCAGTCTCCTTCAAGGGCTATACACTTGGTGCAGTGATTTTCCACTTTTTTTGTTCCATCAGCAAAATATGGAATGAAAAAAGTGGAAAATTGCTGGACTAAGTAAATGTAGAGCCCTCAATGGAGGCTGTATCAACTTTGTTGGTTGGGCTAAGAACTTTTCAGTGGCCCCTCATGTGTCTAGCAGCTCTATAAAAATGATAAATAGTACCGTATTTTCACGTAGATAACGCGCACCCGTGTAAAACGCGCACACGGGTATAGCGTGCGGAAAATCGAAATATATGTAAAAAAAAAATTTTCTACCGCACACACCCGTATACCACACATGCTGCCCTGACTCTCCCGTCGCCGCCCGACTCTCCTTTCGCCCGCCCCGACTCTCCTCTGGCCACCCCGACTCTCCTTTCGCCTGCCCCGACTCTCCTCTCCCCCTTGAAGTCCTGTCCCCACCCTGAAAGCCTGATGCCCCCTCCCGAAGTCCGATTGACGTCGGAGAAAGGGCGGGACCGCCGGAAGAGGAAGCAGCGCAGACGCAGGGCTCACAGAAGGGCCGGGACCGCCAAGAGGAAGCAGTAGGACACTGGTAGGAGCTTCTACATGATGGGGGGGGTCGGGAGGCTGTGGGGGTGCGAGCGGTCCTTCAGGGTGGGGGTGCGAGTGGGAGTGCGTGCGAGCGGTCCTTCGGGGTGGGGGTGCGGGTGCGTGTGAGCGGTCCTTCGGGGTGGGGGTGCGAGCGGTCCTGAGGGGGGGTGAATCGGACGTCGAGGGGGGGGAACTATTTAAAAAAAAAGTTGTAAAACGCGCTCACGTGTATAACGCGCAAGGTTATGCACGGTTTGTAAAATTGTGTATAACACGCGTGTTATATGCATGAAAATACGGTAATAGTGATAGTAATAGAGATAACTGATTACTCTGTTGAATATTCATGATTAACACATAACCAGGAGCCAGCTATCTTGGGAGTGTTTCAGGGGTATTTCAGGGGTGGGTCACACTTAGTACCCTATGTTCAGCACTAACCAGCAAAGTTGGGCAGAGAGAGAGATGCATGGGGAAGAGAAGGATGAGAGGGAGAAATGGTGGATATGGTGGTGGAGAGAGAACAGAGGGACAGATTGAAGGGGATGCAAGGGGGGGGGAATGTTGGTAAGGCCCGACTTTAGTACAGGAAGAGGAGGTCGGCGCATACAGCGAGTGATTTCCTTCACTCTCCGGTGCTCCAGCTGCTGTCTCCAGTCTCCCCCACGAAAAACCATATTCGTGGTTTTTCAAGATTTGTGGGGGTTCCTGGAACGGAACCCCCACGAATATCGGGGGAGTACTATACCGCCTATCAAGGTTATCTAAGCGGTTTACAATCAGGTACTCAAGCATTTTCCAGTGAGATTTTATTCAAGAATTGTTTTAAGCAGATCCATTACCTTTGCTTAACAAATCTTTGTGTTAGTTCATCTGATTCCTCTCTCAAATAGTTCCTCAGAGTTGTGGGTGAGGGGTGTTTTCTCCTGGAATATGTTTATTTATAGATTTTAGTAACACTTTAAATTACTTGTCTCTAATGAGCATGTAATTGCCATTTACCAAGTCAGTTATTGCATTTTTCCACTTAATTTAAGATGGCTGTCCTTTTCAGAGATCTGATTTAGAAAATAAATTGAATATAAACAATGGAACAAAAAGTGGAAGCTTAAACGCTGCAATCTAAAGAGTCATTTATTATATAACAAGGAATTAATATCTCTGGGAGGTAGGAACATTTAAGTAGTCTAATTTACAGTATCCATCTGCGTAGCTTGACCCTCGTTCCACCTCCACCTCATTCTCTTATCATAAAAAGGATATACAAATGCACAGAGCATCTAGACTGGGCTATTTAAGAAATTATATTTGATGCATAGACATGGCTTGGACTTAATAATAATAACTTTATTCTTTAACACTGCCATAAGCAAAAGTTCTAGGCCAGGGATCTCAAAGTCCCTCCTTGAGGGCCGCAATCCAGTCTTGTTTTCAGGATTTCCCCAATTAATATGCATTGAAAGCAGTGCATGCACATAGATTTCATGCATATTCATTGGGGAAATCCTGAAAACCCGACCGGATTGCGGCCCTCAAGGAGGGACTTTGAAACCCCTGTTCTAGGCGGTTTACACTAAAAAGAGCTGGGCAATCAGCAAAATACAATAATACAGTAAAAATATACAAATATTTGTAAAATAGAATTTCAATAATAAAACTAAGTAATAAACTTATTGAACAAAGTGGTCTTAATTAATTTCCGAAAACTGCAATAGGATAGCATAGCTTGCTGAATACATTTACCTAACTAAGATTGTTGCCTACCAGCTTGAAATGCTAGGGTCCTATCTAAGGTCTTATATCTACATCCATTAATGTTTGGATAAGCAAATAAGTAGAAGTTTCTAGTTTCTCTTGATGGTCTATGCAACACAAAATGAGGAAAAAGGTAAGCTGGAGACAATCCCGATATCAGCTTAAAGCAAGTACTGAAGAATATAAGAATAGCCATACTGGATCAGACCTATGACCCATCTAGGCCAGTCCTGTTTCTAACAGTAGCCAATGCAGGTCAAAAGCACCTGGTAGAAACTCAAATAGTAGCAACATTCCAGATCCCCAAAGAGTAACGAGATTATATGTTACTGATCCTAGGTCAAGCAGTAGCTTCCTCCATGGCTGTCTCAATAGCAGACTATGAACATCCAAGTCATGAGCTCTCCATACACCTGCCCATACGATGCCTCTAATTCATCACCCTTGAGATTTAGATGAACTGCAGATGAATAGCACAGATATCCATCTAGAAAATAGGTTTTGAAAATGGTGAATTGGAAGGGTGTGGCGAGAAAAACATCTATCTGCCCCTTTTTGGACATTTTCCTTTTTTGAAAATGAGCCCCATAGCAAATTCAGAAAGTACTTTGGATTACTGCAATTCAGTTCATATTGCCAGACACCTTACAAATGTACTTAGATTACGAAGAATGCAGAATACCGCAGTGCGTTTGATTATTGACCTGAAAGAGGCAGATCATATCATGTTTTATTACAGGGAGCTTCATTGGCTCCCATTTGAGGCCTGTGTGAAGTTCAAACTGGGAACACACTGTTACAAAACCTCATATGGTCATGTACCTGAGTACCTGTTAGAATTATTTACTTTAATTACAACAAACCGTCCACTGAATAATATTGCATTATTTCTCCCCCCCCCCCCCCCCCCCCCCGGTTCAAGGTTCCAACAACGTTTAATTGCTTTTCAGGCAGCTAGCTGGCATAGGGAGTTACACAGAAACATGATGGCAGATAAAGGCCAAATGGCCCATCTAGTCTGCCCATCCGCAGTAACGTTCTTTATTTGGCAGGTCCCGGTCTTATATACATTACTGAAAGTTACTGAAATCAGTTTTATTTGTAAAATATTTAGAGAATTGAATTGATTGATATCTACTTTGTAGTTCACTGGGAATGTCCAGTTTTCTATTTTTGGGAACTGCATCAATCCGTGAAGTTTTGCGGTCTAGAAACATAATGAAAGAGTGACCGAAATGATAAAAGGGGATGAAGCTCCTCTTGTGTGAGGAAAGGCTAACGAAGGCTGGGGCTCTTCAGCTTGGAAAAGAGATGGCTGAGGGGGAATCTGATTGAAGTCTAAAAAATACTGAATGGTGTAGAGCAGGTAAGAGTGAATTGATTTTTCACCCCTTCAAAAAGTACAAAAACCAGGAGACACGCAATGAAATTACACGGACATAATTTAAAACAAACAGGAGGAGATATTTTTTTCACACAAAGAATAGTTTCGCTCTGGAACTCGTTGCCGGAGGATATGGTGGCAGCAGTTAACAAAGGTGGGTTTAAGAAAGGTTTGGACAAGTTCCTGGAGGACAGGTCCAGAGTCTGCTATTGAGAAAGACATGGGGGAAGTCGCTGCTTGCCCTGGATCAGTAGCATGAAATGTTGCAACTATTTGGTCTTCTGGACTGGCCACTGTGGAAACAGAAACCTGGGCTAGATAGACCATTAGTCTGACCCAGTATTATTGTTCTTATGCTCTTATGAGATGTATCGGGAGCTTTGACTTCTCTCAGCATTCTACTCTCAAATCTCATCATTTTAGGACATTGCGCTTTTTTTTTTGGTCATCTATAACTATAAACAGAACCCAGGGGCTCATTTGATAGGGGAAGTTCACTAGAATAAAAATCAATCTCATGCAACTGAGAAAGTTAGCAAGAAGTCATTGAAGGGTGAATCGTACATTTAGAGCTTGAGTTATACCATCGTTTTGGCCTTTGGCTATTGAATGCTGGAAAATAACTGAATAGCAAGTAATATCAAATTTATTCAAAAGTTACATATAAAAAAAAGCTATTTGTAATGCACCGAATCCATCATCTAACAAAGAATCTCTAGAAGAAATCTAGTAGCACACTCCCCTTAGCCCACAGAAATACTTACAGTAGTTCATTCAATATATGCATGCCTTTTTATAACCCCCTTTCTATATTTACTAAGGTGCGCTATGTTTTTAGCGCGCGCTACACACACGCTAAATGCTAACGTGTGCATGTTATCCTATGGATGCATTAGCGCATGCGTTGATTTAGCGCATGCTAAACGCACGCTAAAACACTTAGCACGCCTTAGTAAAAGAGGGCCTTAGTTTATCAACACTTACAGTATATTTATGGCTTTGGGCCTTAACTGCACAAGCCTTGAACACTTATGATGATTATTATTTTTTTTTTTTTGGTAACTTTATCTTTATTCATTTCAATTATTTATACGTTCATCAACATCATTTCAAATAATCAGTGTCTTAAATCTTTACAAAGAAAAATCCAATTAACAAAATATTTACCAATGCTCCCTTGTTAGTCCACAATATATGAGGGAGATAGCTTTATAAAGTCAGAAAATCATAAATTATTATCAAATCTTTATAAGGAAACTAAACAGCGTACCTGATTGCAAACCTAGTTCTAAATTTTTGAGCCTTCTTCCTGAAACTTAGCGGGGGTAGAAACATAGAAATATAGAAATAGACGGCAGATAAGGGCCACGGCCCATCCAGTCTGCCCACCCTAATGACCCTCCCCTACCTTTACCTTGTGAATAGATCCCACGTGTCGATCCCATTTGGCCTTAAAATCAGGCACGCAGCTGGCCTCAATCACCTGAAGTGGAAGACTATTCCAGTGATCAACCACCCTTTCAGTAAAAAAGAACTTCCTGGTGTCACCTCGCAGTTTCCCGCCCCTGATTTTCCACGGATGCCCTCTTGTTGCCGAGGGACCCTTGAAAAAGAAGACATCTTCCTCTGCTTCGATGAGGCCAGTGAGATATTTGAACGTCTCGATCATGTCTCCCCTCTCTCTGCGCTCCTCAAACAAGTATTCTGCGCTCCTCGAGCAAGTATCTGCGCTCCTCCTTTGTTAATTGGATTTTTCTTTGTAAAGATTTAAGACACTGCTTATTTGAAATGATGTTAATGAACGTATAAATAATTGAAATGAATAAAGATAAAGTTACAAAAAAAATAAAATAAAAATCATAAGTGTTCAAGGCTTGTGCAGTTAAGGCCCAAAGCCAAAAATATACTGAAAGTGTTGATAAACTAAGGCCCTCTTTTACTAAGGCGTGCTAAGTGTTTTAGCACGCGTTTAGCGTGCGCTAATGCATTCATAGGCTAGCATGCACACGTTAGCATTTAGCGTTTGTGTAGCGCGCGCTAAAAAGCATAGCGCACCTTAGTAAATGAGGGGGTAAATATAGAAAGGGGGTACTTGCAGAAATCACATCTTTACCCATTATAAACCTTGAAAGCTGTGATGATTCAAAGAAAATATATTTAACTCCTTGAAGCTTAATATAACATTTACATGGAAATCTAAGGATAAAAGTACCCCTAAGTTTTAAGACCTGAGGTCTCAAAAGAAGAAATTGTTTCCTCTTTTTTGGGGGTAACTCGGGAAATGTCTGGATACATTCTAACTTTCTGATCTAGGAATAATTTATCTTTATACTTAAAGAAAATTTTCAAAAGCAAGTCTCTGTCCGAGTCCAGTGCTAACTGGACAAAAAGTGTAGCAACTGTCATCTGCTCAGAATCTGAGGTCGCCAATATATTTGTTAAAATTCAACATGTCCGTTTCTGGAGCTTGTTGATCTTCAAGTATTTTCTTGGTATCAGGTCAAAAGCGCGCCACGACAAAGGCGCGCCCAGACAATTGAGCGCAGCGCGGAGGCGCGCGCCGCTCTAAATGACTGTTTTTAGGGCTCCGACGGGGGGGTGTGTGGGGGAATCCCCCCACTTTACTTAATAGACATCGTGCCTGTAATTTTGTGCAGCACGCACCTCCGCGCTGCGCTCAATTGTCGGTGCGCGCTTTTGTCTTTCGCGCCGTTGTCTATGAACCATTTTCTTCTTCCCTTCCGGGAGATAATAAATTTTTGAAACTGGGGGATACGTATTCTGAGGAATCTTCAAAATTTCTGTAAGATACCTCTTGAACATATCAAGGGCAGATGTAGTTATTAATTTTGGAAAATTAATTAGTCTCAAGTTATTCCTTCTTGATGCGTTCTGCAACATTTCTAATTTTAAATTAATATTTCCACGATCTTTCATCAATAATTGATTCTGTATCCCCATAGATTCCACTTTTTGTTTTTGTTCAGCTAAACTTATTTCAATTTTTTCAACTCTTTGCTGGGTATTCAATGATTCCGAAAGTATTCCAGCACAATAATTAGGTAGTTAAGTTCTTCATCTGAGTTCCCAATGAGGATTGTAACTCAGAAATCGCTTCTCAAATAGAGTTCAGGTCTACCACTGGGGGTTTCTTTAAAGGAGCAATCGCAAAATTTACCACGGACAGTTTAGAGTTCACTGTACCTGCTAAGGAAATTATTGAAGATAAGTTCTGCCGTTCCTCCGCCAGTTCCAGGAGTTCACATGGGGAAAGAAGTTGTTGAAAATCAGCTGGTGTTCGTAGTACAGCAAGTTCTTCTCCGCCGTCTGCCGCCGCCGCTGTCCCACTTCCCTCACTCGCCGTGCTAAGTGCCAACGGCTGTGGGTGTGGTTGCACCGGTGCTCCACGCTCCTCCGGAGAGAGGCTGACGGCCTCGAGCCGAGGACTTTGTCTCATCCGGTTCCACTCTAGGCTGCCTCTCGACAAAAACATCCATCGGACCAGCTTGTTGAGGTATTTGCCCGGGTTCAGAAGGGAAAACCCGGGTCTTAGATTTCCTTTTGACCATCTTAGGAAAAGATCCGGCAGCGTTCCACTGAGAGCATTCAGGACGCCATCTTAGCTAGGCTCCTCCCCTAAGTCGAAGCCTGAACACTTATGATTTTAAAGCGTTTGAGGCTTGTGCAGATGAGGACGGAGTTTTCGGGAATGGGGCAGAGATGAGAAAAGAAGTCGCGGGGACGAGACGGGAAAATGAGTTCCCATGGGGATGGGGGGAAAATTTGTCCCCGTGTCATTCTCTACAATTAAACTGGCAGATAGGTTGGACTGTAAGTCAAAAACTAACTGAATATCAGACCAAACATCAGTCCAAAAAATTCTGTAATTAGGGACATTCAACAAATGGATTCTAATAGAAAAATAATAAAACATAATTTCTACCATAATCACCTCAATGTTCCATTTCAAATAAAAGAACCAGCAGTAATTAAAAGCAGGTATTTTTTTTTTTTCACTTGCCAAAGACGAAAAGTTGTTAGGAAAGTACTTGTCGTATACTCATGGTTGCGCTTGGTCTCGGTAGCCTATCCATTCATTTATTCCGAGTACATTTATCTGTGCTTTAACTTTAATTGGCTGAAAATTTTAAGAATGCCGTTCTCAGCACTGTAAATGCAAAGATATTTGTACACAGCATCTACATAATACAGACAAAGACTAGATAATTGTATAGAATCTAATTAAGTTTTATGGCAATCTGCAAAAGAAGTCATACGCAAATGGTGACCTTTCAAATTGGTAGGCGTGATGTTTGTAATTTGCTTTAATTGCCCAAACTTATTGGGTCTCCTTTTCAAAAGGCTTTTTTTTTGGTTGATTTTGAAAACCGAGTCTCTCATATTAAGGTTCTTCAGTGTATTCACAAATGATTGTATCCATCAGAGGCTAATTTTAGCATGTACTGACTAACATGTGCTGAGGAAGGACATGGTACTACTCGAAAGGGTCCAGCGAAGAGCGACTAAAATGGTTATGGGGCTGGAAGAGTTGCCGTACAGTGAGAGATTAGAGAAACTGGGCCTCTTCTCCCTTGAAAAGAGGAGACTGAGAGGGAACATGATCGAAACATTCAAGATAATGAAGGGAATAGACTTAGTAGATAAGGACAGGTTGTTCACCCTCTCCACGGTAGAGAGAACGAGAGGGCACTCTCTGAAATTAAAAGGGAATAGATTCCGTACAAACGTAAGGAAGTTCTTCTTCACTCAGAGAGAGGTAGAAATCTGGAACACTCTTCCGGAGGCTGTTATAGGGGAAAACTCGCTCCAGGGATTCAAGACAAAGTTAGACAAGTTCCTGCTAAACCAGAACGTACGCAGGTAAGGCTAGACTCAGGGCACTGGGCTTTGACCTAAGGGCCGCCATGTGAGCGGACTGCTGGGCACAATGGACCACTGGTCTGACCCAGTGGTGGCAATTCTTATGTTCTTATATAACATGAAGCAAGATCTGGCGAAGTTTGAAGAATGGCCTGAAATTTGGCAGCTAAAATTTAATGCTAAGAAATGCAAGGCTCATCGAATAATATATAAACTCAGTTTGCTCACCTTTAAATCACTTCTTTATAAAACTCCAGCTTTCATTCACAAACTGCTAATCCCTTATACAGCTAATAGAACTTTAAGATCTGCCGAACAGCATCTACTAACGATTCCATCGCTAAAAATAATAAATACGCGTCGTCAGTTTATTTTTTCAGTCACTGCACCCCAGACTTGGAATTCTCTACCGAGCTTTCTAAGGGAAGAAATTAATTTAGAAAAATTTAAATGTAAACTAAAAACATTCCTGTTTAATGATGCATTCATAAACTAACTAGCTCCTAAGTGTCTTTTTAATAATCATGAGAATCTCATAAAGTTATTCTTTCAAGTCTCACTTCCAATTTTTACTTTTCTTTTAAATTTTATCTTTTTAAAATTATTATCATTACCCTCCCCTTATGTGCCTTCCCTATATGTTTATTTTACCTTATTTAAAATGTAACTTCTTCCCTATATTTTCCTTTTGTTTCCAGTTTTGTCAAATTTGTCTTAAACCTTGTTAGTATTATCTTCTATGATTTTGTTTTTACAATGTAATTTTATCATATTGTACATCGCTTCGAATTTAGATGAAGCGATTAATCAAACATGTATTAAACTTGAAACTTGAAACTTGAAGGTCATGCATTTGGACTGCAAAAACCCAAGGAAACGATACAGTTTAGGGGGTGAAGAACTTATGTGCCCGACTGAAGAGCGGGACTTGGGTGTGATTGTATGTGATGATCTAAAGGTGGCCAAACAGGTTGAAAAGGCGACAGTGAAAGCTATAAAAATGCTAGTGTGCCTAGGGAGAGGTATGGCCAGTAGGAAAAAGGAGGTATATATACACATGCGTGTGGTATCATCGGTTGATTTCTGTGCATGCTCGGAGGCCCTCTAGACACGGCTCCGAGTTTGGTGTGCCGTAGCTAAAAAAAAGTATGTGAGGCACTGCTGTAAAGGGTGTTCTGAGCACCTCACTTTGGGTGTAAGCACTTACACCTGCCAAACATAACATATAGGCGTGCAAATCTAGGTATTCTATAACACTCTGCCTAATTTGGGGGAATGCCTCTGACCTGCCCATGCCCCTCCCAAGGCCACGCCCCCTTTTGAGTTGTGCACTAAGAAATGTACTGTTTTCTATCCTGCTAATACCTTTCAGTTCTAGGCGGTTTCCAAAAAGAGCTGGCCTGGGCATTCCCAGGGAGCTTACAGAACTGATAGAGTGAGCTTACACGAACTGAAAACTAGCATGATCGATGGGATCTGAGAGAGGGATTATAAGGTTTTAGTTAGCTCATTTGACACATTTTTTGAAAGTATAGTTTGTAGTCATGCATTGTATAGAATAGGGCATAGGGCAGATCTATGCGCAATTCCTAATTAAATGACTGTTAATGCCAATAATTGATTGTTCACAATATCTTTAAAAAATATGGTACTCTGAACAAACTTCTCTGAAATAAACAATGTATCACACTCTTGATCGCCTCTTCACACTTTTGACCACCTTTTAATTGTGTTTGTCTAATACTTTTATAATTATTCCCAAAGCACTAAAAAAAAAATTTGAAAGTAAGAGAGTCCTCTGTCATTAGTACCTGGCATAGTTCTTCCAAAGTCTTGGAGAAATAAGAACAATTGAGAGGATATTACAAATAAGCAACCTTCTCTGTGGACCTCCTGTCAGGCCTCTATGGTCTCTGATCTAAACACCGTTCACTGTAGTCTCTATGTGATGGATAAAGACTTTATGGTGCAGAGTACAGAGTATTATTCAAATGGTTGGGGGTTACAGTATATGTCACCCTTCTCATAAGCCCACAGGGGTAGAGTCTGTACTTGGGCATTGCACAAACCAGTGAGCATCAGATTTTACTGGACAGTAACATCCACAATTATTTCTCTGCTTCAGACATAAGCTCATAGATTACAACTAATTCTAAGAACAGCTCTTGAATGGATGATTCCATCATCATATCTCAGGGGCAAAAGGGGCTTCCGTCTGGAAAATGACATGTCATTTGAGGATCTGGGGACAATGTATATGCTTAAGCTTGCCCATTATTTGGCTTAGTCACTAAAGCATATATACGGCCTTGATAGTATAGACTTTACAGATAATACAAAAGTATACATTGCCTGAGTAGCAGTAAATATAAAGTTACATACAGTCAAATCTCGGTTTGCGAGTAACGTGGTTTGCAAGTGTTTTGCAAGACGAGCAAAACATTCTTGCAAATCGCGACTCGAAAACCGAGCATTGACTCGATTTGCGAGCGCCCCCCCCCCCCCCCGTGAACCGGCACCCCACACCTGCCCTAAGAGAAGCCTTACACCATCCGGCACTGGCACGCAGCCCACAGGATGTGCCGGTGAACGAAGATCCTTCCTGTTGCCTGGGCCTTGAGCATCTGCGCATGCTCAAGGCCTTCTGGTTCTCGCTCTCTCCGAGATTTTCGGAGATCTCTAATCTAAAATCAGCACTATGGTTATGTAAAGGGGGAGGGGTTTGATAGATTTAACTTTTTGCTATAAAAGATAACAATAAATTATATTTAAAATTGTTCAAGATAAATGATCTTTTGAAGAAAAACAAATACCAATGAAAGTACAATTTCATCCTTAATGAATGATTTTTTTTTCCCAAATGGTGAACATTGAGCTGTTCATTTCAGAAGCCTTATTTATGTATTGGGCATGTATAAACCAGCGCTTAGAAGTATATCAAATACACATTGAAATCCCAGTTTTAGAAAACAATGATGTAAAACATGAATTCATGCATATGGTAAGGAGATGTGGTTTATGTACGATATGGGTGAGAATAAGGGGAATGCATGTTAATGTCCACTGACATCAACATTGGGATTTAAATCTACTTCTGGGAATTTTTATGGCAGATTAAAGAAATGCGTATTTGGTGTGGTGCTCCACTGGAGGGATTAGGGGTGGTCGTCCTCCAGCATCCTTCCCCCCCCCCCCCCCCACCCTCACACACAAAGCAATACTGGCAAAGGATATCAAGATCTGTGGCAGCGTTGGAAAACATAGGTGCCAGCCATTTTTTTTGTTGCTGTTAAATCTTTATTCGTTTTTAAAGCCAAGACAAAGTGCAACATATTATCATACAGTTAACAGAATAAACAGCACTCAAATTCATCAAATATTATTGTACGTACATATCCCTCTTCCTCCCTTCCTGAGAGTGTTAAAACAGTCATACAGATCAAAGGATAATACAAATGATCAGGGCATATAAAATTACAATCATATGACAAGATAAGTACATTCACCCCCCACCCTTCCAACCACCCATCCTGAATGTGTACAACTTTCTTTCAGAAATCAAGGGTAAGACTAATATTCAATCCTTGCAAATGGGTCCCAAATTTCCCTGAACTTCTTATAGTGTCCCATATGCATGGAATTAATACATTCAAACCTATAGGTTTGGCATAAGGTTTCCCACCAGAAGCAATAGTTTAACCAGTCCCAGATTTTCCAATTCTTCATGATAAGCTGTATGGCAACTGCTGTCATAATGAGACATAATTTATTACTATTAGGAGTTAACAGACTCTTAGGCATTAAAAACGTACCAAATAATACGGCATCGTAGGTCAATGCCATTGGGACCTTCAGTATCATATTAATTTGATTTCTAAATGGATTGCCAAAATGTAAGTATCAGGGGACAAAAGAAGAGCAGATGATCCAATGTCCCTATATCCAGATGACAATGCCAGCATCTATTAGACTTAGAACTAACGATCTACCTTATGTAGTCTAAAAGGGGTCCAGAAAATTCTATATAATAAAAATAGCCAAGTTTGTCTCATAGATGCTGATGTTGTGCATCTCATCCCCCAAGTCCAAATTCATGGCTATTGAGTAGCAGAAATTTGCTGCTTTGTCTCAATGCTCCAAATGTCTCTTAGACTAGTTTTTGGTTTTTTATTCAGATGCTCAGATAATTTATACCACTTGGCTGCCTGATGCCCTAGCAAATCTTTCTGGAAACACAGGCCCGGCAAGCTATACTGAGTTTTTAAATTACGCCAATCAGGGAACCCCTTCTGAATGGCCTGCTTCAACTGCAACCACTTAAATGCTCGAGATTTTGAAATACTAAATGATTGTTGCAGTCGTGAAAAGTCAAGCATCTTCCCGTCTGATAACACATCATTCAATGTGTGTATGCCCGCCTGCAGCCAGTGCTTCCAGAGGATCTTAGACTCGCCAATTTGAATCTTGGAGTTTAACCATAAGGACTGACATGTGGACTGATGAATTGGAATAGGTATTACACTTCTCCCTCCCTATTTGCGGGGGTTAGGGGGCAGAGCTGGCCTGCGAATAGGGAAAAATCGCAAATAACTTTTGGCCGGCTCTGACTCACCCCCTGACCTTACCTGGTGGCCTAGCGGTGACGCGGGGCAGGAGCGATCTTCCTGCACTCCTGCCCCGTGCAAAGCCGTGCTGCTGAGTTCCCGTGGTCTCACGAAACTACAACAGGAACTCCCTGTTGTAGTCTCGTGAGATCACAGGAACTCACGCATCACTGCAGACCACCAGGTAAGGTCCATGCTCCAATTGCCCCCACGCCACCTCCGATCGCCCCCCTGCGCTTCCGATCGCCCCCCACCACCTTTGATCGCCTCACTCCAAGTCCCAGGGCCATTTTTTTTTTTTTTTGCAATGACAACAAGTGATTCTCGGGGGGGGGGGGACTGGGGAAAAAACCCACAGATAATCGAAACCGCGAACATCAAAACTGAATAGGGAGGGGGAAGTATATGTTATTAATACATTTTAGGGCTACTTTTACGAAGGCGCATTAGGGCCTTAATGTGTGCGCTAGCCGCTACCGCCTCCTCTTGAGCAGGTGGTAGTTTTTCGGCTAGTGCACGCTATAGTGCGCGCTAATCCGGTGCGTGCGATAAAAACGCTAGGGCACCTTCATAAAAGGAGCCCTTAATGTCTACTATGTAGATAATAAAATTCTATTGTCCTTATACAACGTAGGTAACTTGATACTTAAGGTATGACACAATCTCAATGGAGACAGGAGTTGCCATTCTAAATAAAACCAATCCGAAAGTTGCTCCAAGACCTCAGGAAGGATCCAATACATACCCTGACGCATTATGAAAGCTTGACGGTATCAATAAAAATTGGGAAAATTTACCCCACCCTCTGCAATTGGTTTTTGTAAGGATACTAAACCAATACGAGCAGTTTTAACCAGCCAAATAAATTTCCTGAGAATACCATTCAATTTTTTATAGAAGGACCCCTTAAAGTATATCGGCAACATGCTCATTTGGTAGCAAACTACAGGCAAAATCATCGTTTTTATAGTTTGGACTCTCCCCCACCAAGAAAGATGTAATAGGTTCCAGTGCTCACACATTTCTTCGACTTTCAGCAATAAGGATTCTTGCCAATAAGGATGGTGCCAGCCATTTTAAAAACATACACAAATGTGCATATGTTTTCAGCGCATGTATGTTCAGTACATGTATGTTCTGATTTACCATTGATACTTTAGATATTGGGAGGGTCAGGGACATTCCAAAAACTTGCACACATTGGGTAAGGAAGTTAAGGATAAGCCTCTAGGAAACAAGGAAGACACCTGGGGGTGGGGTTTCCATGTTCCCTAGTCCTCTAGCTATAATAAGGCCTTAGAACTTGGATGTAGGTGAGGTCTATGAGCAAAGATTTGAAAGGACCTTGAAGTTCTTGATTGTTTCATTTGGCTTCCTTTTTGTTTCCAATCTTAAGATATTGTGATTATTTTGTTCAAGGCAGCTGCTGCGGGCACGCTAAAGACGGGGAAAAAGCCAGGGATCTAGTTTTCCTTTTATTGGTATGACTTTATGCAAATTTGAGAAAAAAGACAGGTACAGTACAAAGTTGCTACTAAACAGATTAAGGGGACTAAGATGAGAAGGTGGGCCTGAGAACAAAGGAAGACTAGGAAAGAGACTATGCAGATAATGCATTGAAGATCATAGCAGGAATACTGCAGGGTTAATTGATCTACTTAAGCTTAGACTGTGTTTCATGTTTGAAAAACTAATAAAGGACTGTGTTGGTTGGAAAAGGACCTTACTCTTTAATAGAATACAGAAATGGGGAAATAGAGGTGTCTTGCCTGTGACAGTTGTTATTGAATAATGGGTCAGCATGTCCAACTTGGGCGCCAAGATTTATACGTTTCAGCAGACATAAATCTGGCACCAAGAGTTGGGTGTGAAATCGGTGCCAAGCACTATTCTATAAAGAAGGGGGGTCTTCAAATCCACAATTCCGTCTGGTTTTCAGACTTTCCATGATGAATATGTATGAGATCTATTTGCATGCAATGGAAGCAGTGAATGCAAATAGATCTCATGCATATGTATTACGGAACTCCTGAGAACCAGGCTGGGTGAACCCCCTCCTTTAAAAGGTGTGTGACCTTTATTGAATAAATCCAGGCGCTGATTTTTCAGGCACAAAATTTTGAGTGCCAGTTATAGAATCTGGCCCATAGCGCTCTAAGCATTAAAAAATAATGGCCACGACGAGCAATTGTCTCTTATTCTTTTTGATAGTGTTTCAGTCAGACTCTGCCTTAGAATTTGTAACTGTGTCCTCCCTCTTTTGGAAGGAGCGAAGTCCATTATTTTGAATTTTTTAAGGAGACTACTGAAATATGTAAAAAAAAAAAAAAAAAAAAAATAGAGTAGCTAACAACTTGCCAGAATAACCAAAAGATTAGACTGCGTCTGAAATATATGCCCTCAAATCAGTGCAAGATGTGTTCAAGAAACAGACTGAGCATTCAAGTCAATAGGTGCCATGAAATTGTATGCAAAATTGATAACGGAGTTACAAGGACAAATGAAAGCAGATAAATATAAATCAATTTACATTAAAGAGGATGCATTTGAAAGCATTTCTCAGCTTGAATGTTCTGCTTTAGGGCTTCTAAGTGTATTGGAACTAAATCGGTCGTGGAAGTAATCAGTGTTAGAACATTTCTAATAGCTCCTGTGAAACTGTTGCTTTTGTCCAGTAATTGAACTTCCTTCCCTTTGACAAAGGCATATTTAAAATATAAATTACAAGGGGCTGCTGTAAAGTTTACAGCCCAACCAACAAAGTTGGGGGCAGTCTCCATTGAGGGCTATTCTAAAGTCCAGTGATTTTCCAATTTTTTCATTCCGTCGGAAAAATACAGAAGGAAAAAAGTGGAAAATCACTGGACCAGATTCTCAAAATGGTTCTTGAACGATGTCTAAGTTAGAATATTGTGTACAATTCTGGAAATTGCACCTTCAAAAAGATATACAAAGGATGGAGTCGGTCCATAGGAAGGCTACTAAAATGGAGCATGGTCTTTGTCATAAGGCATATGGGGACAGACTTAAAGATCTCAATATGCATACTTTGGAGGAAAGGCGGGAGAGGGGAGCTATGATAGAGACGTTTAAATACCTATGTAATGTAAGTGCGCATGACTCGAGTCTCATCAGAGATGCACGCACAAATAAATTGACTAATGAGCTCAGAATCCATAATTGGCTGTTAATTGGCAGTCTTAAACATTGGTGTGCACATCTCTCCTAACTTCAGTTGCGTGCATCTAAAAAAAGGGGGCCTGGCTAGGGGTGTGTGGGAGGCACTGCAAAAAGTCACACACTGATTTATAGAATTTGCCCAAAGCAGGGCTAAATTGGATGCTGGTATTTATACTCATTTTTAGCAGGCGCAAGAATAAATATAGCATCCGAAAGTTAGGATCAGGATCCATGCTGAATGTTATATTACAAAGAGCATGATCCCTTTATAGAATAACACTTGGCACTCAAGTTTTTTGGTGCCAAATTTTCCCCTTCTATTTGTCTCTAACCAAACTAATGTAATTCAAAGCATTTTATGTTCTTCAGGACTGTGCTGTAAGCCCATTCACTTTGCAATGTTCAGATTGTCATCTAGATGTGATATTACCCTTACAAATTGCACTCATGCTAGAACAGGCAGGAAATTGAAAGATGGCTTCCTATTCCATTTACAGCATTACAGATGGCCATCATCTCTAAATGTCACTTTTGCATTGCATTTGGTTCATTCAGAAAAGGACTTTATTTTACTCCAGCACTGAGGCTGAAGCGGTAGATATAGTCTTAAAAGGTTGCTCTTTATTACTACTGTATTTTTGCATCAATTGAAATGTTCTTTTGTAAGTGGTATTTCGTTTGGCCTATGTAAGGCCAAATGTGATGGAATTATGTGAGAATCCTTTGTGCTTGCTCCTGTGTTGGAAATTAAAGAACATATCTCAGAAATCCAGGGGGGTTTCTTTTTTGAAAGCTGGCTAAAGGTAGACGCAAACAAGAGTACCCATAGACCAGGGGTGTCAAAGTCCCTCCTCAAGGGCCGCAATCCAGTCGGGTTTTCAAGATTTCCCCAATGAATATGCATGAGATCTATTAGCATACAATGAAAGCAATGCATGCAAATAGATCTCATGCATAATCATAGGGGAAATCCTGTAAACCCGACTGGATTGCGGCCCTCAAAGAGAGACTTTGACACCCCTGCCATAGACTTTGCTGCTTTTATTTGTACGTGCGTGTGCGCATAGGAGTAGGGTTACCAGATTTTCAGTTTGGAAAATCCGGACCACCTAGACCTGCCCAGTTCTACCCATCCCTGCCCCATCATGCCCCAGTCCTGCCCCCCAATCCCACCCTGGCCCCGCCCCCCACTGCCCAACAGCGATTTGATAAAACTTTTCAAAACCTGGACAAAGTGCCAGGTTTTGAAAAGCTGTCCGGGGAAATCTGGACGTTTGGTAACCCTATATAGGAGGAAGGGTGGTGGTAATTTATCCTATTTCCACAAAGGCACCTATTTGATCAACCTATTTCAAAATGGCAACATACAGTATTTCCCCGAAAATAAGACAGTGTCTTATATTAATTTTGGGTCCAAAAAATGCATTCGGGTTTATTTTCGGAGTATGTAATTTTTTTTTTTTCATGTATAACAATCATCTCTCCCTGCTTCTCCTCCACTCCAATTCTTCATCTTTACTTCCCCCCCCTTGTGCAGCATCTTTCTATCCCTCCCTCCAATCCCCTTGTGCAGCAGAACCTGACCGACCCTCCCACCCTGAGACTCACATACCTCCGTTCCAAGGCCTCCAAAACAGCAGTGGCGGCAGTGCTCTAAATGGGCTGCTTTGTGGTTTTTCGTGCCGAGGCCGGGCCTTCCCTCTGCAGCATCTTTCTATCCCTCCCTCCCATCCCCCTGTGCAGAACCCCACTAACCCTCCCACTGACACAGCAGAGGGAAAGCCCCAGCGGGGAGGACCATGAAGAAGCCTGTTCAGAGCGCTGCCACCGCTGCTGCTTTAGGAGGCCTCGAAGTAGAGGTATGTCAGCTCTCACCAGGGTGGGGGTGGCTGAATTGACGAGTCTGATTTTTTTCAGCGAATTGGGCAGCACTAGTGTCAGGGATGGAGTCAGAGAGTGTCAGGGATATTCAGGGGGTGAGGTTGGGGGTCGATCTTAACTAGGGTTTATTTTTGGAGTAGGGATTACATTAGGAGCATCTTTAAAAATCATGCTAAGGCTTATTTTTGGGATAGGTCTTATTTTTGGGAACAGGGTAGGTGCCTAGGTGTTTTCTATCTGGTGAATATCCAGCCAGTAATATTCAGTGCTTTTTTTTATGTGTGTGTGTGTGTGTATTTATTTTTTTATTTATTCATTTTTAATCTCCAACTATTTATTCATTTTTAATCTCTCACTACTGCCACCTAAATTAGGCCAAGATATTTAATGCTGGACACCAACACTGAATATTCAGGCCTTTGGCGATCCTGGAAGTTATGCAAGTGCTGGTCAATATTCAATGCCAGTACCCAAATATCTAACTTACAAAGAGATTACTGTTTGAACTTCACTACTGGACTGCGCCGCCCCGCCATGCCAATATTATGCCAGGGAAGCTAGCATTGCCTAATTAAGGGCTAGTAATATCAGTGGTCAGCCAGCTCAGCATGATTTAAGCAGGCAGTAGCTTTTCTTAAACCTCTGTGTATATACAGTATGATGGAAATTCTATAAACCGCTCCTAAACTTAGATGCCCTGCCGGCGTGTAAATTAATTGAGAAGCACCATTTGAAATGGCAGTGTTAAATTTAAAGCGCCTACAAATGCCTAAATAACAGGTGCCGGAATTGTACCTCCGGAGGTGTCTACAGGCATCTAATGTCAATAGAGGCGTGGCTAATGCCAGACGTGATATTGTGCATCATAAAGTGACTCGATTTTTCGCTCCGTCAAAAATGACAAAGAATTAAAGTAGTTTGCAAAAATAAAAAAAAGCTTCATGTGACAATCAATCTGGAGCTATAATTTAAAAGGGGTGAGTCCCAAACGGTAAAATAGTTAACTTAAAACTTGGGGGTCCTTTTACTAAGGCACGCTAGTGCGTCTTAGCATGCACTAAATGCTAACGTGTCCATAGGATATAATGGACGCATTGCCACGTGTTAGTATTTAGCGCGTGCTCAGACGCACTAGCGCGCCTTAGTATAAGGACCCCTTAGGCGCCTGTAATGTAGGCGCTTAAGTCCTTCTCTGCCCCTAAACACACCTACTTTGGTGTTAGGCGCTGCTAGGCACCATGCAATATGTGCCTACCTTTTGTACAACCATGCCTAAGATAGGTGCCTATGTAATGTAATGTAATTTATTTCTTATATACCGCTACATCCGTTAGGTTCTAAGCGGTTTACAGAAAATATACATTAAGATTAGAAATAAGAAAGGTACTTGAAAAATTCCCTTACTGTCCCGAAGGCTCACAATCTAACTAAAGTACCTGGAGGGTAATAGAGAAGTGAAAAGTAGAGTTAGAGGAAAAATAAAAATAAAATAAACATTTTAACAAGACAGCATTGATCTAAATACTTTGGAAGGTAGAAGAGAGGAGAGAAAGGAATAGAAGCAGAAGGGGGAGCCGTTGAACAGTAGAATTCTGGAGAAATTTAAATGATAGAAATAGAACAAAACAAAGACAAAAGGCAATTAATTTGTTTCCAATTATGAGGAGTGTTCAATAATTTATTTACCTCACCATACACTTCATCCATTTTCCCTGCAATGACTTTAAGCCCTTTGAAAATAATTCTTCTGTCTGACCTTCAGACCAGGACGTCACAGCTTCCTTGACGTCTTCATCACTTGAGAACTGCTGTCCAAGGAGAGATTTCTTCAAAACTCGGAACCGTTCTGGATGGCAACCTGCGATTGCTGCGAGATGTGCACCAGCGCATTGTCACGAAAAAGCAGCACGCCTACTGTAAGCTTCCCTCGTCTTTTCGCCTTGACTCTCGCGAAGCTATCATTGTGTTGGCGTAAATCCAAACTGCTCATGAATTATTTTCCAGACTGTGCCTGCCGAGATGCCCATTTCTTCAGCTATTCAGGAAGCCTTCATTCATCTGTCAGATAAAATTAAATCCTCGACTTTCTTGCACATTTCTGTGGAAGTTGCTTCCACAGGCCATCCAGTGTGAGGGCCATCTCCAATGGACTCTCTACCCCCACTCAGGCCCTCTTTTACTAAGGTGCGCTAATCGACAGCGCATGCTAAACGCTAACACGTGCATGTTAGTCTATGGAAGCATTAGCGTTTAGCGCGCACTAATTCGATTAGTGCATGCTAATCGGTTAGCGTACCTTAGTAAAAGAGGGGGGTTAAACTGCTTTCTCCAAAATTTTACTTTATAGGATGATGGGGCAAAGTCACTATAAACTGCAGTCTTTGCTCATGGATCTCCTTTGGCTTTTTCCCTTCTTTTGTGAGAGATTTTATCACTGAATGGTGCTCCAGATCTAACAGTTTCTTACTTGATTTGCATGAGGACTCTCCTGACATCCTGTCTCTTGGAATGTTAGACTCCCACTGAGCCACAACTGTGCAAGAGTAATCCTGGGGGGGGGGAGCAACAGAAGAAGGGAAGCAAGTCTCGAATATTGAAACAATGCACAAACAAAAGGCTGGAGAGATGTCTAACACAGCCAAACAGTTACATTTATCGAAAACATGAATAAAAGTTCTGATCTTAAAAAGAGACCGTATGTAATCCAACTGAGGAATCCTAGAACAGTCCCAACATGCACAGAGTTGTTTCAACATGCTTGCCAATTTCTTTGATACTCAGGTAGATAATGTATTGAACGCCCCTCGTAGCTGCAGTTTATATCGAACAGCAGAAAATGGTGTTGTAGCACATTTCTAAATATGGTATTAACAGAAGTAATGTGAAGGTAATGGATGAAAGACTTTTTATAGTTTTTTTAAAAAAAACCCACTTTAAAGTACTACGAGATGTATGCTGACTACAGGGATGCTTTCAGTACTCAGGCATATGGTAGCATGAAAACATGTGTCATGGTTCTTTATTTTAAACAAAAATTATAGTAACAAGAGGCCAGGCAAAATTCCACAATAGTTGTTCCTTGCTATTTATATTCTTCGCTCGTTTGTTCTGTATGCCATCTACTAATGGGAAAAAAGTGAGCTGACAAACGTAAAGTGTTTTCATCTCTCGAAAAGAATCCATGCCAGCAGTCTGAAATTCAAATAGCCTAGACGTCTGACAGAAAATTCGGTACCCTAACTGAAGCGCTTTGGAATGCCGACAGTTGCGTGCAGGACAAATGTGCGCTGCCGTTTCCGCCATTCCCGTTAGCGCTCGGGGGGGGAACCCTCCCTCCCTCACCACACTGAAAACTGCCGAAGAGCGAAAATGAGAAGGAGAACGGGAGTTTTCAGTGTAGTTAGGAGGGGGTTACACCCCCCCACAGCAGCGCATACACTTCTAAGCATAGTGTGGGGGTTTCCCCCACACCCTCCCTCAGAACGCTAATGGGAACGGTGGAAGCGGTGGCGTGTATTTGTCCTGCGTGCATATTTCGCCGCGGGATTGTCGGCACGCCAAAGTCCTGCGCGCTTTTGACAGGTCACCAAAACTCTGTTCTCCTTATTCAACCAGAATTCAACATAACCTCAATGCCATTCTTCTGTTAAGTACTGTAATCATTTTCCTTTATATAGGGGTCCTGTTAATAAGCTGTGGTAAACATTAGTGTGCACTTACTGTAGCTTAAAAGGACTTACAGTGGGATGTGCTAAGGCATCTATAATTACATGTCTGGAACGTGCCTGGTAGGAGCCCATTTTTTAAAAAGAACATATGTAGGGTTACCATATTTTGCATCCAAAAATCCCAGACGCATGGCCACGCCCTGTCCCGCCCTGACCCGCCTTGTTCTGCCTCCGGCCCTGCCCCATTCCACCCCCCAGCTCCACCCCCAGCAAGCTGCTTCTTTTAATTCCTGACCTTCCGGGCCGCGCCCAAGGGCCTCCAAGCATGAGAGGACATGTTTGATGTCATCCGCGCGTGCTCATAGGCCCTCCAGACGCAGCCAGAGCTTTCCAAAACCCAGACAAACTGCCAGGTTTTGGAAAGACTCTCCAAGCACCCAGACAGCCTTCTATAAAAAAAGGACATGCCCGGGTTTTTCCAGACGTCTGGTAACCCTAAACATAGGTGCCACGTGCATTTAAGTGGTTATGCCAGAATTCTAAAGGAATACTAGAAGAACCCCATAAATCAGAGCTTCCAAAACTGTGAGTCGGTAACCCAAATGAGATCAGAAAACCTGCCTGTGAAGTCGCAACCTAGGTCAGCTCCCCATAGGTGGATTATTATTCTGCACCTCCAGGAAGTCACACCGTTCTATTTGGCTGCAATCATGGGGTCACAGTCAAGAAAAGACTGGGAAGCTCTGGCATAAATACACATATAAAATATGCTGCCCAAAGCAGTTAATAAAGCAAAGGAGCTACATTGCATGCAGTACCAGGTAGCACAGGAGTATCCACGCTATAGTTTATTATTTATAGTCTGCCTTTAACAAGGTGGATTACAAGATTGCATGTGCGTACGCAATCTAATCTAATCTAATCTAAATCTTGGGTTTATATACCGCATCATCTCCGCAGATGGAGCTCGACACGGTTTACATGGTTAGGGAAGGAACGGAACTCCAGTGGAATTATATAAGTATGAGAGAAGAGAGGTTGGTGTGAGAGTGCCAGGAGCGGGACGGGGTTACGTTCTGGAGAAGAGCCAGGTCTTCAGATGCTTACGGAATGGTAGAAGGGGGCTCAAATTGCGGAGAGGGGAAGGGAGACTGTTCCAGAGCTGAGTGATTCTGAAAGGGAGGGAAGAGCCAAGTTTACCAACAAGGGAGATGCCTTTTAAGGAGGGGTAGGATAGTTTTAATTTTTGAGTGGATCTAGTGGAGGTTGGATTTGAGGAATTCCAGGATAGAGGGATAAAAGGAGGAAGGATACCGTGGAGGATCTTGAAGGTTAGGCAGGCACATTTAAAGTAGACCCTGGAAATAACGGGTAAACAACATGTGAAATCTATCAGTCATCTAATACAGAAGAACATCAATGACCACATTTCATCTTACAAAATAAATGTTGTTTCAACAATTTCTTTAAAACTACACAAGTCTTTCTGCTGTCTAATATAGACTGGAAGTTTGGTCCATTCGGTGGAGCCCAGACAGAAGACCATCGTCTTATTGTTTCCAAATGCAACGTTATTTTGGTATAATCAAATCAGAATGCACAATCTTGTAAATATTTAGGTGACGATTGACGTATACTCAAATAGACCAACAACAACTTATATTGAACTCTATACTCTATCTTCAACCAATACAGCATGACATAATATGAAGAGACGTATGATAGGATTCTGAGTGACTTGTAATGCATGCATAGCAGAAGAAGTAATGACGAGAAATACAGCATTGCAGTAGTCTAAGCTAAGATAACACTACAGTTTGCGGAACCTGTCTATAGTTGCAACCGGAAAGATATTTGTTTAAATTACTTATCATCCGTAACTTGAAATATGTCTTTCCTATCACAGATTGAATATGCGCCCTGAATGTTAACTGTGAGACCAAAATCGCACCTAGATAACAAACTTCACTTGAAAGATTCATAGCTGTGCCTAGCACATTTATTGCGGTTTGGAAGCCTGAAACTGGATCTTTCGAGAGAAACATACTCTTAGTTTTAGAGATGTTCAACTATCATGCACAGATCCACAGTAAATAAATAATGGATTGCCGCAGCAGTGACTCATACCTCTTCCGCATATGTTCTCCTGAACCTAGTACCCCTGAGTTAAATTTCATATTCCTACCCCCCATGATTCAATCCCAAACATAGCCCTGAACCCCACTCCTCAATCACAGCCCTGATACTCCCTGTACACTCTTTTCGCAACTCTGATAGTGTTTTCTCTCTCATTCACAACCCTGACAGTCCCTGCCAAATCTGATGAAAGCTCCGACTGTACTGCAACACTACAGCTAGGGGGCAGAGCTGATATACAGGGTGACAGTGCCAACACAGCAAAGAACAGTGGCTGTTGCCTGGCTTCCTTAAATTGCCACTGAAGAACCCTGGGTAGCTTCCAAGGGGTGGGTGGGGGTAGGATGGTGCCCTTTAGGGGCTTATGTCATGTCAGAGGGGCAGGACTTTGGGCTCCTTTTACAAAGCAGGAATAGCGCGGAATAGCTTGCGCTGAATTGCCGCACGCGCTAGCCGCTACCGCCTCCTTTTGAGCAGGCGGTAGATTTCCGGCTATAGTGCGCGATAAAACCGCTAACGCGGCTTTGTAAAAGGAGCCCTTTGTGTCGGGGGCCCCTTAGAAAATCAGATATTGCCATGCAACTAGATATCACTTAAAGAAATATTTTAATCAAAATAATATTAAAACATGTAAAAACGTTCTGGTACTAGAGTCTTCACTGCCTGAATCTGCAAAATGGAAAGATTTTCATTTATAATGCCATAAATTCTTAATGCAGACTTCTACAAGAGTAACAGAAAGTAGATCTCGTCCTTATTACAAGATAGTCCCAATTTACAATACATGCTGGGCCAGGGTATTTTCATTTTGAAGAAGTGGTAGGATTATATGGACATTCTTTTTAGCCTTTAGTGATATTCTTGCAAATCAATGTAATTTGGAGTTTCAGCTAGCCGCACACTGTTTAATTATGTAAAGTGTTTGGGAATATAAGTGCAAGTGGACTTGCAGAGCAGAACATTTGGAGGTGTGAATAAAATAATAATAATATCATGCACACTGCCTCATATTCAAACTGATTAGAAACCTTTTTTTTTGGGGGGGAAAAAGCCCCTACTTTACTAGAATGTAACTTGTTATGACCCCAAGATTGGAAATATGAGCAATTAAAACCTTAGGGATCAATATTCAAAGGGAACCTTTTACTACACCCCTCCCCCATTTATAAAGCCACAGTAGAGGTTTCTACCATGCCCCGGAGCACTAACTGCTCCAACGCTGCTCTGACACTCATAGAATTCCTTTGCGCGTCGGAGCATTTAGCATCCTGGGCTGGGGTAGAAACCTCTACCACGGCTTAGTAAAAGAGGGCCTAAGTGCGGTAAACACTAAAGCTAGGGTTACCAGATTTTCAAAACGGAAAAATGGAAAATCCCCCCCAGGCCCGCCCAGTTCCACCCATCCTCGTCCCGTTGCGCCCCAGTCCCGCCCTAGCCCCACCCCCACGGCCTGCTCTCGTCGGGCAAGAGGGCATCCACGCATGCGCGGATGTGACGCGCCCATGTGCATGACACCATCGCTTTGCAACCGCGCCTGCGCGGATGCCTTCCTGCCCGATGGTGATTTCTTGGAAGCTTTTCAAACCCGGAAAAAGTGCCGGGTTTGGAAAAGCCGCCCTGACCCCCGGGCATGTCCTCCAAAGGAGGACGTGACCGGGGAAATCCGGACGTGTGGTAACCCTAGCTAAAGCGTACTTACCACAGGTCAGAAAGCACTACCGTGGTGTGCGCTGAAACCTCCTATGAAAGGTTTGGATTTGGCACATGCTGTCTATGAGCTAAAAAAAAAATAGCTGGGGTGGATCCGGGGGCAGAAAATAGGCCCTCACAAGAAAAAGGGTGTTCTTCTGGCTGGCACCCACTAAGTGGAATGACTTGTTTTTCTTTCAGTATTTTGTAAATTACAGTGGTACCTTGGTTTACGAGCATAATTCGTTCCAGAAGCATGCTCGTAAACCAAATTACTCGTATATCAAAGCGAGTTTCCCCATAGAAAGTAAGGGAAACTCGCTTGATTCGTTCCCCCCCCCCCCGAGGCCAGTGGCACTGCTCTACCTCCCCCCCGAGGCCAGTGGCACTGCTCTACCCTCCCCCCCGCGAACCAGCATTGCTCCCCCCCGCTCACAAAGGCCCCCCCCGCGTGATCCACCACCCCCCGCGATCCGGAATCCTCCCCCGCTTGAATCGCCCCCCCCCCCGCCGTGATCCGATATCCTCCCCGTACCCATCACCCACCCGAACGCATCACTTACCCCCCCATTGGCACGCGGCACCAAGGCACAGGACATGCCGGTGCCCGAAGATCTCTCATCCTTTTTGCTGGGCCTTGAGCATCTGCGCATGCTCAAGGCCTTAGTTCCTGCTCTCTCCGAGATTCTCAAGAATCTCAGAGAGAGCAGGAACTAAGGCCTTGAGCAGGCGCAGATGCTCAAGGCCCAGCAAAAAGGATGAGAGATCTTCGGGCACCGGCACCGGCATGTCCTGTGCCTTATTGCCGGTGCCGGATGCCAGATGGGGGGGGGGTAAGTGATACGTTCGGGTGGGTGATGGGTACGGAGGATATAGGATCGCGGCGGGGGGAGGGTGACGCGAGTGGAGGGGTGCCGGATAGCAGGGGGGAGGTGCTCGTAGATCGAGGTAAGCTCGGTTTGCAAGGCACCAATATTGCGAATGTTTTGCTCGTTTTGCAAAACACTCGCAAACTGGTGCACTCGTAAACCGAGGTACCACTGTATTGTTAACCGAGGTGAGCTTCCTTTGGTTTATGACCCGGTATATAAAGCTAAGTTTTAGTTTAGACTTGTCGAAGGGAAATAGGGCAGAAATAAGTTATATGAAACTTAAGATATTACTAAAAACATACTTTTTAAAGTTAGTGTTTGGACTGTGACCCCTGATATGGAAAGCTGTTGCGTCCTCCGGGGGAATATATGATATGTTTAATGGTCTTTTGAAACCTGATGAGAGGAATGCATAGATATATTAAAATGCTACCATTACTTATCAATTCTATAGCGCTGCTAAATGTACACAGTGATGTACATGAAAACATCCAAGAGACAGTCCCTTCTCGGTAGAGCTTACAATCTTATGAAACAGACATAGAAGACAAGTAGGGCATTAGGGGGTTTCTCAGGTGTGGGTGCTTTACAAGCGAATGGGGGTTACGCGTTAATTTTACCCTGGATTTGAATACTGCCAGGGGCGGAGCTTGATGTACTGACTCGGGCAGTCTGCTCCAGGTTTATGGTGCAGCAAGAGAGAAGGAACGTAGTCTGGAGTAGGCAGTAGAAGAGAAGGGCAGAAATAAGAGAGACTTGCCCAATGAATACAGTTCCCGAGGAGGAGTATGGGGAGAGATAAGAGAGGAGAGATACTGAGGAGCTGCAGAGTGAACGCACTTGCAAGTCAATAAGAGGAGTTTGAACTGCATTCGGAAATCGATAGGGAGCCAGTGAAGTGGCTTGAAGAGAGGGATGATGGGAGTATTGTGGCTCTGGCGGGATATAAGCCACGATGCAGAATTTTGAACGGGTTGAAGGGGAGAGAGACCTGTGAGAGGTGACAAGGGTGTGGTTAAGTGTTTTAAAAAGAAAGAGAGAGAGGAGTGCAAGACGATCCCGAAACCTTAACGTTGGTGTTTAAGCAGGGCAGGGTTAATTCTGTTTTCTTATTTACTTCTTTATTTCCACTTGTATTTCTTTTTTAAAAAAAATTCACCCCTCCCCACCCGACAACAATGACAACACTGATCGATCTGCCGGGCCCTCCCCCACCCCAGCATCGACAGATGGCAACACGGCCTTCCACTGGCATCAACGGCGATGCAGCCGGCTCAGCTCCATGAAGATCCCGCGATGACTGCGTCTGCCGGAAGAAGTAAGTTACATAGGAGGGGGATGGACTGGCAGATGCATTCATCGCGGGACTTTCTTGGAGCTGCATTGGCCGCGTTGCCTTTGATGCAGGCGGAAGGCCGCGTTACCGTCCGTCAATGCCGGGGGAGGAGGGCCCGGTCGGTCGGTTAGTTGGTGTTGTCGGGTGGTGGCCCGTTGCTGTGGAGGGGGGGGCCCATTGCCATCTTAAAAAAAAAATTGGCATATTGGTAAGTCGTCCTTCAGCGGGCCCCCCCCTGACTATTTCAGGCCCTAGGCACGTGCCTACTGTGCCTATTCATTAATCCGGCCCTGTGTTGAAGGTCATTTACCACGGGATTCCTTGGTATCTGTCACAAACCATGGCAATCTATCAACCGCTCAGAACCTTGCGTTCTGAAGGTGCAATGCGCTTGTCATTGACGGACTTCTCAAAAATGCATTACGAGAACGCAAGAACTTCTGCTATTTCCATCATGGGAGTAACCTTGTGGAACAAATTAACTGAACCATTAAGGGCTGTATCTGATATTCAGATGTGTAAAAAAAAACACTTAAAACTACATTATTTGTAGAAGCATTTCAATAAAAGATATGTCGTTTAATGCTGGTTTTAAGATAAACGGTACTATGAGGATTTATAAAATCTTGGTTTCAAGTTATAATTATTCATTTGTAATTCATGATATTTGTATAAAACCTGTTTGTTTTATTTTATGTATGTTACTTTTGTAATGCCGCTTAGGAATAGGCAGTTGATAAATTTTAAAAAATAAATAAATAGGGGGGGGGGGAGAGGTAAGTTTAGGTGGAAGGATAAGTAGCTCAGTCTTGGCCATGTTCAATTTGAAGTGGCAGTGGGACATCCTGGCAGCAATATCGAACAGGTAAGCTGAGACTCGGGCCTGGATTCCTGTAGAGATTTCTGATGTAGAGAAGTAGATCTGGAAATTGTCAGCATAGAGGTGATATTGAAAACCATGGGTGGAGATCAGAGCACCAAGGGAATGAGTATAGATGGAGAAAAGATGAGGTCCTAGGACAGATCCTTGGGAATACCCTGACTGATAATGGGATAGTAGTGGAGGAGAATCCCCCACTACATACTCTAAATGTGTGATGTGAGAGATAAAAAGAGAACCAAAAAAGAACAGAGTCTTGAAATCCAAGTAAGGACAGCGTATCAAGGAGAAGGTGGGGGTCTACAGTGTCAAAAGCAGTGGATAGATAGAGAAGGATGAGTATAGACCAGGAACAGGTCATTGGAGACTTTAGCAAGGGAAGTTTCTGTAGAGTGCAGGGGGCGAAAGCCTGATTGGAGAGGGTCAAGAATAGATAGGCATGACAGAAAGTCGAGGCAATGGTGGTGAAAAGCAGATTCCAGTAGCTTGGATAAGAAGGGTAGGAAGGAGATGGGGTGATAGTTGGAAGGGTAGGGAGGGTACAGTGAAGGTTTTTTTGAGGAATGGTGTAATTACGGCATGTTTGAAGACATCAGGGACAGTGGAGGTGCAAAGTGATAGATTGAGGATGTGACAGATGGAAGGGATGACAGTAGGAGAGATAGTGCTGAGTAGATGGGTGGGAATCGGATCAGCGGAACAGGTATTGAGTTTGGAGGAGCAAAGAAAATGTGCAGTTTCCTCTTCAGTGATTTCAGAAAAGGTGGCAAGGGCCAGAGGAGGGTTGACAGAATGGACTTGGGGAGGGAGAGGTAGTGTGGTTGAGAACTCAAGGTTAATCTTGTGAACCTTGTCATAGAATTACTCAGCCATAGTCTGGGGGAGGGGGGAGTGATGGAGGGGTTGGAGGTGAGGGTATATTGCATAGAGAGTTCAGTGTGGCAAAGATAAGGCAAAGGTTGGAGAGAGTCAGTGAAATGGATGCAGTAGTCTTGTTTGGCAAGTGAAAGAGCAGACTTGAAGGAGGTCATGAAGAAATAATGTATGAAAGGATGAATGGTGTATCTGGAGTAAATGTATTAGGTCTGTCCTGTTCATATATGGAATTATTTTCTATCCTGAATGTTTAGAGGGTTAATTTGTAAACCACTTTGATCTGGGCGAGTATGAGCGGATCTTCAAGTTTTAAATAAACATAAACATCTCAAACACACTTCTACTATAGCATAATATCTACATTTACAACCATTCCCTTACACACATATCCCCTCAGTATTCCCTCTCTTCCACCTCCTTATTATGATCATAAAAACTTATTCCTACCAATTGTTCAAATGAATATCTACATTTTCACTCAAAGCAAGATGGCTGCCGATAAGATGACATTATCAGCACATAAGTTTTCTCATGTTTATTTCATAAGCAACATAGTTTATTAATTCTTTTCTCCCTACACTCTAGGTACGGGGTTCAGTTTTAGCTAATCGTTTCATCTTATTTTCAATCTGGATTGTGAAGGTCAAGCAGAATGTAATGTTCTTTATAAAATCAGGACCAAGGTCGTCCTTTGAATTTTATGATCAAAAGTTCCCCCAGGAGGCTGACTCCAGAGCTGGCAATCAGCACAGATTCTGAAACTGCCGCTAACTAATTACTGAGTGTCCTTCTCACAAGTCTACCTGCTGAAAATTCGAACTGTTAGTGAAATTTATTTGCAACCTGCGTAGCAAAGTCAAAGGCCATATTTAATAGTCAAAAAACTGTGGCAATGTCACTGTTATTTTTTCATTTAAAATAACGCGGGCCTTTTTTTTACCAAATTGCATCCCTTTGCTCTGTATCTAATGGCATTCACCTTGAACAGGCAAAGCAAACTGCATCAAATATCTTCACAGTTCTCTGCTCCGAGACTATAGTTTAATGACAAACACAGTCCATATTATATCCATTTCCAAATTTCTGGTTAGCATAATTGATAATAGATATTCAAATTAAGTACTGTTCAACTATGTTTATCCACTCTACTAATGATAGTTCCCAGATGCATGAAAGGAAGTCATTATGGTACTGTCAATGTCACCCACATTTCAATACTCAAAATCATTTGAAACCTTATAGACAGGGCCGGATTTTCCTATAGGCTAACTAGGCTTCAGCCTAGGGCCTCAAGATCCGTGTCACATTTTTTATAAAGGTTAGTACCAATAACAACATGTTTCATTTAACATATTGATATATATCACAGTAATGATGTATTTTATTATCTCTCATGTAATTTACAAACTTAAAAATGGGAGGTGAAAGGGCCTCATAAGTGGAATAGCCTAGGGCCTCTTTTCATCTAAATCCAGCCCTGCTTATAGAGGTCAATTCATATCCTTATGCGGCTGACATGGTTCCTTTTTTGCAAGGAAACAAGGTATGAGAAATCCGGCTCATGTGTAGGCTGAATATCTGGGTATGTGAACTGGCCTTGCAGTTAACCGGGCGCCAGTCAATATTCAAACCAATGCTTGGTTAACCTGGTACATAAGGTAAGGTCAGCCTTTACGCTTTCCTAACTTCATGTATTTTCTTAGTCGATTAGCAGTGCAAATATCACTGCTAACGTGAGGAAAATAGTGATGGAATTCAAAAAAGCGTGAGATACACACAGTGGATCTCTAATTAGAAAACCAATGGTATAAATTAAAAAAAACTAAGGCCAATATTGGACAGATTTGTACGGTTTGTGTCCCATATATGGTGATTCGGTGTAGGAAGGGCTGGGGAGGGTATCAATGGGAACTCCACTAACTTGGAACTGGTCGGACTTTACAATAGATATCCTGCAAACAATGGGATGGTTGGAAAGGCTGGACCACTAGTGCCTGACAAAAACCCAAAGAGTAGTAACATTCCATGCGGAATCCTCAAAGAGTAGCAACATTCTAGAACCCCAAGGAGTAGCAATATTGCATGCTACCGAACCAGGGCAAGCAGTGGCTTCCCCCGTGTCTTTCTCAGACTATGGACTTTTCCTCCAGGAAATTGTCCAAACCTTTCTTAAAACCAGCTACACTATTTGCTCTTACCACAACCAATGCATTCCTGTAACTTCATCGAGTGTACCCTAGTCTTTGTAATTTTCGACGGAGTGAAAAATCGATCCACTTGTACCCGTTATACACCACTCAGGATTTTGTAGACTTCAAATATCATGCCCCATAGCGGAAAAGAGCAGACTTTGTCACTGAACTGTGCGATAACAACATAACAGATCTAAGCTGTATTAGAGCCAAAAATATAAACATAGGGCCAGATTCTATAAAATGAGCCTAACTCGGTAGGTGCCTAGAAATAAAGTGGATTCGATTTAAATTAAGGCCCCCTTTTATCAAGCTGCATTAGGGATTTCTCTCACTGGCTGCTGTAGTAAAATCTCAGACATTCATAGGAATTCTCTAGCATCGAATCATTTTCCGCAGCGGTCTGCGATTAAAAAAATACCCTGCGCAGCTTGACAAAAGGGGTACTAAGTCAATTTAAATCATGTTTTAAATCACTAGTCAGAAAGACTTAATTTAAATCAAGCCCGTGACATTATGAGTGGATTAATGGAAATCATTTGCTAAAAAAATTAAACAGTGAAATAATATACATCCTCATGCTACATATTTAAAAACTAATCCTTATTTCATGATGAACAACTTTTGGACTATAATGTATTTTACATAGAAAACTATATTTAGATAGATTTTTTTTCCTTAAAATGGCATTTTATTTTACAAAAAACATCTAATTTAAATTTTTAAAATCCAATTTAAATTTTAAAAAATCTGATTTAAATAAGAAAAAGTCATTGATTTTTGTCTAGCCTGCCTAGAAAAGAAGCACATACCGCATGTCAATCAAAGTTAGGCGTCATGTGTAAAATTGCACCTAGCAGCACCTAAATTAACTTAGGCCCTCTTTTACAAAGGCACGCTCACATGTTTTAGCGCGTGCTAAATCAACGCTTTGCAAGCTATTACATCTTAAAATTCCTCAATGCGCTAACCGCTAATGCGTCCATAGGATAACATACACCCGTTAACATTTAGCGTGTGTTTAGCGCGTGCTATTTAGCGCACGCTAAAAAGCTTAGCGCACCTTTGTAAAAGAGGGTGCTTAGGCACCAGTAGGTTATGTACATCTTAGGGACTGTTATACTAAGCCAAGATTTTCTTGGTCTAAAATATTGGTGCCTAACTCAATCCATGCCAAAACTCCGCCCCAAATCTGTTCCTAACCGCACCTAGTTGCTGGTAGGCGCCTTGGTGGAGATGCCTACGTTGAAGTTGTAGGCAACTAACAGCAAATTCATTTTTTAATTGTTTTTTTTTTTTAACGGCGCTTTCAATTACCAGCGCCAATTAAAAAAAAATTAACGGCCCCTTTTATCGAGCTGCGCTAGAGGTTTAACGTGCATAATAGCGCGCGCTAAACCGCGGGACGCACTAGCCACTACCGCCTCCTCTTGAGCAGGCGGTAGTTTTGGGCCAGTGCGGGGGTTAACGCATGACGAAAAGTCGCACGCGCAAGTGCAGCTTGATAAAAGGAGCCCACAGAATTCCTATGAGCGCTGGAGCACTTACCTCGCTGGCCCGCACTAAAAACCTCTAGTGCAGCTTGATAAAAGGGAAGGGGGGGTAAGTTATATGCCTAGATTTTCTAGGCATCTTTTATAGAATCAGGGTCATACAGTTTACTGCCATTCAATCACTTTTGCCTTATTCATGCCATGAATACACTTTAATCTTTTTTTTTTGCAATGATATCTGCAGGAATAGAATTGATGGAAAAAGCATCTCTTACAGCAATGTCTGCTCAGACTGGTCAAGGATTGTTCATTTCAATACAGAATTGATCACCATAATAAAGTACTTTAAACAAAAAAATTGGAAGAAATAAGACTGCAGGGAATGTTCATTTCTTCTAGAAATATGTTTATTATAACACAGTTATGCAGTATTCTAGAATTCTATTGTGAATCTTATGCCAAAGAGATAAGGATGACACCAGATTTATCTGGTGGAAAATGGCCTGTCACCAATTAGGTAGATTATAGGTGTTGGGGGGGGGGTGATGGTGAGGGGGAAGAGTAGAGGGAATACGGTCATAGTGTGAATGGTGGTTGGGATTGATAAGGAAGTTGTAAGGAGGGAGGTCGGGAAACAGTGTGTAGTGATAAACTGAGTAGAGATTGGTTAGGATTTTGGAGGTTGGTAAGATTGTGTGGTGCAAAGGTTGAGTAGGATGGGGATGAGGAGATTGTCCCTCCTTTTGTTGATTTGTTGTGGTGGAGAATGTGTTGGGGTTTTTTTTTGTTGGGTTGGGGATAGGAGGGAGGGTGGGGTGGGGGGTCACAGCTTTAATATAATCTAGCATTTGGGGGGCAGAAAGAGTGCTCTGGAACAGTGGAGTATGTAAATATACAGTGGTAAAATGATGAAAAGTGAATCTCGTAGGTGGCACTGCTGTGAGGAACGCATGGCCTGGGCCTCACCATGAGCCATGTTTTGGGGGATTAAGGATACGTATTATGGGAGAGCTAGTTTCGGCACCAAATAGCTTCCTGGGGGTGCTAAATGTTGTGGGGGTGCGTGCCCCTACTCTTTATATTTTTGGAATTAGAAAACACATGAACCCATTCCACTGCATTCAGTATTATGTAGTTCTGTATGATATTCCCCACATATTTAAACAATAGGTTTATTCAGGAGATGGCAGCAGTTTACATTAAAAAAAAATGGTGGCCATGCAGTATAACTATGCTTTTCCCACTGCTCTTTTTTCTCACTGCATTGCTTCTTGGAAAATAAAGCATATTTTAATCAAAGTACAGTGTAATTTTACGTATCTGCAGGCAGTCTTTGGGTATGTACAGAAACCTCCATTACTTTGAAAAGACTTGCCAACAGATTTCCATATAAATTTAAAACTTTTCTAGTGATTTGCTCTGAAGCTATGATTTTGGTGGCTGTAACTAATTTGTATTTGCTTAACACAAAAATGAATTGGTTTCAGGGGGGAAAAAAATATTAAGCAGGCTATGCCAAACAGAAAAAGTAAGTTTTTACTATATTCAAAGATGGACTGCAGAACACAAAACAGATAAGTATCTTAGAACACAATGTCTTTCTCATTTGGTGTCATTCGGAATTTATCTTGCTTGACCATAAGCACAAAAGCCAACTGTCTTATCTGCTAGGTACAGTATAGCCTTCCAGCCATCAAGAAACGTCGAAGCGTATCATTGCAACACTTATTACCTTACTTCCACTTAAATCCATCCACAAAGAAAAGATCAAGGGTGTTCGCAATAATCTCAGAAATGCCAATTAAATCTCACAAAATGTATGTCAGGGAAGGGGCTTGTTGTCCTTAAAACTGGGATGTTTCATTTAGGTCATTCATTCAGGGTAACATAGTCCATCCATATTCTGCCCAAGTCGCACTCATTCTCAAGCCAACAAACCAGCAATTAATCATTTTACTTGCTAAGTTTCAGTATAAGATGTTCTCCACACACACACCCCACCCCACCCCACCTTCCACCCCCAAGATAGGTAAGACCTGTACTCAGATGATTTGAATGTGGTATAAAATACAATCTTGATCCTTTTTTGCCTCATATGTGATGGAGAACTTAGAAGTCTGTTTGCCACTGCCCCATGGCTGGAGTTTCCATAACAGCTAACTCCAGCCTCCTCCCTCCCTCCCCAATCCGTCTTACCATATTTATTTATCTATTCTAGTATTTATATACCACTTATAGCCTAAGTGGTTTAAAGTCAGGTACTCAAGCATGTTTTCCTATCTGTCCCGCTGGGTGCACACTCTACCTAACATGCCTGGGGCAGTGGGGGAATAAGTGACATGGTGAAAAATCTACAAACTCAACTCCCCCAAAACCCTTGGATGATTTACAAACCTTTCTGTTTAAAGCAGGGGTGCCCAACCTGCGGCCCAAGGGCCACATGCGGCCCAGTGGTGTATTTTGGGCGGCCCCGGTTGAGGGCAATGCAGTGTTTTCTTCTGCTGCCCCCGGGTGTTTACCATCTTGCCGGCTCCTTCCTCTGTCTTGCTGCAGCGTTTGCGCGGCCCCAGAAACATTTTTTTCGGCCAATGCGGCCCAGGGAAGCCAAAAGGTTGGACACCCCTAGTTTAAAGGATTGCTTTCAACATATTCGGCCCACAATTGACTGGGTTTGTTTTAAAGAAGGAGGAAAAAGCCTCAGACTCAAGCCTGCCGCTAGCAAGTTAGCATGCGAACAAGCAATATGCATTGAGATACCTCATTCACAATCCAACATCCAAGTCTCTAAATACTCAATTTAACGTAATTCTTGTTGTTTAATATAATATAGTAAACATTTTTTGTGTTTATGCCCTTGGTCTTATTTAGAAAAAACAAGTATGAAATTAATCGTTTAAATAATACAGTATGGGGTTCATAATCAAAAAAAACAAACAAACATCTAAAAAGTGTCCTAAATGGCTACTTGGACGATCAAAAAGCCTGATCGTCCAAGTACCCATAATCAAAGCTGGTTTTAGACGTATCTAAAACCAGCTTAGGCCTTTCCCCTGCCACTAAACGCACAGAGAGAAAAGAGGCGTGTTTAGAGGAGGGGAAAGAGCGGGCGGTGGGCGGGAGATGGGCCGACCTACATCTAGGTGTGCAGCAGGTATAACCAAAACTTTAGGCAGGTTGCCTAGTCGGCACTTATACGTTTTGACTTAGACCAAGTCAAAACAGGTCTAAGTGCCGAAAAAGGGGCCGCTGAGCTGATCGTGGCTGCTGCAATCAGCTCAGCGGCCCCAGCAACCTGCCTACCCCCTACAGCAATGATCGCAGCAGGAGAGATGCCTCATTTCCCCTACCGCGATGCCATCACTCCTCTACCCGAACTGCTGCGACCCGCGGCAGGAGAGATGCCCTATCTCTCCTGCCGTGGGTCGCGGCAGTTCGGGTAGAGGAGTGATGGCATCGCAGTAGGGGAGATGAGGCATCTCTCCTGTCGCGATACATCACCCCCACACACACACAACATCGGGGCAAGAGGTAGCCCAAGCCCTCTTGCCCTGTGGCACCGACCCCCCCCCCCTCCCGATTACATTCGGGGCAAGAGGGAGCCCAAGCCCTCTTGCCCCGGGCACCCGCGGCACCCCCTGATTACGATCAGGCCAGAAGGGAGCCCAAGCCTTCCTGGCCTCTCGCCCTCCACCCCCCCTACACGATTGGGCAGGAGGGAGCCCAACCCCTCCTGCCCAAGCAGACCTCCCACCCCCCACTACAATACGGGCAGGAGGGATCCCAGGCCCTCCTGCCCTCGACACAACCCCCCCCATGACCGCCTCCCAAACCCCCAATCGGCCCCCCCCGCTGACCCGTGACTCCCCGCTGACTCCACGACCCCCCCCCCCCCACAATCCCACCCCCATACCTGTAAAATGTTGGACGGACGGATGGGTGCCAAACCCGCCCGTCCGACAGGCCAGCCGGCTGCAGAATGGGGCCGGATTGGCCCAGGTGTCTGAAACCCCGCCCACAGGTGGGGCCTAAGGCGCCTGGGCCAACAAGAATAGGCTCAGGAGTCTTAGGCCCCTCCTGTGGGCGGGGTCTTAGGCACTTGGGCCCAACCCGGCTCATGTTTCGATCATGTCCCCTCTCAGTCTCCTCTGTTGAAGGGAGAAGAGGCCCAGTTTCTCTAATCTCTCACTGTATGGCAATTCCTCCAGCCGGTCCTCGTAGCCCATTCAGAATTAAGTCCAGAATTGCATTTCCTCTCGTATTTTCCTTGACAAGTTGTTCCAGGAAGCAATTGCCTACAGCATCCAGGAACTTGGTCTCCCTAGCGCAGCCAGAGGTGCCTAGAATCCAGTCTATCCCATGATAACTGCGTTGCCTCCTTTGCAGTTGCGTTTAATTTCAGCCGTCATTTCTCCATCAGTTTCTTTGGACTGCCCTGGTCAGTAGTAGATGCCGATCTTTGTTTGCATTCCATTTGTTCCTGGAATTTTGGCCCACAGATACTGAAATAAATAGCTTTTGGCTCAAATCATGTCACTGAGTTACAAATTAGCACACTCCTTCAGTTCCCAGTAATATCTTATGTGGAAGCCCCTGAGCCATTATACAAATTTGCCATATTTGTGGGGTTCACAGTTGTCCTCAGCATCGGACACAATTGCACCCAATGATGGCGAGAGATGATCTCAGACCACAAGACGTTTGTGCAATACAACAAACATGTGAAATGTGCTATATTGGTTATAAAGATATTTAACAAATGTCTCCTGGATAAATTGCCAAGATCATTACCACCCAAGTGTATGATTAATATGTCAGGGTGAGCCAATGCTTGAGGTCATTCAAGTGCATAGCTCTATGGCTGAGTCATCATATGCTGATTCCAAGTATTATGAGGTCCAAGTGATCACCACTTTTGCTTATCCTTGGCCCAAACAAATGACTAATGACCCAAACTATCTATTACCACCTTGATCACCTAGAATTCAACACTAATAAATTGAAAAATGCATACTGTGTACACACATACAATGGCACATTTCACTTCTTCCATTTGCAGGCGTGTTTACACAGAGGAATCAGTGGTGAGAGGTGTCTTAGAATATCAGAAGCTGGGATGGTTAGTGGGGGCAAGTATATGGTGTTTAGGTGTTATGATCGGTGTTGTATGTCATTTGTGTATACCTTTGAGAGGTATCTGGAACAGGGATGCCTGAAAAGTATGTGGGATGTACATGAGATGTTGGGGAGAGCAGAGAATTGTATGGAGTGTGATGATTTGGGATCTGGAGATGAAGGTAGGGGACACTGTATTACTATATCTGAATAAAATTATTGTCTAAGGATGTAATGGAAGAATGGCATGCGTAAGAGGTCTTGGGATGTTGGGTTGTTTGGGGTTTGGGTGTGTGAGTGATGTGGAGAGGCACAGATACTGTATATGTTTAAGGAATTCTCTTTCCTCTTACACCCTTCTCTTCCTTATACTTTCCTTCCTTCTCATATACTGTTTCCCCTCTTCCATTCCCCTCTACCCCTATTCTCTCCACTCTTACACTCTTCCCTTTCCATCATTCCACCTTCCCTAGACTCTCTTCTTCCCCCCCAGGCCCCTTCACCCTTTTATCTTCCCCTTTCCCTCATTTACTCCCCTTTCTCCTTATACCCTTCTCCCTCCCTTCACCCACTCATTCCCATTCCCTTTAGTCTCTCCTAGCTTCTTCGTAGTTTTTCCTCAATGCCCAGCTCTAGTCTTCATGGCAGCTGCAGACCATCTTCTTTACTGCTACAGGGCTTGGGATTCCCAAGGCACACATATATACTTTAGGCCCCAGCAAGCTTCCTCATATGTACAATGGATTTCTTCTCAGTCCAGAAGCCAGACCTCTTTGCCAGAGAGGGTTTTTTTTTTTGTTCTGTATCAAGTACAAACATTTAGGTCACTTATTCATGCCCAGATTATTAATTGGTTTGATTATAGCAATGCAATATATAATGGGCCACCCCAACAATCAATTGCCTTCAAATGTTACAGACACTAGTATTAGACTCTTCCATCATGCTAGGAGGACTGGTCATGTCTCACCCTTATTGCAAGCGAGTAACCGTTTGCCAGTAATATATAGAGTGAAATTTCAGGTTCTTATTTGGGGGTTTTAATATATCGCACTTTGGCCTACCAGCTCCACTGTTTAATTGTGTCATCGTTCTTGTGCTGGCTCGGGCTTTGCACTTGCTGGATGATAGATTGTTATAGGTCCCTCTTCCTTCAAAAGCAAAGCATGAAGTTACATGTCATTCGGTGTTATACATTTTGGCTCTGGCTCTTCTCTGGAATTTTCTTCCTAAGTGCTTGCACACTGGATATTCTTTGCTTTGATTTAAGACAGGGGTTACAGCTATATATTTTTCTTCTGCTTTTGAGAGTTTGTGGCTGGAGCAGCTTTAGAAGATGCTCTGTTGTTTTATTTGCATCTTTGCCCGGTTCTCGCTTAACACGTTTCCTTTAGGTTGGATTGTGTTTAATTTTTGGTGTTTTAAGTCTGCGATATTTGAATTTTAATGTTATTGTAAACTGCTTTGATGCTTTGTGAATGGTGGCATATTAAACTCTGTAATATGTACTCAAACCTGGTCGCCTATCTGGGATAATTTGCCTCACAGAGCCCGTAGTTATTTGTTGAATATGTAGCTTGGGGGGAGGGGGTTGGGAGGGAAGGAGGAGGGGGGAGAGGAACTGTGTTTATACTGTGTGGGGCCAATATGAAGGACAGCACAACAAAGAAAAATGGGGAGACCTGATGATCCACAGTGAAAACAATCCACCGATGAAAACAAGAACAAAAACTGTGGATACAGATGTTCTGGAGATAATTTATTAAACACTGACATATAAAACCATGAAAATTCAATTTAAAAAGTACAATGCTAAAAAATATGGTGATAAAAATTCACCCGGACCCTACACGGACCGTGTTTCGGCAAACACGCCTTCCTCAGGGGTCCAATAGTTTGCAAACTCACATATAAAGAATTGGACTGAAAACAGTCTATTGTCTTTAAACGTGTGAACAAAGAACACCGCATTGTACTTTTTTAATTGAATTTTCATGGTTTTATGTGTCAGTGTTTAATAAATTATCTCCAGGACATCTGTATCCACAGTTTTTGTTTTCACCATGAAGGACAAACATGGGCGGCTCACTTTACCTTGTTCTGTTTTGTTGGTTAATTGAAAATTTAATAAAGAAATTTAAACAAAAACCTGTAATAAGCATAAACATAAATGTAAATGCTTATTCTTGTTGGCTTCTGCTGTCCTCTGCATGCACGAACAAATCTAGGCATAGAGATGGAGAGACTTACGATAACATGTCATAGAATTAAGGCGGAATTTGTACTTGGGTCCAGTTGTTTAAAGCCCACCTGCTTGCTGATTTCTTAGGAATGGCCGTAATATTTGGGGCTGTCATAAAGCCTGGCATCTATTATCACTATTACACCTTAAAATTTGCATGTAGATCCTGGCACCAAAATATGCACACTTACATTTTTATAATGTCAATTAGTGCCCAAAATTGATTATTAGCACACAATTATCACTATTATTCGGCATGTTATTCAATTAAATTGGACATGGATGTTGGGCATGCACCCAAATTTCCACACATATTTTTAGCGCCATTTATAGAATTAATCTGTATACCTGAGTGTCTAACGTTAGGTGAGCAGTAGAGAATTATCACCTATTAAGATGATTTTCTATCTTTCATTCCCTTCAAATCATTGATCTTCATAGACCTCTTCCAGAAAGTGATTTTAGTGTACCTCTAAAAAAGGACAAGTTAGAGGACCCTACTCAATGCCTATCCTTCCTCTGATGGCGGAAGCTAGAAGGATGCTAGAGTGCACAGAAAGAGGTATGGCCAGTAGGAAAAAGGAGGTATTGATGCCTCTGTATAAGACTCTGGTGAGACCTCATTTAGAATATTGTGTACAATTCTGGAGGCCGCACCTTCAAAAAGATATAAAAAGGATGGAGTCGATCCAGAGGAAGGCTGCCAACATGGTGTATGGTCTTTGTCATAAGGCGTATGGAGACAGTCTTATGGCCTCTTTTACAAAGCCGCGCTAGCGGCTGCCGCGGGGGCAACAGCCCCGAAGCCCTTTAAATCTCTATGGGCTTCGGGGCCGTAACTGCGGCTTTATAAAAGAGGCCCTTAAAGATCTCAATCTGTATACTTTGGAGGAAAGCTAGGAAAGGGAGATATGATAGAGACGTTTAAATACCTACATGGCATAAATGCACACGCGTCAAGTCTCTTTCATTTGAAAGGAAACTCTGCAATGAGAGGGCACAGGATGAAGTTAAGAGGTGATAAGCTCAGGAGTAATCTAAGGAAATAATTTTTTACAGAAAGGCTGGTAGATGTGTGGAACAGTCTCCTAGAAGAAGTGGTAGAGACAGAGACTGTGTCTGAATTCAAGAAGGCGTGAGATAGGCAGATGGGATCTCTTATAGAGAAGAAGAGATAATAGTTACTGCAGATGGGCAGACTAGATGGGCTATTTGGCCTTTGCCATCATAGAAACATAGAAATATCAAGGTAGATAAAGGACAAATATCCCATCTAGTCTGCCCATCTGCAGTAACCATTATCTCTTCCTCTCTATAAGAGATCCCACGTGCCTATCCCCAATAAAGGTACCTCTGTGACATCTACCACTCATAGGGTGCCTATCCTTCACATGCAGAATGAGCCCTATAGGTTGAGTCTTCTTGTGAAGGCTGGCAGTGATAGAAGTACCATAGAATTAAGATTACAACCCAGCAATTAGAGGGCCAGAAGTTTGGGGAGATATTATTAAAGAATTTCAATGCTATCTCTGTATTCTTCCCATTCTCCAAAAATTACTAGTTCAGATTTGAGATTATATTTGGATGCATTCAGAGGACTCAGGGACTGGATCTGACCTTTTTTATTCTGGCAAGGTGAATAGTGTGAAGCCATATGGCCACTCAGTTCGAGATAAGGACCATCCAAAACATCACCTTCAAGAAATCCTTGTGTGGCAGTGTGACCAATCACAATTGCAATATTCCATTGTGATAGAATTGTGTTCATAAACTGTCAATCTGCTAAATGCGCACCAGTGTTGGACCTTTATCTGGTAACTGGCTTAGTTCTACACTTCAGGGTGGGGTGCGGGTGCGAGTGTGTGCGAGCAGTCCTTCGGAGTGGGGGTGCGGGTGCGAGTGCGTGCGAGCGGTCCTTCGGGGACCCGGGGTGGGGATGCGAGCGGTCCTGCGGGGTGAATCGGACGTCGGGGGGGGGGAACTATGTAAAATAAAAGTTGAAAAACGTGCTCATGCGTATAATGCGCATGGTTATGCACGGTTTGTAAAATCGTGTATAACGCGCGCGTTATATGCGTGAAAATACGGTACTTAAAAATGTGCATATCTGAGAACAGAAAGGAAAATATAATAGAGTCATAGGATTATACAGTTTGTAGCATTATTTGACCAATAACTGTTTATAGGCGATTTTCATCTCCTGGAATGACTGTGGAATTTGCAGCCATTTTTGCATGTTGCTGTGTACTTTGCCTCGGTTTGTTCTAGTGCCACGGTTTCTGCAGACTTGGTGCTTTTAGCTTGCTTCTGTCATTTTTTTCCCCCATATCTTCTTGTAAATCATGTTGAGATATTTGCTTGACTAGCAAACTTTATGACAGAGAATAAAAAAAACAACAAAGGCCAGATGGTGGAGAGGCATCAAATCTATGAGGCCTTCTGGTCCGAGGCTTATCTAGTTATAAAAATGTTACATACAGTGGTAGCTTCTAAGATTTCAATTAAAATATGATTGACAACCGAAGCCAATTTACTAATCAGGGGTTTAACATTTTGTATAATTCTATTACATGACTCTTCAGCATTTAATAAAATAATAATCTATTATCCTGGCTCTTCTTGACATATCTGGCATGGAAAGGTTTAGAATAAAATTGAAATAATATATATGAATATTAGATAGTAACTCACCAGAAACATAAAACAAATCTAACTCCAGTCTATATAATGTGGGGCTTTTTTTTGTCTACTGACAATAAAAGCACAGGTGGAAGTATTTGAAAAATGGGTTTCTTTCTAGAACAACTACCTCCAGCTATTGTGGTGACATAATGTAGAGGACCCAATCAGAAATAAATCAGCAAAACAAATAAAAGTCTTTCAAATAAATCTTGAAAAGGAGAAGCCTTCACTGAAAAGAGAGAGAATGGGGAAAGTTAACTGTGTTATGCATTCTATTCCACTCAGAGAGCAATTTTCAAATGCATTTCAGCAGGAAAAACTACACAGGACCCTTTTGCAAAACTGCAGGAAGCACAATCACAAAATTACCATAGCCAAAAAATAGGGCATGCAGAGGTGTGAGGCATCCTGTGAAAATTTATGTTTGGGTGCAGGGGGCATTTCTATGGTCGGCGGAAGAAGCAGGCCGGAGCAATTTGCGAGGCCTGCCACAAAATGGAGACCTTGCGGGTCAGGGTAAAGAGGAAGGAAGCAGAGGAGCCAATGGGAAGGGAAAAAGGGAGGGGCGAGACAAACGGCGGACAGTTTAAAGTAGGTCTCTCCCGGCGCAGCCATCCTTTCAGCGGCGCGCCGGAAGGAAGAGGACACCAGCGAGGGTTTTGGTTTCTCCTCCGTTTTGCCTGCTCTCCCGTCAGTGGAAAGGGAAGAAAGAGGGAAGAAACCCAGCATGCCGCTATGCAGCTGCTGCTTCCCCGGTGCGTCGGCTGTTCGTGGGGCGGTGTTCGGCATTCGTGGTCCTTGGGGTGGGTGTCCAGTTTGTGCCGGGAAGGAGTGGTGTCCAGGCTGCCAGTGTGGGCGCACCACCAGTGGTGAGCGTGAGTGCGCCGCTGGGCAGGCGTTGGGGAGTGCTCACTGCCGTCTGGTTCAGTTTGCTGAGCGCGGACGCTGCGGCTGGGTTGAGCAGCCCCTGTGCAGGGGAGAGTGCAGGGAGCATAGTGTCTGCTGGGAAGTAGACACCAGGGGATACATGTCCGCTGCCCCAGCGTCCTGGCAGATGCGTTCTGTGTTGGGGCGCGTCGGGAGCACCACAGTGAGAGCTGAGGGACGCCAGGAGAATGAGCGGTATAGAAGGGTATAGATAAGAATAGAGGTAGATTATAGGGATAAGTTTAATGGTAAGCTATAAAATTAGTCAGGGACCACTGCTCAGGCAATGGGCCTGATGGGCCGCCGTGGGTGCGGACCGCTGTGCGGGATGGACCTATGGTTTGCCTCAGCGGAGGCAACTCTTATGTTCTTATGCATTAATCGGTTAGTGCAGCTACATTGCTATGTACTAACTGATTTTTTTAAAAAAACACTTTTATATACCGTTTACAAAAAAACTAAACGGTTTACATCAATTAAAACATACATGAGATAAAAACAAACTATATCATAAAATCTACATAATAAAACAATTTCTTCTCTTCACTTGTCATCTAATAAATCGCAAGAGTACAATAGCAAACATGGTTAAGCAGATTCTTTTCTTCAAAAACCGACTAATAAACCACAAAAAAATGCAGTAACAAACAGCTGAGTTTTCAACTGCTTCTTAAATTGAAACCGGTTTACTCAGAGTCGCAATTGGCCCACCAGGGCATTCCACATTTTGATACCAGCAATACAGAAAGTCATCGCTCTAGTTTCTGCATAATGTTCCTGCGCTATTGGAATTAATAGCTTTTGATTTTTGGATCGTAAAGATCTATTAGGCTTATAAAGTACCACAACTTGTCGAAAGTACCGTGGTGTTTTCTTCTTATATACTGCCACACCACATAGTTCTAGGTGGTTCACAACAAAGAGGACTGTACAATCAGTGAAAAAAATACAATCAAACTGAAAATACATTCAGAAAAGGTCAAAATTATAACTTTACATTGAGATAGAATATCAATTTACAAATTTGCCATAAAAATCAGTTTTCAACAACTTCCTAAAAGACAAATAAGATTGAGCCTGAGAAATAGTTCATAGACAACGGCGCGAAAGACAAAAGCGTGCGCCGACAATTGAGCGCAGCACGCGCCGCCGCGCCATTCTAAATTACAGTTTTTAGAGGCTCCAACGGGGGTTTTTGTTGGGGAACCCCCCCCAGTTTACTTAATAGACATCGCACCGGCGTTATGGGGGGTTTGGGGGGTTGTAACCCTCCACATTTTACTGTAAACTGAACTTTTTCCCTAAAAACAGGGAAAAAGTGAAGTTTTCAGTAAAATGTTGGGGGTTACAACCCCCCACGCCCCCCACAACGCCCCTACAACGTGGCGCGATGTCTATTAAGTAAAGTGGGGGGGTTCCCCCCCACGCACCCCCCCGTCAGAGCGCTAAAAACAGTAATTTAGGGCGGTGCGGCGGCACGTGCTGCGCTCAATTGTCTGGGCGCGCCTTTGTCCCGGCGCACTTTTGACCTGACACCCTGAGAAATAATGGTACATAGCCAAGAATTCATTTTGCCTGCCTGAAATGCAAATGACTTATCGAGAAATCTCTTACGACGACAGGATTTTATAGCCGGGTAAGCAAACAAACGATTTCTTCGGGTAATCTTGTTCGGTTTATAGCGTTCACAACGTGAGGATAGGTAAGCTTGGAGCCAAACCAAATAGAGCCTTGAAACAAATACAACCAAACTTAGACAATCTTCTTGCCTCGAACGGCAGCCAATGTAAGTGTTGACAGAATGAACTAACATGGTCATATTTTTTCAGGCCAAAAAATCAAGCAAACAGGTTTTTTTATATACCGCCTATCTAGGTTATCTAAGCGGTTTTACAATCAGGCAGTCAAGCATTTTCCCTTCGTGCTTAGTGTGTGAGCCTTAGGCTCTGATTTTATCAACAGCGCCTAAAGGATAGGTGCTGAAGAACATGTCAATCTCCAGTTAGGTGCTGTTTATAGATTCGCATCCAGTGGCACCTAAATTAGACTCGGGCACCGGTAGACATCAAAATTTTAGGCCCCGCCTATTTATGCCAGGGTTTTCTTGGCCTAAATGCCATAAGTATAATTTAGGCGCCTAACTAGAAAACATGCCCAATATCTGAACATAAGAATAGCCTTACTGGGTCAGACCAAAGGTCCATCAAGCCCAGTGGCCAATCCAGGTCCCCAGTACCTGGCCAAAACCCAAAGAGTAGCAAGATTCCAGAACCCCAATGAAAGCAACATTCCAGAGATGCGGTTGTGATGTCATAATGCCTCATTCCGCAGTGCCTCAGAGCCAATCTCATTAATGATGTTACTATGGCTTAATTGTCCTATACTTGGCTCACATAAGAACATAAGAATAACCTTACTGGGTCAGACCAAGGTCCATCAAGCCCAGTAGCCCGTTCTCAGGGTGGCCAATCCAGTACCTGGCCAAAACCCAAGGTGTGGCAATATTCCATGCTGCCATGTCTTTCTCGATAACGCACTATGGACATTTCCTCCAGGAACTTGTACATGAGAGATTGAAGCATGGTAGACACTGTGGCGAACATAATATGATAAATATGGCATATAGTATAGTAATGGAGTGGGGATAAAATGAGTCCATTCTTTGCCACCGATCTGACACAGTCCGTGTTTTGGCATTAAAGCCTGCCTCAGTTGCATATTCTTTTCAGATGCTCTGACTTAAAGTTTTTGAACTGACGATTTGTCCCGGGAGGGATTTTACTTTTCTGCACTTGTGCCAGAATAACTGAACGAGGCATTCTCAATCTTGCCATCGATAGCATAAGGCTGCCACCTGCTAGATGTTTCTTGTGCCCCCTGAGGCAGGCTTTAATGCCGAAACACGGACCGTGTCGGGTCCACGACAACGATTGGACTCGATATCTGATAAAAGATTGTTCTATTGACTTTTCAATTCATAAATATTTATTCATTCATGTTATCTCTGGTTTATGCGCACAGATTCATCCCAACTCCTTTACTATTTGTTAGTTCTACATGGCTTTTCTCCCGTGATTTTTGTCACTTATAGTAAAGTAGGACAAAGATGGTGAATAGTATGGCAGGGTGTGGAAGAACATTGTATAAGAAAACATGGCATAACCAGACACCCAGGTACTTTCATTCTGTTGCCTTGGGTATGGGTTTCCAATTAAATGCGTACTGTATAAGAAAATAAAAAAGCCAGTGGCCTGTGTTTCAGAAGACAGTGGAGGATATATTCTAACTGGAAAAAGAGGTTTTGGTTGCTGTGAAGAAGGCTAGCATGATGATTGATTTTTTAACCTTGCTACAAGGTAAAAGACTTTATACTTGAAAGGTTTTACTGCTTTCTGAACTTGGAGAGGGGCCAAAGCTGTTGAAGAGAAACAGCTCACTTCATTCCAAGATTTCCTTCAATAAAAGGATTCATAAGGTCAGCGAGACCACAGACATTCTGCTAGGGTAAGGATTCATATTTGACTGGAGTCTGAGCCCCTCATGTAAGAGACTGAAGACTGCTTTAAGTTGCAGCAGGAAGGTCAGAAACTTTCTTAAAGGGCCAGAAACCTAAACTTTTTTATTTATTTATTTTTTTAATCTTTATTGATTTTCCAGTTTTAACAGTGCAATACACATATATCTGAATGTATGACAAATCAAGAAAAGCACATTTAACTTATAGATATTCAAAGTAATCATTTTCCCCCACCCCTTTACTTAATTAATGATATAAATACACTTATTCTTCCAATAACCCACTCTTATTTAAAGTAGTATACTCCCCATTAATGTGGGCTTGAAAGGAGATTTGTATGTATGATTTGATTATGTATTGTTTTATGTGATTTCGTTTTTTCTTTTGAATTGTTGGAGATTGTAAAGTATTCAAAATTATAAATAAAAATAAAAAATAAAGTAGTAACACATTCCCACCCTGGATGTGTAAAGAAATTAAACAGAAATTAAAGAGAAATGGCAACTATATAGAAGCAACAAAAGATTTAAACACCAATTTAAATACCTTATTATGCTCCAACATCTCAGCATTCATTTTTTTTCATACTTGTAGTTGGAGCATAAGTTCGCCCACCGGAAAGGAAAGTTGAGGCGGTCATAGCTCTTCCAATAACGTGTTATCATCTGTATGGCTATCCCCGTCATAATTAAGAAAAGCCAGCATTTATTAAAAAAAAAAAAAAAACTAGGTGAAGGAGAGCATAGTGCTCCATGAGCCACTCTTGAATCTCACTGCGATATTGGTCAATGAAACAGGAAGGGTCCTATTTACTAAAACGTGCCAAGGTTCAGCTGCTTACCGCACATCACCAAAAATAAGGCACGGTAACTGCAAAATATCTGTCTCCCACTCAGTTAATTCAGAAAAATGTTTCCATAACAGGCATTTGCTATAGTGAAGATATCGTGATCCATTTTTTTTTTTTTTTGTCGCTGTAGAACTTTAACTGTCAAGTGTTCTCTTTGTCCATTTTCTGTCCTTTCTATATTAGCTATTAATGTGGAAATTATTATGATTTATGAACCTCTATAAAGGTTGCCTAAAGTTAGACACCTAACTTAATTGGCAAAATACCCTTAATAGGCTCAGTAATAGATTTTAAAAAAACATTAATTGGGCAATAGGCACTTATCTGATTCTATAAAAGTAGGCGCCTTTCGCATGGCAATTAGCGGCTCCTAACACCTAAGTGGGCGTTTCGATGGGCAGAGTGTGAGTTAGATGCCGCTAAGCTTGACTCTCCCAAAACCTAGGCCCCTGAAATGTAGGCTACAGAGCCCTCGCCTACATTTCAGGCACATAAGTTATTAAATAGGCGCCTCCAGCTGTGATTCCGTAAAAAAAAACGCCTAAGCGTGATTGACATGCGTCCGGTACCACTTTTTTAGGTGCCTACAGTTAAGCCTCTCTTAGGCACATAACATAGGCCCACATAAGGGGTTTTTTAATCGCCAGCCGCTGCGGTAAAATTTCCAACACGTATAGGAATTATATGAGCGTCAGAGCTTTTCCCGCAGTGACCAGCGATTTTAAAAAAAACCCTAACTCAGTTTGTTTAAATTGGGCCTTAATTGGCAAAACACTCCTAATAGGCTCAGTAAATGCTAAAAATAAAAATCGATATGTGCCTATCTGATTCTATAAAAGATAGGCACGTATCACATTTCTATGGGTAGAGTGTGAGTTAGGCACCTCTAAGCACAATTCTCCAAAAACAGGCTCCTGAAATATAGGCCTTTAAAACCCAATGCAGGCACCTAACTTTTTGCATAGATGCATATGCGTAAATGGCGCATAAATGTGATTGACACACGGCGGGCACCATTTTTTGTAGGCACCAGCTGATTTCCACTTATAGAATCAGCCCCTAAGAGAATACTTCTATAACAGTGCAATTAGAGGGCACCAATAGGGCACCTGTTCTATAAAGCACAGTAGATGTCTACTTAGCTTTAGGAATGAGCACTTACACCGATGGTCTCCAATGCATGGCCCCAGGGCCACATATGGCCCCTGAAGTCTTCCACTACGGCCCTCCAATTGTTGGCTGAATTGCTTTTCAGTGGGGGGGGGGGGGGCAGTGGCCAAGATGGTGGCAGTGTGAACTTGCCTTGAAGAAGGTCGAGAGTTTGTTGCTATTTTTGCCTCTATACTTGATTTTCCTGCTTCCTTGGAATGCCACATGCTAAGAGAAAGGGGGTAGTGAGGACTGTTCCCCTGCCCGTCCTCATTTCCTCCCCCCTGTGCAGCAAGAGATAGACCATTTTGTAACAGCAAGCCTTTCGTCTGATACCCGAGATGCTGTCCCTGCATCGAGGAAAGGCGAAAAAGAGCCCTTCTCTCAAGGGTTTGAGACGCTTCTCTATTTTCTCTGGATCCCAATAGTCCTCCACGGCCAGTGTGGCATTGGTGGAGGAGACGTTCACACCTGGAAGTGCTGCAAAACAGTCTCCCAGCATGGGTACCATGTCAGCGTCAGAGACGCTGAGAAATCAGAGCATGTAAGTAGAGGTTTCTACAAGTCCACAGAAATATCCTTGGTCACCATATGGCAAGTCCTTCAGTGACTGGATTACACAGTCTCTAAGTCAGTTGAGGAGGTAACAATTGCTGCAAATAAGGTAGATAATCTTAGACTGTTGAATCCGGGAAAGAAGATCTCAAAGGACAGGTCAGGCAAATGCTGGAAGAAATCTAACATTTTCAACAGTTTAAAGTTTCTATGATAAAAGATAATCAGATTATTTATATGAAACTTGAACAAATAGAAAATTATAACAGACATTTGAATCTCCCTAAAGCTCCAGGGGTATTACCTGTTTATCTTTTTAAGCTGCATCTAATGGAAAATTTAAAAATTTCTTTGCACTCTATTCTTACAATAAATAAAATATATTATTTACCTACTAAGATAAGGTCAGATCATGGGAGGCACCTGTTTTTTACTTAGGCATCATTTGGACACAGCTTAGGTGCATGTAGTCAAACCTCGGTTTGCGAGTAACGCGGTTTGCGAGTGTTTTGCAAGATGAGCAAAACATTTCTGCAAATTGTGCCTCACAAACCGAGTGTTGACTCGATTTGCAACCCCCCCTCCCCCCCACGATCCGGCATCCCCCTTGCTCCCCCCCTTCCCCCCCGCCATCTGGCAACTTCCGCCCGAGCGTCCAAACACAATCCCTTACCCCGATCTGGCACCAGCACCAACACACAGGAAGTGCTGGTGCCCGAAGATCCTCCCTCTTGCCTGGGCTGGGCCTTGAGCATCTGCGCATGCTCAAGGCCTTCTGGTTCTCGCTCTCTCTGAGATTCTCGGAGATCTGTAAGAATCTTGGAGAGAGCGAGAACCAGAAGGCCTTGAGCATGCGCAGATGCTCAAGGCCCGGCCCAGGCAAGAGGGAGGATCTTCGGGCACCAGCACGTCATGGGCATTGGTGCTGGTTCCGGTGCCAGATCGGGGTAAGGGATTGTGTCTGGGTAGGTGGGGGATGCCGGATTGCGGGGGGGGGGGGGGCCTACGAGCAGAGGGAGCGATGCCAGTTCTCGGAGGGGGACATTCGCTGGCGGAAGGCAATGCCTGTTCTCGAGGGGGTGTGGAGCAGTGTCGGTGGCCTCGGGGGTTGGAGGTAAGATGGAGCAGCACCGGTGGCCTCAAGGGGGGGGGGGGGAGGAGGAACGAATCAAGCGAGTTTCCCTTACTTCATATGCTCAATGCTGGCATTAGTGTCTAGCGCGGGGGGCAATTTAAAATGCGCTATTCCACGCGTTAATGCCCTAGTTAAAGGAGCCTTTAGCGCAGCACTAGTTGGTGCTGATATTTTGGGCAAAATATACAGAATTTGGGCTTAACCCTGATTATTCACGAATATAACTAGTTATCTCATGCTAGATATCCAGATTTGACCGGCTAAGCACTTTTAACCGCTCAGCCCCATTTCTGGCTAGTTAAAAAACAATGAATATTGGCTGGTTTATTTCTAAGTCACAGTTGTTTATTAACAAATTTTGGGTTCCTTTTACTAAACGTCGCTTGAGGTTTTTAGCCCGAGCCGGTGAGGAAAATGCTCCGACTCTCATAGGCTTCCTATAAGCGTTAGAGCATTTACCTCACCAGCCTGCGCTAAGAACCTCTAGCGCCGTTTAGTAAAACCCAGCGTTTTTAACATAACAGCACAAGCCATTATAGAGCTGGTTTACATGATAGACATTAACGGACACGTCCAATATGAAAACTGCAATAAACTGTGTCCATTTTAAAGCACCATTTCTCATTTTTGTTTGAACTATATCTAGGGGTTTAAGAAATTAAATCATGAGGCAGATCTGCCACCTTGTGATTAAATACTGAAATTAAAAATGTTGCATTCCTTTTTTTTTTTTCCCCAGGGGGAGAGAAACCCTCTTTTCAAATAAGCATATCTTTTAGCACAAAATATTTTTTTTCATTATTTCATGGGGACATTATAATTACTTTAGCACTCGTACAGATATGTGGATTAATGTAGATTCTGAACTGCTGATCTCATCGCAATTGTTATTATCTAATCTAAAGGCTGGAAAATTCATTAGCAATATTACAAATAAATTCAAGAATGGCTTGTCATCTTTAAAAAAAAAAAAAGTTGTACATCACTTCTGAATTAACTGGAACATTATACTATAGTTAGACTGTTGGATATTTGTGAGCCAAATAAAAAGTACACCTTCAGAGTCACTTTTCCTTTTGATTTCGGATTGTGCCATCAAGTGCAAAATAATATTGAACAAAGAAAAGAAAGAAAGCAGAATGCAATACTCAGTCCTGAAACACGGTTAAACATTCAGCAGCTGAGCCAGCACTTGAAGGCTTTGGCATTGAGTTGACCACTAGTAGTCAAATATCAAATGTCTCTGCTTCTTAAAAAGGGATACCTGACTCTGTGTATTTTGGAACTCTCAAAGACCTATACAAAAGGCTATGAAAACAGATATGTTTAACTTATAAATATGAGAAAATGAATGCTGACATGCTGGGGCATAATAAGATATTCAAATTAGTTTGGGGTCCATTGACGTCTTTTGTAGATTTGCTATAGTTGTCCTATATTTTTATTTTCCGTTGTTTTTCACCCACACAGCCAGGGGGGGTGGGAGCGAGAGGGGGGTATATCTTTTGTTTTGGTATTATTCCTGATTGTAATGATGGATGGGGGAGGGAATTTTTATCTTTTGTATAGATACTGATTGATTATAAGTGCTTGGTTGATTATCATTATTTGTGTATAAATTGTATTGCACTTTTTGTTGGCATTAAAAACTAAATAAAGTAAAAAAAAGAAAAAAAGAAAACAGATACACAGAGTATGCAAGAGAGAAGACAGTCTATACACTCCAAGGACGATTTTCAATAGCCTACATTGTTGCAAGATATCAAACTTATATGGCTTTGGCGGTATAAGAACATAAGCAATGCCTCCACTGGGTCAGACCCGAGGTCCATCATGCCCAGCAGTCCGCTCACGCGGCGGCCCAACAGGTCCAGGACCTGTGCAGTAGCCCTCTATCTATACCCCTCTATCCCTTTTTCCAGTAGGAAATTGTCCAATCCTTTCTTGAACCCCAGTACCGTACTCTGTCCTATTACGTCCTCTGGAAGTGCATTCCAGGTGTCCACCACACGCTGGGTAAAGAAAAACTTCCTAGCATTCGTTCTGAATCTGTCTCCTTCCAACTTTTCCGAATGCCCTCTTGTTCCTGATATTCAGCGCTATTTAACTGGCCAGTGCTATTTAACTGGTTAAATAACATTTGGCCAGCTAACTACTAATATTCATTGGGATACAGACAATTATCTCCACTGAATATTCGTGGTTAGCTTCTAGCTGGTTATATCACATGACTTATCCGCCTAACTATGAACATTCTAGCGCTGGGTGGATAAGTTTAGCGGCCAAATTGGGCCACGTAAACAGCAGGTCTATCCCCCCCCTCCACTTGCATATAATGGAAGTGACAGGTATGCAAATCTCTCTCATGCATATTCATTAGGGATATCTTGAAAACCTGACTGGCTGGTGGTCCCCCAGGACAGGTTTGGGAACCACTGCCTTAGACTATAAGTGGTATATAAATACTTTTACCACCACGGCCGGCAATTAAAAAAACCCTAATGTGACACGATAAAAGGGAGCCTTAAATTGGTATCTTCTACTGATTTTGAAAATCTGTTGGACTTTATCTCATCCAACTACAATCGTTTTGTTTTATTGTGTTTAATACTGATTTTTTTAATCTTATTTTTTTTTGTAATCTGCTTAGGTATAAGCAGAATATATGGTTATTTTAAAATAGCAGCCCCTTTTATGAAGCTGTGCTAGAGGGTTCTTGCGTGAGCCATCGTGGTAAATGCTCTGATGGTCCTAGAATTCCAAAGAGTGTGGAGCGCTTTCCTCGCTGGGCCACGCTAAGAATCGCTAACGCTGCTTGAGAAAAAGTGGGTAAATAAATAAATAAATAAATAAAATGCCTTCAAAGTTGCTTAAAAGTCCCATAAAATCATTTCACTTTATCATCTTGTCTATAATTCATTCTAAATTACATTCTAGTGCATTACCTTTAGAGTTGAAAAAAGCTGTGATTAGGCTCATTCTCAAAAAATAAGCCACTGCCTAAATCTCCTGTAGATAATTACTGACGTGTCAAATATTCCATTTTGGGAAAAACTTAAAAGTGAGCAGTTTTCTTACAATGAAAAGATTTAGCAGAAAAGAAGAATTTGCTGCATCCCAAGTAGTCGAGATTTCAGTAGGGTTATGGTATGGAAACTAATTTGGTGCCTCTTTTGAGTGAAGTACATAGCTATTTAGATCAGGGCAGAATTGCAGTACTTTTGTATTTAGACTTAAATGCAGCATTTGAGTTGATCGATCCTAAATATACATGATTAGAGGAACTGGAAGTCACTGGATACGTTAGCAAGTTGGAGAAAAAGGAAGAAAACACGCCAATCACTTTGTGACAGACAGGACAATGCAGAAAACAAGCATTTTGAGAAATAATCTATACTGATTGCTGGCCTATTTGAAGGTATAGTCGAAAAAAATATTGGTACACCAGTGCTCAAAGAAGACAGCCAAGCTACAACTCTTGTGATCCAGTGTGAATTTTCAGGACAAAAGTTCACATTCTTATGGTAGCCGGGAATAAAGGGTGAGCATTTTTTTTTTTTTTTTTTTTTAAATCAGAAAAAGAAGATATATGGTATTTCTTCTATGATCTCTCTCTGGAGCTTCAAGAAGGCATGACAAAACTTTGCAGCAGTCAAGCAAGTACTGAGGGCTTACAGAATTAAATACTTTATTTTTTTCCGGGCAAAGATGTAGGTGGAACATGAAGGGAAAATCTTTTTGTGAGCCACTACAAAGCACGATAAAGGCTTTGTGGAGGAGCAAGTTGATGTCATAATAGGGCCAGGAACAGCAGAAGACTGGCAGCTTTAAAAAAAGACCCACAATCATATTGTGAAGGGCGACACGGGTAGCCGAAACACTTCCGCCGCAATGGATACCTTGAGGCTGTATTAATTTTGACTTCATTTGCTTTGCAAATAGGTTGCATGTTTGAAACACATGTAGGGCATTGATGGATTAGATTTATAAGAACACTAGTCTTTAAGCCCGTTACATTAACGGGTGCTAGAACATATGTGTGTGTGTCTGTCTTTTTTTTTCTCTCTCTCCTTAGCCGTTTTCTTTCTTTCTGCCTTTCTTTTTCCTTGGCTGACCATCACCACCCCTTGCCTGCTCCCCCTGTCCATTTTCCCTTCCTTTTACCTCCCCTGTGTCCACCACCACCCCTTCACTGCTCTCCTTATGCAGCAGCAGCCCTTCTCCCTTTGTTTTACCTCCCCCCTGTCCAGCAGCACCTCTTTCCTTCTCCCCCTGTCCAACATTAGTCCTCCGTTCCTTTTTCTTCACCTCCCCTGTCCATCAGCATCTCTTTCCTTCTCCCCCTGTCCAGCAGTAGGCATCCCTTCCTTTTTTATCCTCCCTCCTCCTTCTTATCCCTATGATACTCTTACCTTGCTCTGCCCCTGATCAGAGGTTCCCGACAGCTGCCCAGTTGCACCCATTGGAAAAGTTCCCACTGCCGCATCCCGCACCCCTCCTGACGCAGCTCCCGCTGTCCTTTCTGTCTGTCTCTGTCCCTGGCCCCCTTTGCCTGTCTGTCTTTCTGTGTATCTCCCTGACCCTGTGTCTTTCTTATTTCCTTTCTGTCTCCCTTCCTCCCTCTGTCTGTCTGTCCAAAGCAGCATTCCATCCCCCTCCATTTCCCTCCCCCCACACCAGTTCCCTGTGCACCTGCCCCTGTGTCTTTCTTATTTTCTTTGTGTTTCCCTTCTTCTCTCTGTCTGTCCAAAGCAGCATTCCATCCCCCTCCCCCCACACCAGTTCCCTGTGCACCTGCCCCTGTGTCTTTCTTATTTTCTTTGTGTTTCCCTTCCCCCTGTGTCTTTCTTATTTCCTTTCTGTCTCCCTTCCTCCCTCTGTCTGTCTGTCCAAAGCAGCATTCCATCCCCCTCCATTTCCCTCCCCCCACACCAGTTCCCTGTGCACCTGCCCCTGTGTCTTTCTTATTTTCTTTGTGTTTCCCTTCCCCCTGTGTCTTTCTTATTTCCTTTCTGTCTCCCTTCCTCCCTCTGTCTGTCTGTCCAAAGCAGCATTCCATCCCCCTCCATTTCCCTCCCCCCACACCAGTTCCCTGTGCACCTGCCCCTGTGTCTTTCTTATTTTCTTTGTGTTTCCCTTCCTCTCTCTGTCTGTCTGTCCAAAGCAGCATTCCCTTCCCCTCCATTTCCCTCTCCCCCCACCAGTTCCCTGTGCAGCAGCATTAGCGTTTCCTCTACCCCCCCCCTTTCCCTTCCCGCGGTCCGGACTACAAAGGTGGTGATTCCAGCAGTGCTTGCATCAGTCTCCACACGCTGCTTCGGACCCTTCTACTGCCCTGATTTACTTTGGCACGTCCCTGATGACATCATCAGAGATGCGGCAGAGCAAATCAGGGCAGTAGAAGGGCCCGAAGCAGCATGTGAAGACTGATGTACACGCTGCTGGAATTGCCATTCGGGCCCGCGGGAAGAGAAGGGGGTGGGCGGCAAAGGAGAAACGGAGATCGGCGGAGGCGGCAGGAGGAACGGAGAACGTCGTCTGGCTGCGGTCCGGCTTGTGGAGGCGATAGGCTGGTGACGTATTAGCGCGCCTGCGCACTCCTTTGGCCACAGACCTACAGCGCACAGAACACGCAAATAGGAGTGCGCATGCGCGGCTAGCTCTTTATTATATTAGATAAGAGTTGCCTCACTAGGTCAGAACAAGGGCCCATCCAGCCCAGTATTCTGTTTCTAACAATGGACAATCCAAGACACACTTTCCTGGCAGAATCCCAAAAGGTTACAAGATTTTATGCTGTTTACTACTGCTACTAGTAATCATTTACCACCAGGGATTAGCCTTTCCCTACAGAAATATTCTAAACTTTATTTTTTTTTTTAATAAAATAGATCTACATTAAGGGCCTTATTCTATAAACCAGTGATTCCCAACCCTGTCCTGGAGGAACACCAGGCCAATCGGGTTTTCAGGCTAGCCCTAATGAATATGCATGAGAGAGATTTCCATATGATGGAAGTGATAGGCATGCAAATTTGCTTCATGCATATTCATTAGGGCTAGCCTGAAAACCCAATTGGCCTGGTGTTCCTCCAGGACAGGGTTGGGAACCACTGCTATAAACAATGCCATAAGTTAGGTGGGAGTAAGCAACCTACAGCTGCCTAACTTAATTGTTTTAATTGGCTTTAATCAATGTGGTAATTGACCACGTCATTTAAAACCAATTAAAAACTCGTCAAAGAAGTAGACACTGCTAACGTATCTACAGCAGGATACTTAACGGTGCAATACGCTTAAGTGGGTGTGGCTAGAAGAAAGAGCGAGACTTAGGCGCCATTAGTCGTGATTCACTAAAGAGCTTAGATGCCTGCAATGTAGGCCAGACTTAAATATTCTCGAAAAATTGTAGGGAGATGTCAAACAGGCAGAAAATGCAAAAAAAAAAAAAAAAAGGCCTTAGACTATTTCTGAGTTAGAAGGATTCAGCAAAGAATAGTGGGGAAAAATTTCAAACTTTAGAATAACGTACAAAGACTCTTACGCCCCCTTTTTTATTAACTAAGCCATGGTCCAGAGCACTAAATGCTTCTCTGATGCTCATAGAATTCCTATGAGCACCAGAGAAGCATCTGATCTTTTAGCGCCCTGGGCCATGGTATAAACCTCTACCACGGCTTAGTGTGCGTGTGTGTGTGTTGGGGGAGGGGTCAATTGGCTAACAATAAATGCTTAGAAACTGTAAAATGGTGCATGGTCTTCGTCATAAGGCATATGGGGACAGACTTAAAGATTTCATTCTGTATGCTTTGGAGGAAAGGCAGGAGAGGGGAGATATGATAGACACGTTTAAATTCCTATGTGGCGTAAATGCGCACAAGTCGAGTCTCTTTCATTTGAAAGGAAGCTCTGGAATGAGAGGGTGTAGGATGAAGTTAAGAGGTGATTAGACTCAGGAGTATTCTAAGGAAATATTTTTTTTTACAGAATAGGTGATAGATGTGTAGAACAGTCTCCTGGAAGAGGAGGTGGAGACAGAAACTATGGCTTAATTCAAGGAAGCCTGGGATAGGCATGTGGGATCTGTTAGAAGAGAGAGGAAGAGATAACGGTGACTGCAGATGGACAGACTGGACGAGACATTTGGCCTTTATCTGCCGTCATGTTACAATGTTTCTATAGGCAAGAAAAAAGTCTCCCCTCGCCCCCTAGAGGATGGGGGGACAGAGACAGTCCTGACACTGGTTAAAAAAATAATTTATTGAAAATAAATTTTTGGGTGAATGGGAATGTCCTCAGTCTCACAGCCCGCAATGGGGAGTCACCGCCCCTTATGCTCAGCTGCCAAAATCATACACCCAAAAGGGTATTACGTGTGAAACATCCTTGGACTAAACCCAAAATTTTTAAATTCAAGAGCACTAAGGGCTCCTTTTACAAAGCCGCGCCAGGGCCTTAACGCGCGGAATAGCGCACGCTTGCCGCTACCACCTCCTTTTCAGCAGGCGGTAGATTTCCAGCTAGCGCACGCTAATCCGGTGCGTGCGCTAAAACCGCTAGCGCGGCTTTGTAAAAGGAGCCCTAAATGTGCTAAATGGTGAAAAAATATACAATTAAAGTTCAACCGTCTCTGCTCCAACCCCTCCCCCCCCCGACCCGAGGGTGCACAGCGACCAGAGTTCATGCAAGCCAAACCAAAAGTCAAGATTGAAAAATGGCGCCATTTTCCAATCTTGCCTTACTACGATTTGCTGGGCCTTTTTGTCCTGGTGAGCGAGCAGAGACAGCAGTGCCAGTTCCTGAAGAAGGGGTTTTTTTGAACCCTTGAAACGGAGCTCCGTTGGGCATCATGAGCAAGCCGTTCTTCTGAACGTATTCCGCATTTTGTTGGGAGAGATAAGTACTAGGGTTCTTATTCCAGCATCACGTTTCATCCAGCTTGTTTGACTTTTTGTTTGGAAAGGAAGGGACGCACTCACGGCAGAGGTGATCGTGGAAGGTGCGGGGGGGGGGGGGGACGGACGGACATGAGGGTGGGGGAGGGGCGACACTGCCCTGGACGCCTCTCACCCTTGTTATGCCATTGTGTGTGGAGGCCCATCTTGGTTCTCTTGCCCAGGGCCTACTGAGTACCAGCTGTGCCACTGACCTGCACTATCTGCATGATAACTTACTAGACACTAACTGAAAGCTCTGCCCATGTCCATAATATACTCATTTTCCGCTCTTTCTCAAGTATTAGACATTTATTGGGTTATTTATTTTTTTCATTCAATTATCTATACTGTTCTCCCAGGGGAGCTCAGAACGGTTTACATGAATTTATTCAGGTACTCAAGCATTTTTCCCCTGTCTGTCCCAGTGGGCTCACAATCTATCTAATGTACCTGGGGCAATGGGGGGATTAAGTGACTTGCCCAGGTTCACAAGGAGCAGCATGGGATTGAACCTACAACCTCAGGGTGCTGAGGCAGTAGCTTTAACCACCGCAACACTCTAGAAATCAAAATGTAGTAAAAAGAGCCAAGTATAGGACAATCAAGCCATTGTGACATCACTGATGAGGCTGGCTCTTAGGCATTGGTGGAATGAGGCATTATGATGTCACAATACCAGCTCTGGTTATCAGAAGCTGAAGCTTTTCACACTATTTATTTAATTTTCTATACAGTTTTCCAAGGGGAGCTCAGAACAGCTTGCAGTTTTCCCTGTCCTGGTGGGCTCACAATCTCTCTAATGTACCTGGGGCAATGGGGGATTAAGTGACTTGCCCAGGGTCACAAAGAGCAGCGTGGATTTGAACCCACAACCTCAGGGTGCTGAGGCTGCAGCTTTAACCACCGCGCCACACTCTCACTCCTATCACACCAAACAGTTGCCATAAGATTTAAGCCCGCTTTCACTAAGGTGCGCTAACCGATTAGCGCATGCTAAATACTAACGCACGCATATTAGTCTATGGACGCGTTAGCCTTTAGGGTGCGCTAATTTGATTAGCGCATGCTAATCGGTTAGCGTACCTTAGTAAAAGAGGGGGTATATGTTAACTGTTGACACACTAATTCACATGGTAACGGCTCGCAGCACTTCAGTAAACATGTCTGTAAATTTTTCGAGGTGCACTAATGCCCTGTATTGTAACGTACTGAAAGAAAGCCTTTGTCTGCAATAGTATGCATACTTCGTATTACTCAATGCCTTTAATCATAGGCATTTTGTTTCTATTCCCTCATGAAGGTCAGAAATTGGGTTGGATGAACCAACAGGCAACACAGCTGTTGAAAATATAATTAAAACATCACTAAAATACACTGAAGGCTGAAAGTCAACTAAATTTTGATTTTTCTGCTTGCTATAATCATGCCTTTGTAAAATCCTTTAAAGCTCTGCCAAATTTCAAGTGGTGATGTGCCTCGGTAGCAGCATTCATTAGACTGTCATTCATTGCATTAAGGTAACTAGTTATCTATGTTTTCAAAAGTCTATTGGGTAGAAATCCAAGATGGCGATTTGACTGGGCGTGCGCTGAGAGCTCCGTCCTAGAACTTACATTTCCTACCTGACATGCCGAATCGGAGGGGCCGGAGCGCCGTTGCCGCCTCATGGCGCTTCGGGGTGCCTTTGTCGGTAATATCGATGAGCTTCTTAGATAGATGCAGCAGGTGCCGATGGAGTCGGGAAGCAGCCCGCTGAGGACTCAGGGTATAGGCGAGGCCCCTGCAGTTCCTCCTGGGCTAGAAACAACGGTGAGCCCCGACGTTAGGGTCCCGCCCCCGCAGCCTCAGAGTACTAGCTCTCCCAGGGGTGAGGAAACCCTGGAGCTTGGTGTTTTCTCTTCCCCAGAGGCGAAGGATATCTCAGTGGTGAGCTTGGAGGCTGGAACCCCAATCCAAGGGACTCCAGCTGGATTACCTAAGAACATAAGAAGTGCCATCCCCGGAACAGACCCTAGGTCTATCAAGTCTGGCGATCCGCACGTGCGGAGGCCCTGCCAGGTGTACCCTGGCATAGTTTTAGTCCCCTGAGTCAATTACAACTCTGGAGGATGGATTGGGCCAAGCAAGTGGACAACAAGAAGGTTTACAGACTGGTGAAAGCGTTCTTACTGTTAAACCTTTGATATTGCTTGAAAAACCAGCAGTGGTAACTTTGGAGTCTTTATGGAACCTTATGGCTGGTTTTGTGAAGGCCATAAGTCCCAATCTTCAGCAAACTGAAAGGAAACTATTGGAACATTCTAAAGAGTTAAAAGATATGAGAGTATCTTCGCAAGATATGAAAGTATCTTCGCAAAAAGCAAATTCGACCAAGTCTCACTGCTTTTGTCCAAGCTCCACTGGCTTCCGATAATCTCCAGAGTCCACTTCAAATGTGCCTGCCTTACTTTCAAGATCCTACACAGCATCCTCCCCCCCCCCCCTTTATTCCTCTTTCTTGGAACTCCTCTCACCCCAATTCCACCAGATCCACCCAAAAACTGAAACTTTCCTTTCCCTCTCTAAAAGGTGTCTCCCTTGTAGGAAAACTAGGTTCTTCCCTCCCCTTCAGAATCACTCAGCTCTGGAACAACCTTACCTCCCCTCTTAGGAATCTGAGCTCCCTCCAACTCTTCTGTAAACATCTGAAAACCTGGTAATTCTCAAAAATGTAACTCTTCCTCCCTCTCTTTACTCTAGTCCTCTAAATTTCCTCTTCATCTTTCCCTCCACTGGAGTTCCTTTCCACCCTAATTCTTGTTAACTGTGTCGAGCTCTGCGAATGTTGAGATGATGCGGTATACAAACCTAAGGTTTAGTTTAGTTTAGTTTAGTTTTGAAGTGACTGCCTCTAATCTTTTGCTTCAGAAACATGACCAGGATATAACAACTTTTAAACAAAGGACAAGTGCCCCACCGTATAGGGGGCAGCGGCGACAAAATGGCCGAGGCCGTTGCCTATAGGGGGAAGGGAAAGGGAAGTAGGGAGGGGGTGGAGGGGAAATCAGGGTAGAGAGAAATAGGGCCAGCAAGGGGAGGCCAATCAGGGTCAGGGACGTAAGCATGGGGGCGGGATGAGCAGAGGGAGGCGACCCGAACTGTAGCGGAGGCCGCAGTTCGGCCCTCGCCATGGGAACATTGCGGCATTCTAACAGGAGCCTCCCCCTCCCCCTCCCCCCTGCCTAAGAAATCCGGCCTGCACCTCATTATGTGCTAGCTACGAAGTCTGGCTGTGAAAACGGCTTAGCGGCAGTACGGGACTTAGATCTGAAGCTGCTGTGGCCACAGGGAGCAGAGCACGGCATGGCATGGTAGGCGGTTGAGGAGACTTGCGGGGTTTTAGCTGCTTCTCCGGCGGTGTGGTTTCTCTCTCCAGGAATGCAGCTCCGTTAGCTTTCTGCGATTTCCCCCCCCTGGCAGCCTGGCTTCCTGGCCCCCGCTTGCTTACCATGTGGGTATCTCCTCGTGGGAGAGTGGTGTTGTTAAAGAAAGGAACAGGCGGTTCCGAGTATGCAGTGGAGCGGCGTGGTGAGGACTGCGGTTGAGTGAGCGCATTCCGGGTTAGGCTCCATCCCGGGGCAGTGGAGGATGTTCGTTCTTCTCCCAGGGCAGCGGCAGTGTCCTTGCAATCACCGCCAGCCGCGATGTTCAAAGTTGGGGTTTGAGCAGTGCGCAGTGGTTTTGGGCTAGTGACTGGATCCGTAGTAGCAACAACGCAGGTTTTTAGCTTCCCGAATCCAGCGTCGGCCTGAGCAGCCTGACCGGGAGCATAAGACATCCCTCCGGTCCGTTTGCCCATGCTTGCTGTTTCCAGGTAGGATGGGTGCGGTGCGCCGGCGGTTCCTTCCCTCCAGGATGAAAAATGGCATCCACATGGTGTCACGGTACTCCACTGTGGGAACGGCCGAGTTGGGCAGAAACCGCGGCGGCCGACTCATGTGAGCCGCGAGTTCAGAGCGTGAGCACGTGGAGGCAGTGGTATCCCAGCAGTGGACCGTATGGTCTGCCAGGTGAGATCCAGTTTCTGGCTTTGAGGGGATTAAGCGAGGGAGGCCGTTATGGTGGATTGGCGCGCAGGAGGTGTTAGTCCCGGCTTCTCTCAGGCGCAGTTTATCAGAAGGGTGAACTTGCTATCCTCACTCACAGATTCCAGCATCGGGGGAAATCTGGAACCCGAAACCTGGACTAGTGTTGTGCTTTTAGTTAGGAGTCTGGCAATCCAAAAGTCTTTAACATGGCTGCTGGTGGCTCATAAGTAAAAATCCAGCTATTAAATTATAAAACATTTGAACTGAAAAAAAAAATTGCAGGTAGCACAGGTTCATACCCTACATGCAACACTCTCTTTCAAGAATTTATTATTATAACAAAAATTATAGAAATTGTATGGTTTTATACCATTGACAAGTACCTATTTAATTTGGATAAAACTGCTACAGGGGGCAGGCACTCATAGTAGGGTGAGAGAGGAGGTCTTCCACGAGGTTGAATCGGATGGACAGCCTGGATGGGCCATTTGGCCTTTATTTGCTGCTATGTTTTTATGGAGGTGCCCGAGCAGGTGGCAACAGCGGTTAGCATAGCTGGTTTTAAGGAAGGTACTGCCAAAGCCATGATAGTTCAAGGCGGTTTACAACAAAGATGTGCTGGACAATCAGCGAAGTAGTTACAATAAAGAGTTATCAAATATAAGCCATGAAATCCAATGGGGGTCCTGAGTGCAGCAGAGGTTCGTGATTTTGCTAGGCGTATGTTCAGGGGTTATAATGGCCTTTACCTGATTATAGGGGGATCGGCATGAAGGATCTGAGTGAATGGGATAGGCACGCAGGATTTCTGGGAGAGAAGGAGATAATGGTTACTGTGGAACTCTGTATCTATGTTTCTGAGTGGTATTACATTGTATGGGAGAAAGGATGAGAGCGCTTTTATCCGCCATCCCGTTCCTTTAGGCACGTGGGATCTCTCAAGGAGAGAAATAGAGAATGGTTACCACATATGGGCAGACTAGATGGGCCACCTGGCCTTTTATCTGCCGTCAGGTTTTTATTAGGCAAGTAGAATTTCCGGAGAAAGAGTTGATGGTTACTGTAGATGGGCAGACTAGATGGAATAGATAATAGTTACTACAGAGGGACAGACTAGATGGGCCACTAGGCTTTTATCCACCATCCTGTTTCTATAGCCACTTGGGATCTCTCAGGGAGAGAAAGAGATAATGGTTACCACAGATGGGCAGACTAGATGGGGCCACTTGGCCCTTTAACTACAGTCATGATTCTATTAGGCAAGTAGGATTTTCCAGAGAAAGAGTTCATGGTTACTGCTGATGGGAAGACTAGATGGGATAGATAGATAATGGTTACTACAGAGGGGCAGACTAGATAGGCCGCTTGGCCTGTAGCTGCCATCAGGTGTCTATTAGGCATGAGGGACCTCTCGGGGGAGAGAAAGATATAATGGTTACTGCGGATAGGCAAATTGGGCCTTTATCCGTCGCTATGTTTCTATTAGACGCGTGGGCTATCTCGGGGAGAGAAATAGATAATTTACTACAGATGGGCAGACTAGATGGGCCACTTGGCCTTTATCAGCCGTCAGGATTCTATTAGGCTCTATGTTTCCATTAAGCACGTGGGATCTCTAGGAGAGAGAAACAGAGAATGGTTACTGCAGATGGGCTAGTTGGCCTTTATCTGCCATCATGTTTTTCTAATTATTTGTCACTTGGAATGGGAGATTTCATTTGAGTTCCACATGTGCGATTCATGTATAGAAACATAGAAGATGACGGCAGATAAGGGCCATAGCCCATCAGGTCTGCCCACTCTACTGACCCACCCCCAAGTCTACTATCCTAGGGATCCCACTCCTGGTGACAGGTTCCCTTGGCTTAACCCTCTAAGGGATCCCACATGGGCATCCCATTTGCTCTTAAATTCTTGCACGCTGTTTGCCTCGATCACCTGCACCGGGAGCTCGTTCCAAGGATCAACCACTCTCTCGGTGAAGAAATATTTACTGGTGTCGCCATGAAATTTCCCGCCCCTGAGTTTGAGCGGATGCCCTCTTGTGGCTGAGGGTCCTTTGAGAAAGAGAATCTCTTCTTCCATCTCGATACGGCCGGTAATATACTTAAACGTCTCGATCATGTCTCCTCTCTCCCTACGTTCCTCGAGTGAGTACAGCCGCAAATTTTTCAGCCTTTCCTCGTACGATAGATCCTTGAGCCCCAAGACCATCCTGGTGGCCATCCGTTGCACCGACTCTACTCTCAGCACATCTTTTCGGTAGTGTGGCCTCCAGAATTGCACACAGTATTCCAAATGAGGTCTCACCATGGATCTGTATAATGGCATTATGACTTCAGGCTTCCGGCTGACGAAACTCCTGCGGATGCAACCTAACAACTGTCTTGCCTTAGATGAAGCCTTCTCCACATGATCAGCAGTTTTCATGTCTGCACTGATGATCACTCCCAAGTCTCGTTCTGTTGAAGTTCTAGCTAAGGTCTCACCATTCAAGGTGTAAGTTCTGCACGGATTTCTGCTGCCGAGGTGCATGATCTTGCATTTCTTAGCATTGAAGCCCAGCTGCCAGGTCGAGGACCAAAGCTCCAACAAATGTAGGTCCTGTGTCATACTATCCTGTGTCATACTATATGTCTGTCCAGGGATATGACGGTCTCCCATGCCCCCTCCTGTAGATATGTAGCAAGTTGTTTCAACATCATAAATGTTGTCGCATAATGGTTTCTTTGTCATTAATATTTTGTCCATAGGCACGCCAGCAGAAAACAGCATATGTGACAGGGGCTGCACGGTATGTCCTTCGTCAGTGGCCTTTTGGACAATGCGAACAACATGGGAAAGCCAACTCAGGTGAGTTGATTATATTTCACCATATTGAGTGGTCCAGCATTGCATCAGTGAGTGGTCGGTTTCATTGCCATGGTTCTTTGTATTAGTTCGTTGGGATGGCCAAAAATAATTTTAGTTTCAGGTTTTAGTTTGAAGTTTTTCCCATTGTTCTACTTCATCGACGATGGATGAAATGGGTCGATGGGACATCATCAGTGTAGATGTACGTTTGGATATTTAGTTTGGATAGCTCAGGGCCCAGTGTAGACATGTATAAGGTGAACAGGTTAGCTGATAGAGGGGATCCTTGGGAGTTTGTCCATGATTGGGAGTAGGATCGCCCACTGATGACTTGGTGAAGCCTTCAAAGCAATTATACACGCGGCAGGAGATGCCTATGGCATCTAGACAGCCCAGTAGTATGTTATGGTCTATTCGGTAAAACGCACTGCTCAAGTTGAATGAGAGTAGTTCAGAGGAGAATTTAGAATGAGACTCCTGGTTTGAACTTTTGGAAGAAGTTTTACGGTGGTCAAATATGGTGTTATTTAATCTGAAGAGTTCTTAGCTAGTAGTTGTTGATCCTTTTTTGTTAGAGTAGCAGGTATGCTACTTGCCTCAATTACCTGTTGTGGAAGATTATTCCAGCGATCAACCACCCTTTCGGTGAAGAAATATTTTCTGGTGTCGCCATGAAATTTATAGAAACATAGAACAAAAAACCAGATCCCATCCTTGTCGTTAAGGTTCTGGTTAAGAATTCGACCCCTTTCAACCAGGAGGTCCAGATCACATGAACACTATCTTGCCTGGGAAAACAGGTCCTTTGCATATGACTGGGGACACTTGCTCCTCCTCTATGCAGTAGCAGGGGCCGTTGGATGTTTGTAGCTTGCTTTTGCCGAGGTTAAGCACGGGTTCCTTCACGGGTCCTAGGACGTTGGACTCACGGTAGTATACTCGGGGGAGCATCTCGGTAGCATACTTCATGCGTCTTAACAGCTTTAGTTTTACCTCTCAAGATTTTCATCCTCCATGGAAGGGACCATGTCGAGGTGGTATCAATTCCTCTTTGGCCACATTGGTGATGGCAACATTCTAGCTCGCTCAGCAGCAGCATTGGAGGGCGCGTTTTTGAACAAATCTGGGACGCACAATAGATATCCAGCTATTCAGGGGCCGATGGAGCTCTGCCAGATAACAGTTGTATTTTAGGCCTCACAAGCTGGAATGTAGGGAGGTCGTCATGTGTTAACTGTTTCTTTTCCTCACATGGTTTTCCCTTTCTTCAGCAGCTACATTGCCTTGATACCATCATTTACCACCCATATTTGCTTGATACCTCATTACATGAGGCCTTTACCCTTGGTGCTTGTACCAGCTCACTCGGTTAGTTTCACCGACAGGAGCCCACAAAAAGGTAAGAGGTTGAGTCCATTACTCATATGGACGTAGTGTAGGGACAAAGGGTAGAGCTATTGTGCTTAAACTGTGTGGTGGGGCCACAGCCGTATGCCTGGTGGGGACCCGAGATAAGCGAGGTTTCGCTATCTCGGGTTGTGACGGAAAGAATCCTAGTGGGGTCATAGGCACAGCATAAAGATAAGGGAAAACACTGAGTTACAGTTGTTGATAGCAAAAGATATGGCGACGTATAGCTTTGCAGAAGCAAGTGAGGTAAGCACTCAGAGGCTTGCTTGTCTCCCGGCTTGGACGGCGGGGAGGCCGTGTGACATGACTTCAACAATCGACAGGTGGAGGGCCCCTCCTTGAAGAGATGGGGAGAAGGCGGGGCAGCTAGATGAGTTATTTCACCACTAATTTGTGGTACTTTAGCACAGGTCTCATTTATGCAATGAGAACTAGTTACTAATAACCTGTATTACAAATTAAAAAATAACTAATTGGTAGCCCACAAGAGTAACATCCCTCCTTCGTAATGACAAATATTTCCTTGTTCTACTTTGAAAAAAAATGTCCATTAGCTTTAACAATAGTTATTGGTAAAACTTCCAAAAGTACAATTGATGAGCGTAAGGTTGATAAGAGCGTTGAGGTCATTAGAAAAGAAGACAAGAATTTTAATAGCCTAATGGGATTATCTAACAACAAACTAGATTACTTCAGGAAGGATGTAAATAAAGTGAAGTTTGAGAAGTTTAAAAGGAATGAAGACTATTTAAAAAAGGCATTTATTCATGGTCAGTAGAAACATTTCTTTTTTCAACGATTAGAAAGACGGTCACAGACAGTCTATTTAAATAAGGGGCTCATTTACAAAAGACAAAAAGTCCAAAAAAATAGCATAAAGTGGCAACTGGATGTTCTTCTTGCTAAAACATCAAAATCACTATTTTCATAACCTATATTTTAGATGTTTTTCTAGGCTGTTAGTCCCCTGTTCATCTAAATTCCAAGGGGGGGTGTTGAAGGCATGTTTTGGGTGGGCTCAGGACAGGCTTAAGATCTGGACGTTTTGCAGCGATAATTAAATGTTTAATAAAACAATCAGGGCATCATTTAGACGTCTGGGGCTAGACCTGTTTTAAAAACAAATAATGGCCAAAAGGTGCCCAAACTAACCAGGCGACCACTGGAGGGATTAAGGCAAGACCCCCTCCCCTTACTCTCCCAGTGGTTACCAACCCCCTCCCACCAACTAAAGATGTGAAAGAAATAGTACATTCTAGTCTCTATTACAGCTTCAGATGGCCACACAGACTTCTTAGGAGAGCAGAGGGGCACTCTCGGGCAGGGGGAGGGAAGTCCGGTCCTCGAGAGCCGTATTCCAGTCGGGTTTTCAGGATTTCCCCAATGAATATGCATGAGATCTATTTGCATGCACTGCTTTCAATGCATATTCATTGGGGAAATCCTGAAAACCCGACTGGAATACGGCTCTTGAGGACCGGAGTTCCCTACCCCTGCTCTAGGGGGTACTGCAGTGAATGTCGCATTAAAAAGTCCCATGTACACAGGTCACCATAACCTGTTTATATTGAATGGTGAGCCTTCCAAAACACACCCAAAACCTATTAAACCTACATATAGATGGCACCTACAGGAACAAAAGCTATTGTGTACAGGTGGGTACAGTACATTTTGGATGGGTTTTGGAGGGCTCACCATAAAATATAAGCATTTATAGTGAGATGTGTATCTGGGACTTTTTAATATGACGTACACTGCAGTATCCCCTAGAGCAGGGGTAAGCAATTCTGGTCCTCGAGAGCCAGAGCCAGGTCAGGTTTTCAGGATATCCACAATAAATATGTATGAGATAGAGAATGACACGGTGACAAAATTCATCACCGTTCCCGTCCCAGCGGATAACCGCGGGAAATAATCCCATGTCATTTTCTAGTGTCTATTTCAACCTCGGTCCTTCTACACCAGCATTCTTCAATGCAAAGCTTGCGGGTCAGTGGTTGTGGCCATTCATACTCTGATTCTTATGTGAGCCAAGGATAATGAAGCCATTGTGACATCACTGATGTGATTGGTTCTTAGGCACTGGTGGAATGAGGCATTATGACATCACAATATCTGCTCTTATTCAGGTTTTTGATTAAATGCTTATCCAAAGGTATAAAGTGTTGTACATAACAAAAATTTTTAAAAAGTTGACAAGGAGAGTAATATTTTAACAAATTATACATGCAAAATTAAATTGTGATACATACTTAGGTAAACTAACTTGTTTAATCCACGAGAAACAATGGGAAGAAAGGGGAGAACTACAATTTTTTAAGAAAAAGTACACAAAGGTAAATACATAAGGGAAAGAATTGCTGGGGAAGATAAGTGTCAATAATGGAGACTGTTAAAGTTAAAATGGATTGTAAATTCAGTTAAAGGCATCTTTAAAAAGAAAGCACTTTTAAACTGCTTTTAAATTTCTGCAGATTTCGTTCAGTTCTTAGATATAAAGGGAGAGAGTTCCAAGTCATTGGGGCTGTTACTGAGAAGATAAGGGCACATCGAGTACCGATTATTTTCAAAGATGGAATGTTAAGAGTGGGCTGTGAAGTAGATCTGAGAGCTCTCAGGGGGTCATATGGAATCAAAAGTCAAACCTCAGTTTACGAGTGCCGCGGTTTGTGAGTGTTTTGCAAGACGAGCAAAACATTCGTAAAATCTGCACCTCGGAAAACAAGCTTGACTCGATTTACGAGCGCTCCCCTCCCCACAATGCGGCATCCCAAGCCCAGCGATCCAGCATCCCCCCCCGCTCACGTCGCCCCCCCCCCCAACCGCGATCTGGCATCCCCCACTCACCCACTCACATTCTCTTACCCCTATCTGGCACCGGCACCAGCACCAACGTACAGGACATGCCAGTGCCCGAAGATCTTCCCTCTTCCTTGTGCTGGGCCTTGAGCATCTGCGCATGCTCAAGGCCTTCTAGTTCTCGCTTTCTCTGAGATTTCTGCCTTTTACCTACTTGTTTCAGTTTGTATTAATAGAACATAATGATTAGTCTGTATAATTGTCTTATTTGTATTTGTATTTGTCATCCCTGGCTTTTATTGTACATTACAATTATGTAATACGCATTGAAATATTGGATATTGCGTAAAATCAAAATTTAATAAACTTGAAACTTGAAACTTAATTTCCTCCAGGAAATTGTCCAAACTTTCTTAAAACCAGCTATGCTATCCGCTCTTACCACAACCTCTGGCAAATGCGTTCCAAAGCTTAACTATTCTCCGAGTGAAAAAAAAATATTTCCTCTTATTGGTTTTAAAAGCATTTCCCTGTAACTTCATCGAGTGTCCCCTAGTCCTAGCCCCGTTTTGGGAAAAAAACTGGTGTTACTAAACTTGAGATGTAGGGTGCTGTGCTTGTGAGCTCCCGGTATAGCTGCACATGTCCACAAGCTTTGGAAAACTTCTGCTTCCACCCGCCACCACCAATGAGCTCTCTTGCCCATCTCCGAGTCTCTGCAAGAGTGGCACAGTGGACTTCAGGAGGTAGGTGAAAGGATTAAAAATAATCTTTTTCACCTGGTTGGGACCATCACTCTTCCTGTTGTCATACCTGTGGGGCAGGAAGTCATTATGTTCAGGCTACAAAACTGCTTGTCATCATCTTTGTGGAGACAAAAGCCATTGTTTTGGAGCCAATAAGAAGGCTTTTTGTTATCTTTGAATGTACAAGAAATATTGTGTTGGGGCCTACTGATTTCCGATATGTTGTTTTTTTTTTCTGTGGTGGTGTTGGACTGGGTGTTGTGAAGCTCTGATTATTTGCCCATTAGGTGATTCATAGAAGGCAATATTAGTTGTTGTTTTTTTCTAGCCATTGTTATTTCCTGTGACTAGATATTTCTACTTGAAGGGCAAAGGGCACCCAATGACGCTCTTCAGGATGAGGCTGAGTCATGGGAGATGAAGGCAGTTGGTTCGGTTTGCTTTTTCAGTTGATGATGTTAAGTGTAATGTTCGACCTGTAATGGGTATGTCCAATTTAAACGACTTAACCGCCATAATATAAATGAAGCAGACTAATGACATTTTATTGATCCTTTCCGTTTAAGGAACCTTGGTTCCCTTATCCCAACACTTAAAAAATACACGAATAAATTCTGTCATAAATGCAGCTTATCAAAGTAACACCATTTACCTGCCAACAATACAATACAACTCAATCTTCTACCCCGCAATTACCCCAAAGGTAATGCAGCTTACAGAGAAGAGACTGAGCATGCCCAGGAATTACAGTGATGACATCATAGCCAAGTAACCTCTATAAATTTTTAGCTATTACATATTTGTAAGCCATTAACAACCTGTTGTAATATTTGTAGTATTGACTTTTATTGGATTGTTTGGTTCGGTCATACTTATAGTCTAAGGTCTTATTAGAACTACTTCTAGTTATCACTAAACTACTCTCATTGTCTAAATAAAAATTATGCCCTTCAACCTTCCCAAAAAATCTTCAGCTTTGCAGACCGCAGCTTTATCTCGATAATTATTAATGTACAAACTAATGATACCCTTTAGCGTGGAAACAATAATCCAGAACCTGCATT